>NW_006793745.1:209961-212740 GCF_000442215.2 Lipotes vexillifer
CCGCCCGCCGCCGGCACCTTCGCCTGCGCGCAGCGGCCCTTCGCGCAGCCCGCAGCCGCAGCGCCCGCCTCGCCCGCCGGGCCCGCGGCGCCCGGGGAGCTGAGCTGGCTGTCCATGGCCAGCCGCGAGGACCTGATGAAGATGGTGCGGCCGCCCTACTCGTACTCGGCGCTCATCGCCATGGCCATCCAGAGCGCGCCCGAGCGCAAGCTCACGCTCAGCCATATCTACCAGTTCGTGGCCGACAGCTTCCCCTTCTACCAGCGCAGCAAGGCCGGCTGGCAGAACTCCATCCGCCACAACCTGTCGCTCAACGACTGCTTCAAGAAGGTGCCCCGCGACGAGGACGACCCAGGTGAGGGCGGACAGGTGCTTCCCGGCCGGTCCCTTACCCCCGCACCCCCGCCAACTCACACACACGCGCAGAGACTGGCCAGTTAGGGTTAAAGGTAGAGAACCTGAATCCTCAAGCAGAGAGCTGGGTGATGTTCCTCCGGCCGTTGGAAGGGCCGGTCGAGTTTCAGGGAGGTGGATTAGGAATAAGAACACGGGTGGGCTCTCAGATAAGGGATGGCTGTAAAGATTCAGATGAACTGAGAATCCCATTACATTTCACGAGAGAGGTGGGGAGAGACCGAGAGTTGGAACACGCTGTCCGTAGATGTACATCCTCCTGCCTCGGGTTCCAGAGAGACTCACTGTGCCCTTCGTGGAACACGTACTGTCCCTACCTTAAGACATGATTCGAGGATGGTGGCACGGGCATCGCGAGACGGGGGTCGAGGGATCAGGGAGCTTGAGCTGGGTCCTGCAGATTGTGGTTTGGGAACCTTATGTATCTAGAAATGTAAAAATGAAAACCCCAAGTTTGCTTCGTTGGGATCTAACCCCGGGGGTGAGGAGGGCTGGGTTACCATGGTGTGTTAGTGGTTTTTCCCTCTTACCTGAGGAGTGAGGTGGAGAAAAGCTCAAAAATGAGAGAAACAGAATCTTACCTGAGGTTTTCAGAAGGAGCCCAGGACTAGGGGTGTGAGGGAAGACTCGTGATAGGAAAAAGGGAAGAGAAAACTGTTTCAGTTGCCCTCTACAGAGATCCAGGATTTTGTGTAAATTATGTGAATGCTCTGGAGTATTTGTACCTAAAGTCATTCTAGAGCAGTGCTTTCCAATTGAAATACAGTACGACCCACACGTGGCTGTGAATTGTCTTGTAGCCACGTGAAAAAAGTGAAAAGAAGCTGGTGAAAATGTTTTTTAATTTCATTTCAACAAATATAAAATATTATCAGTGAGCTACTTTCCATTATTCTTTTGGTGCCAAGTCTTCAAACTCCTATGTGTGTGTTTTACACCACATCTCACTCGGGACTAGCCACTTTTCAAGTGCTTAGCAGCCACGTTTGGCTAGTGGTTACTGTACTGGACAGAGCATGCAGTTCTAGAAGATACATCTTCCAGATTTGGCTTCTAAATCCCCTGAGATGATCATGTCAATTGTCATGTATACTCCTCGACTTTCTAAAAAGGTCGAGGATCTCTAGCCAGTGTCTTATCAAAGCTTTTGGTACCGGGAACTTCCCTGGAGGGCCAGTGGTTAAGACTCCGAGCTTCCACTGTAGGGGCACAGGTTTGATCCCTGATCCAGGGAACTCAGATCCAGCATGCCACGCGGCATGCCCCCGCCCCCCCCCCAAAAAAAAAAGAAAAAGAAAAAAGCTTTTGGTACCAAGGTGACACAGTATAAATATCCTGATAGATGCAGGTATTGTTATTTAGATGGTAGATACGTGAATAAGTTTTTTTCCTGCAACTACTTGCAGAAAATGTGTAGGTGGAGGTAATGGATATGGGGGAGTGTGTGCTAGGAGTTAAGAATGCTGAGTCTAGAGCCAGCCTGCTTAAATCCTGGCCCTACCTACCGTTTCTAACTGGAAAGACGGGCAGGTTGCTAACCAATCTGCACCTCAGTTTCCCCATCTGAAAAATGGAGGCCATAATACTGCCTGTCTCCAAAGAGCTGTGAGGAGTAACTGAAGTTATCCATGCAGAGAACTCACTACAGTATAAGTGCTTTACAGTATTTGCAAATGCCAAAGATTCTTTTTACCAGAAGTGAAAAAAGCTGTTGGGAGATAAAATCCTCCAAGATGATAGATCTTTTTTACTTCCATTGTGCTCAAAAGCGAGGGAAATTTTCTAAGCAGACTAGCGTTGCATGCATTAAATGGGGCCCTGATCTCTGAGATTGGCCTGGTGGAGGAAGAGCTTGGAAGAGATGCAGGGGTGCCTCCTGCCCTAGGCAAGGAAGGGGTGTGGAGCCTCCTCCAAATATATGCCATCCAAGGCGTTGTTCAACCAGTCAATTCCCCAGTAATAACCTGATTTTGTTCTGCAAGGCAGAGGGTTGGGTATTGGAGGTTGCCTTTTTCCAATGGAGTATTTGGGGGTGGGGGGCAAGTATTGCTCCCTTTCAGCAAGTGATAACAGATACTGTTTCTTCGCTCACTCACTGTGGTGTGGCTACTTTGCGGAGATCTATCATTTAACCCTCTCAGCCAACCTGTGAGGTGTACTGTTCTTATCCCTATCTCTACAGATAAATGAGGCTCAGTTAGTGCCATCTGCCACAAAAGGATGCATTTAAACAGCAGAGTGGTTTGAGCATCTCTGTCGGAGTTTCACAAGAGCCTGCCCACCAGCCCCCTATCACACGCGAAGCTGAGTACATGAGCCTGAACCGCGTCCTCCCCTAACTCAGCTTTCTTTCTCATCTCCGTAG
>NW_006793745.1:212998-217550 GCF_000442215.2 Lipotes vexillifer
TAGGGAAAGGTAATTACTGGACCCTGGATCCAAACTGTGAGAAAATGTTTGACAACGGGAACTTCCGTCGGAAGCGAAAGCGCCGCTCGGAAGCCAGCAGCACCCCTACGGTGGCCGTGGGGATCTCGAAATCAGAAGAAGGGCTCTCCCCGGGACTGGGGTCTGGAGTGGGTGGGAAGCCGGAAGCAGACAGCTCCCCGGCGTTGCTGAGACCCTCTCAGTCCCCAGAGCCTCCCGAGGGCACCAAGAGTAGCGCCTCCTCCCCAGGAGGGTCCGTGCTTTCCTCCACCCCTTGCCTGAACAGCTTCTTCAGCAGCCTCAGCACGCTGAGTGTTAACAGCAGTGGGAGCACCCAGTGGGTGCTCCCCGGCGGCCGCCCCCTAGGGATCCAGGGGACCCAGGCGCCCTCGGGCGGCGCGTTCCCCCCCAGCTCCGTCCCGGAGGCCTCGCCAGACTCCTTGCAGCTGAGTCACAGCACCAGCAATGGCAGCAGCCAGAGGTCTTCCTACTACAGCCCCTTCCCTGCCAGCACCAGCGGGGGACCAAGCAGCCCCTTCAGCACCCCTTTCTACAACTTCAGCATGGTCAACAGCCTCATCTACCCCCGGGAGGGCTCCGAGGTATAGACCACCCCCCACCCCGCTTCCCAGACTTGACTATGGACACCTGAAATCTTGTGGAAAATGCAGATTCCAAGGCAGTAGGTCTGGGGCAAGAACTGAGACTCTGCATTTCTCCAAAGCTCCCGGCTGAGCTTGCAGTCCACTGACCACACCTGGAGTAGCATGGATGCAGTAGGTAACTCTTTCTACAACCCGGCAAACTTTGACAGGTTTCTCCGGAGAGAAATCCAGCTCACTCTGTTCTGGGATCATACCCGTGAGCCCTGTGAGGGCATGGACCATGTGTGTGTGTTCATCACTGTATGTCAGGGTCACAAGCTCAAATGGGTCCAGGGACCGGCTACAAAAACAAGTGAATTAAGTTATTGGGTCGGAAAAAGATAACAGTTGGCACTGGAAGCAGTTGGGAGCGGTTGGGACCTTCGAGCTGAAGGCGGCTGTGGGCAGCTGGTTATCTCCTGCTTGACAGCATTCTGATTTTTCTAGAAAAGTCAGAGACCTGGATTTTTTTAAAAAATTTAAAAAAATTTTTTTTTTATAAATTTATTTATTTTTATTTTTGGCTGCGTTGGGTCTTCATTGCTTCACGCAGGCTTTCTCTAGTTGTGGCGAGCAGGGGCTACTCTTCGTTGCGGTGCGTGGGCTTCTCTTGCTGCGGAGCACGGGCCCTAGGTGCGCAGGCTTCAGTAGTTGTGGCTCGCGTGCTCAGTAGTTGCAGCTTGCAGGCTCTAGAGCGCAGGCTCGGTAGTTGTGGAGCACAGGCTTAGTTGCTCCGTGGCATGTGGGATCCTCCCGGACCAGGGCCCGAACCTGCGTCCCCTGCATTGGCAGGCAGATTCCCAACCACTGCATCACCAGGGAGGCCCAGAGCCCTGGATTTTTATAGAAAACCTCCATTTGTCTTCTTTGTGGCTATTGAGAGTTTTTCGAATACTGTGCTAGGAAGCGCCACAAATCCTTGAGCTCTACGCAGCTCACCAATCACCTCTGTTTATGCTCAGTGTCAGGTACATGGCAGATACTAATAGCAATAGAACCGCCCAAGCACACCCTGTGTGCCAGGCACTGTTCTAGATACTTGACGTATGTTAGCTCATTTAATCCTCACAACAACCTTGGGAGAGAGGTATTGTTACTCCCCCTCATTTTCTGTATGAGGGCAGTGAACTGCCAAGAA
This sequence comes from Lipotes vexillifer, assembly GCF_000442215.2. Classification (NCBI taxonomy): domain Eukaryota; kingdom Metazoa; phylum Chordata; class Mammalia; order Artiodactyla; family Lipotidae; genus Lipotes; species Lipotes vexillifer. The sequence continues at coordinate 214,799 of NW_006793745.1, forward strand.
GTTAGTTAACTTGCCCAAGGCCATACAGATAGTAAGTCATGGACCCAGGATCCAGTTTTGGCCATTTGTGTGTGTGTGTGTGTGTGTGTGTGTGTATTTTGTTTTTTAGGGTTTTTTGTTTTGTTTTGTTTCGTTGTTCTTTTTGTTTTTTGACCTCACTGTGTGGCTTGCGGTACCTCTGTTCCCCTACCAGGGATTGAACCCAGGCCACGGCAGTGAAAGCGCCAAATCCTAACCACTAGGCCACCAGGGAACTCTCACCAGGATCCAGTTTTAAGGCGGTCTGGCTCCAGAGTCAGTGCTCGTAAGCTTTGTGTTCTAGTGTGTTCTAGTTCCTGAAAAACAAAGGCACCAACATGCATAGGCAGACATGGTGTCTAAAGAGTAGGAATGAGCTAGGTTTCATCTGACCAAAGATTCTGGTTGAAATCAGTATCACTTGAGACATTCTGAGCAGTGAGGATGGACACCAGTTCTGCCTCACTTCTGCTGCCATATTTCTGAGGTTTGGGGTGACCATCCTAATTAATTGGCATCCTATCCGTTTTAGCATTTGTCCTGGATTTTTCATCTTTGAAACAAAGTTTTCGAATTTTATTAAAAGTAGTTTTTAAATGGAATTTTTATAAGTTTTTAAAATAAGACATTTGTGGTCAAAAAAATTTTTTTATGTAATTTATTTTTAACATTCTCTTCTGCTTCTCAAGAGGTATCTTCCTTTAAATAGTTTTTTATGGTCACCCTCCTGGTGCCCAACAGAATGTCTGTACATGGCAGACATGCAGCCACTGTTTGAACTTATCCAGAAAGTGTGAATTAACATGCAGATAGTTGGTGATTTTATTGGAATAGCGATGTATTAAGATGAAGATAATGTCCTATGAATTGCTTTTGGACCATGTTGTTTGGTCTTTGATGGGAGCGTTGCTGGTTTGGGATTTTAATTTATTTAGAAAAAGGAACACAGATTCATTGCAAAAAATTTTTAACTCTTCCCTGTGTATTCTTTTTTGAGACTCTCACAGCGTTACTGTTAAATTTGAATTTTGAAATATACATACAGAAAATTATTTTTAAAAAATAGTCTATTGCGGTATAAATAACATCACCATTACTTTGTAAATATTATGCAGGAGGACAACCAAAGAGACTACCTACCGCCATATTGTGTGTACAGAAAAACGCTTTCTATGGATATTTTTCTATGTGAAAAATTGTATGGACTTTTATAAATACTGTTTCTAACACAATTCTATATTTGTAAATTAATTTATAATGTGAACTGGGACAAAATTTTTTTTTCCCCCAGAAAAGCACACTGCATGCTGGAAATCACATGAAATAAACTTTAAGTGGGATGACTTATGGCTACTTTTTAGGCATTACTGTTTTTCTGTCTTTAACTTCTTTCTCCTAAAGGAATAGAGCTATAAGTGGCATGGCATGGAGGCTGCTACAGGGATTTTTGTGTGTTGAGAGAGCGAACGATTTATTTTATTTTATTTTTTTAATTGGATTTGTTCCACCTACACACATCCTAAAGGGTTGGAGTGAAACAGTTCTGGAGGATCTCTAGGCATATGAGCATTTTATTTATTTTTAACAGAGTAACGGTTCTGTCATTTAGTTTAAACTAAGTTTCAGTGCACCAGACAATTTGTGTTCCAGAAAGAAATGGTGCTGTAAGGCCCCACCAGCTGGCAGCGCTCCTCAGGGGGAGCTCTGGCTTTGGCTGTTGTGGTCCTCAAGGGGGCCATGGGCAGCCCATCGTTTCCAAGAAAATTGCTAGGAAACTTGACCTTGGCCCCAGCTAGAAGAAACCTGAAGGATAAGGTTTCTAGCCTGGGGTTTCATCAGCACTATAGATATTTGGAGAAGGGTAACCCATTGTAGAGGTTGCCCTGTACATCACAGAATGTTTAGTAGCATCTCTAGTCTCTACCCATTAGGTACCAGAAGCAATCCCCCTTCCTCCCCACCCCCTCCCCTCCCCACCCCCTCCCCCTCTCCCAGGACCTGGCCATGTGTGACAACCAAAAGTTTCTCCAGATATTGACAGATATCCCCTGGGGGGGCAAAATTAGACCTGGATGAGAACCACTGATCTAGACCAACACCCACAATTTGCCACTGAGGAAATGGAGACCCCTCACTACCCCACACAAAGTCCTAGGCTCTAGGGCTAGCAGAGGAGCCCTGAATGAATGAGGCCTCTGGGCTCTGGTACAGGACAGTTTCTGTCCTATGAAACGGCTTAACGATTGTGGCATTTCTCAGAACAGATCCACCTGTTTGCCAGTCGCATTGGAGGTAGACTCGCCATATTTTAGTTGCTTGTTATAGATGCTTATGGTAGCTTCCTTCTTGGCATCTATTTCTATTAATAGAGACCTCGGCTGGGAATAATTCTGACCAAACAAAATTAAACTATCTGGGTTATTATTTGATGGGGATGGTGGTGCAGAGAACAGACTTAAGGATTTCTTGGAAAGAAAGATACATTAAAAGAATATGATTAACCTGTATTTGGAAGCATCTAGATCTGGGTGTTTGATAGCTATGAAATGTCTGAACGATGGCATTTATGAGAACAAAGGCTAAGAGGAGAATCCACTTCTGATCTCCCCGACAACCGCAAAGGGCTGCAGGGTGGCTCAGTCCCCTGAGCTGAGCTGGGGACCAAAGAAGCTGTGCCCAGGGCAGGTCTCCATCCGGGAACTGCCTCCCGCTGGGCCGGGGATTAAAGGGAAAG
>NW_006793745.1:217560-218105 GCF_000442215.2 Lipotes vexillifer
CTGTGACTGTGATGTTTCCAGGTCAAAGTCTGCACTGGCGCTCCAGTTGACACCCATTTCCTGCATCTGTGACATTTGCTGCCTGGGAGCCAGGTCAGGAATACTGGACCTGAGCTAGATCTCACTTTCCGTTGTTCGGGACAATACAGAGGAAAAGACGTCCCCCTCCATCCCCATGTAGTTTAGCGCCCTTCTTTCTCTGGGGTTCTCCCAGAGTCTAGGGCCTGGTGTCAAGTTGCAGCCCAGGCTGAGGACCTTTGGGCACATGTATAACTTAAAGCAGCTGCCTTTCGACCTTCTAGGACCTGGTGTACCTTTTAGAATAAGACAGGGGTAAAGGAGAATTTGAAAAACTAATAAGCAGGTTTCAGGTTTCCTTCTTGACATTTTTACATCCTTCATCTTGAGCTTACTGGGAAAAGGCAGCCGGGGAGCCCAGAGGCTTTGAAAACTGGGCACCTTTGCCCCCCTAACTCCTCCCCCAGCTGCCCAGGGCTCTCCAGGCAAAATGGGCCAAGCTTTGGTGCCCCAATGCCCCCCCCCCC
>NW_006793745.1:218140-227369 GCF_000442215.2 Lipotes vexillifer
CCCCCCCCCCCCGCCACACACACCCCGGATGAAGGAACATCGCTGAACTTCCGAGGAAACTCCCACACTGTGCTTTTCTGCCTCTCTGAGACTTACTAGAACTTGGAAAGAGCCTAAATCTTCAGAATCTAACTGATATTTTTATCTTCTTGAGCTGCTCTAGTAGTAGATAAAACCTTGAGGTTTTTCATGAAAAAGAAATCCGTGGTGGTTTCCTGAGGCAGGGATTTGCCGGTTTCTGGGGTAGAGACCTGGGGGCCGGTGGCCTTGCCTTTTGTCATGGAAAGCAGTCAGCTGTGCTAGTGGCTGGGTGGCTGGCACCGCTGCAAGAAGAAGGAATTTCCTGTCAGGTTTGAAAACAAAAAAAGGTCAAAAAAGACCTGATACCTACTGAATTCCTCCCTACCTTTTTATTCATGATGTTGGGGGATCATCGCCAAAACCCTGGGAGGCCTGGAGAACAGTCCTTTATCATTTTAAAAAAGGTAAACATTACAATAATAATAACTCTCTTATTAGGTGCCAAGCACAGTCCTAAAATACATATATTAAATTTTAAAAAGCAACTCCATGAAATGGTTACTGTTACTCATTTCACCAATGAGAATACTGAGACCGAGGAAGTTTGTATAACTAAGCCAAGGTCAAAAATCTAAGTGGTTGCTGCAGGTAAGTGGTTGAACTGAGATTCAAAATCAGGCCATCCGATGTCACAGCCTACCTGCCCTTAACCTACTATAATGTCTTTCCATTTTGAAGATGAGAAACAGAGAGGTTAAGTGACTTGCCCAAGGCCACACAGCTTGCTGGTTGCAGATTTGGGCTTAGAACCCAGGCTCCTGCCCTGCCACCCACTCCCTTCTTCTCTTCAGGCACTTCATTTGTAAACTCCTTGAGGTTGGTTTTTGTGTCCAAGGCTCCTTTTCAGGGATACAGGGAGGTATGCAGAGAGAAGTCACTTTTCCTTGATATGTCCTCCTTTACAGGATCAGCCAGCAGCCAGATCAGAGGCCCAGATCTCAGGCTCTGAAGCGGCCGAGGGAAGCCAGATGTTGGAGATGCTGATTGGGAACTTTGGACTTTGAACATAAATTTGGAAATTTATCCACTGACTCAGCAAATCCCTTTGGGCATCAGGCCCTGTGCTAGGCATTGAGGATACTAAGATGACTAGACCCACTCAGATCCTTAGCAAGCATGATAGGGCCTAGAACAGATGTACACAGGGTAGGGAAGATCCACAGGAAGGGACTGAGCTTCCCTCACGCAGCTGCCAGCCTCCTCCAAGGGAGACAGAATGATTTCACCTCTGGGAAGAGCAGCGGGCAATTTCCCTGTCCTGGGCTGAGAAGCTGCAGCCCTACCACTGTCTCCTTCACCCCGTGTCTCCCCTGTGCTCCTGCCGGGAGGAGACAATACCAGGGCCTTATTCAAAACCGTGGTGCTTCTGGACTGACAGAAGGAACAGAGCAACCATGGTCAAGCGGTCAAGGGGAGTTCCCTTCAAGGCCTCAGGCCTTGGTGCACAACTACAGTCAGTTCCCCTACGCCCTTGCCCTTCCAGCCCTGGGCACTTTCCAGCCACACCAACATCAGCATAAAGACTCGCGGCCCCAACTCCACCGCACTTCAAAGGAGGTTCGAGGGACTTCCCTGGCTGTCCAGTGGTTAAGACTCCTGTGCTTCCACTGCAGGGGATGCACTTTCGATCCCTGGTCAGGGAACTAAGATCCCGCAAGCTGAGATGTGGCTAAAAAACCAAAACAATACAAACAAGCAAACAAAAGGAGGTTCGAGGCTGCAAGCATGCTGGGGTCCCCTCCTCCCCAGTTTACTCTCTTGAAAGGCATTAAGCAAACCACAGTGCAGGGATGCCTCTGCTCCAGGCTGGGATCAGCAAGCGGGGCATTACCAAGCACAAGGACGTCTTCCCTCTCAGCCCCAAAGATGATGCCAACTCACCCTATCACATCACTCTCACCTCCAACTGCCCCCACCTGGGCTGACCCATAGGCACTGTGACCGTGGCCCCTTTGTACAAACCCCCTGGGTGGGCCTCTGTCTTCCGGATAAAATGGATAATAGCGGTATCTCCTTCACAGGACTGTTGAGAGGGTTAATACATCTATTTTATGTTGAATCTGTGTGTTTGCCCAACGGTAGCATCCAGAAGGGCCTCAGCGTCTACTCACAGAAACTCCACTCGTTTCTTCTCAGAAGGTCTGAGGTCAGTGTCATCATTTGTTTGCCCCACAGTCTTGGAGAGTGAGTATTATTAGCCTCATATTACAGAAAGGCAAAAACAGAGTAGGATGGGCTTCCCTGGTGGCACAGCAGTTAAGAATCCGCATGCCAGTGCAGGGGACACGGGTTCAAGCCCCGGTCCGGGAAGATCCCACATGCCACGGAGCTACTAAGCCCGTGCGCCACAACTACTGAGCCTGCGTGCCACAACTACTGAAGCGCGTGCGCCTAGAGCCTGTGCTCCGCAACAAGAGAAGCCCACGCACCACAATGAAGAGTAGCCCCCGCTCGCTGCAACTTAGAGAAAGCCCGCGCACAGCAACGGAGAGCCAACACAGCCAAAAATAAAAATAAATAAATTTATAAATAGAAAACAAAAAAGCAGAGTAGGAATCTTGGCAAACAGCTGGCTGCCAGGAGCCATGGAGATCTCATAGGAAAGGGAAATTCACTCATTCATGGCCTCCAGTGAGCGAGTGAGTCACTTAGTAAATGTACCAAAAACCTACTAACTCTTACTTTGCTTCCTGTTTCCCTTGCACCCCACCTCCAAGCCTGAGACGAGGACTGTTGGCTCCAGAATCCAAAATTAGTCTGCAGCCCTCGACTTCTCACTGGTTCCTCTGCCATCACCACACCTCCCGCCTGGAGGCCTCCCAGCCCCGACTCCTGACTCCCTGCTGTGCACACTACCTCCATCCCTACCTTTCCCAGCTCATTCTCCATTTGGAGCCCAGAGTAATCTTTTAAACAACAGGTATGATGATACTGCTTTCCTGCTTCGAACCTTTTGATGACCTCTATTACTAGCAAACTCCAAAGTTCTTTTGTGCCCTGCATGAACTGGCTCCCGCCCTTACTCTGGTAACCCCCCCCTCTACTTGGCTCCAGACACTTACTGCTCTGCAGCCCCTCAAGCATTCCAAACTCTTCTGTTTTAGGTCTTTGCAGTTATTTCCTCTACCATGAGAGCTCAATTCCCCAGACCTGTTTTCTTTCTTTTTTTTTTTTTGGCCGCGCTGCGCAGCTTGCAGAATCTTAGTTCCCTGACCAGGGATTGAACCCCTGCAATGGAGGCGTGGAATCTTAACCACTGGACTACCAGGGAGGTCCCTCCCCAGATCTTTTCAGGCTTCCACTCAGAGGTCCATCTCTGGAGCAGCTGTCCCTTGAGCATCGTAACCCTTCCCATTTCCATCAAGTCCCCTCGGAAGCCCTTTATAAATTGTTCTTCCCACCTTAACTAAACCCCATTCATGTCTGTCTCCTCCTATTTTACTTATTTTTTTTATTTTTATTTTTTGGCCGTGCCACGTGGCATGTGGGATCTTAGCTCCCCAGGGATCGAACCCAAGCCCCCTGCAGTGGAAGCGTGGAGTCAACCACTGGACCACCAAGGAAGTCCCTCCTCCTCTTTTAAAGTGAAATAATTATCTTATTGATCTTAAAAGAAAAGTACATTTCCCCCCTCCCTGTGTGGGGAAACTGAGGCACAGAGCATCCCTTTCCACAAGACTTTCATTGATGATACACCTCATTTGCCCGCCTGTGGCACCACTTAGTCCGTAGAGTAGAAAATTTCTCTTTCTCCTCCAGTCTTAAGTGGGCAAAACCCCAGGAATTTTTGCTATGTTTAGCCTGGATTTAGCACTCAGCCGTCCCCCTCTCCCACACATCACTTCCCCCTTTCTGCGTTCATACCTCCCCTGTGTTCTCCTGGAGACGTAAGTCTCAGCCAAACACCTGGAGTCTTTGATCATCAACCCATCAGCTGCCTCCCAGCACTCATTTCAGCTAGAAGACTTTCAAGTTCTCCCCCTTTACTAGGTCTGGGAAAGGAAAAAAAAAAAAAAAAAAACCCACCCGTAGCAGCTGTTACACTGCACCTTTCTTTGCGTACTGGTGGTAAGTGCCAAGGAATTGCTGCTTCAGCAAAGATTTTAAAAAACCTTCCTTCAATGGGATTAACTTCCGGGCAGCCGATCATGGCTGCCACACAGCATCGCAATGTCAGCCACAGAGCCCCAGCTTTTTCTACTGCCTTTCCAGGCCGTGTGCCGGATGTCCTGCTCTTTCTAATTTCTTGATTCAGGAACTACGGAGAACATACACACCTTAATAATGGGATTATTGCCATTGCCAAAATAGTAGTGGGGCTGGCACTTGTGAGGCAATGATCCTCCTTTCCAGCATCTTACATGCTCAGAATCCTCCAAAAGGGCAGCATCACAGTTCATCCTGATGCTCCCAAATGCGGTGACCCTTCATCTGCTCAGCAATTTTTACTAACCACTTTCTATACCTACTCAGAGACCTGGCTAGAATCAAGGTCCCTATAAGGATGGCGCTTTCATTCTAGGGGAGGATGAGAAGCAAAGAAGAGGTAAGAGCAGGGTCAAAGTGCTTTGATGGGAGAAATGTGGGGTGCTGTGGGAACTTCTGGGAGAGGCCGCACCCCTCACCTGAGTAGGAGCCGGCGAGGTGAAGAGGGAAGGGAGGGAGGGAAGATGTGTGGACAGGAGGAGGCTGTGGCAGCAGAATAGAGGTCTGGAAACCAGAAGCCATGGTTCTTATGGGAACTGAAAGAAGCTGCCCTCAGAGGCAGGTCACATACAGCAGAGTTTTAGGCAGGCAGGGCAGTGGAGTGAGTGGAAGCCTGCGTCAATAGAATAGAATTGGGCAGAATAGAAGAGAACAGAAATGAATCAGATTTGTATTTCAGAGCGACTTCTTTGTGGACAATCTTTTGGAAGGACAAGATCTTCTTAGAGAGACCTCTCTGGAAACTACTGTAGCAAGCAAGAAGTGATGGGGGGCTTCCCAGGTGGCGCAGTGGTTGAGAGTCCGCCTGCCGATGCAGGGGACGCGGGTTCGTGCCCCGGTCCGGGAAGATCCCACATGCCGCGGAGCGGCTGGGCCCGTGAGCCATTCTTAGACTGATATCAAACGTGTTTCATAAAAGTAAAGATTGATAAATTGGGCCACAACAAAACAAAAACAAACCCAAAACCAAAAAAAAAAAAAAAAAAAAAAAAAAAAAAGAAGTGATGGGAATCTGAAATAAGGTTGGGATAATGAGGAAGAAAACAATGGGAGGTTTGAGGGACATGTAGGATATCGGAAGGTAGACTTTGTGATTTCCAGAAACTGGTGGTTGAGGGAGAAGCTTACTCCAAGATGACATCGGGGTTCTGCCCGAGGTCGTGGGGTGAAAGGTGGTGCCATTCACCAGATCAGGACACTCCAGAAGAGGGGAGGCTGTCTGAGAGTCCCCCAGGAGGAACTTTCCAGCAGGAGCTGGAGTCTGTAGATTGATTAGGAGGGAGGACCAGGCTAACTGTGTAAATCTGAGAGGTATCAGAATGTGGATGAGAGATTTAATTTAGTCATTTAATAAATATTTCTTAGCAGCTACTTTGTGCCAAGCCCTGTGCCGTGGGCTGGAGATACAATGGTGAGTATAATAGACTTGTTCCCTTCTCTCTTGGATTTCATAGTCTAGTGGGAGAGGAAATAATCTTGCTAATGAATATGTAATTACAAAGTGGCCTGAGTGCTGTGAAGGGGCAGGGTGGAGTTCTGTGAGCATAAAAGGAAGGACAGTAATCAAGCCTGAGGCACCAGGAAAGGTTTTCCTGAGGGCATGAGGCTTGAATGGAGATCTGAGAAAGTGGGTGGGAGTGGACCAGGTGAAAGGAAGGAAAGCACATTCCAGACAGAGGGAGCAGAACTTACAAAGTCTCTGTGGCCAAGAGGACCCAGCGCTGGAGGGGCTGAACAGGGCTGCGCAGGTGCACGGAGCAGTGTGGTGGGACATAATCAGATTTGCATTTTGAAGGGTTGTTTGAGGTAAGTGGTCTTCAGAAGTGAAGCGGACAAGAGTAGGATGTCATTGCAGTTCAAGCAAGTGACTTGGACCACGATCGTGACAATACAGAAAGACATATGGATTCTTGTGAAAGGTATCAGGGAAGTATTGGGTGGGCCAAAAAGTGCCTTCGGTTTTTAAGTAAAAACAAAAGACACGTTTTTCATTTTCACCAAGAACTTTATTGAACCACATATTCACCCTTTTGTTCCACTGCCTTCTGCCATTTTACAGGCAACTTCATAATTCCATCTTCCCAAGACTTTTTTAACCTTTTTGAGCAAAGAACTGTTCCAAGTGCCTCTTACAGTCTTCCAGGAAATTGAAATTTTTCCATTAAAAGAATTTTGTAAAGACCTAAGTAAATGGAAATCCCAAGGTGCAATGTCTGGTGAATACAGTAGATGAACTTCCCAGTCAAGCTGTAACAGTTGTTACCTGGTCATCAAAGAAACATGCAGTCTTGGGTTATCCAGATGGAAGATTATGCATGTTCTGTTGACTAATTCTGGACACTTTTCACTAAGTGCTGCTTTCAGTTAGTCTAATTGGGAGCAGTACTTGTTGGAATTAATCGTTTGGTTCTCTAGAAGGAGCTCATAATAGAGCTTCCAATCTGACCATATACACAACACCACCTTCTTTGCATGAAGACCGGCCTTTGGTGTGGTTGATGGTGGTTCATTTCACTTGCCCCACGTGCCCCATGATCACTTCCATTCCACATTATTGTACAGTATCCACTTTTCATCCCCCGTCACAATTTGTTTCAAAAAAGGAACGTTTTCATTATGTTTCAGTAGATACTCACGCTGGAAATACAGTCAAGACGGGTTTTTTTCCGCTTAACTTATGTGGAACCCAAACATCAAAGCAATGAACATAACCAAGCTGGTGCAAATGATTTTCAACGCTTGATTTGGATATTTTGAATACGTTGTTTGTCTCCTGCAAGATATAACATTGATCATTCACAATGTCTCGATTTGACCGCTATCAACTTCGACTGGTCTCCCCGACCGTGGAGCATCGTCCAGGGAGAAATCTCCAGCATGAAACTTCGCAACACTTTTGACATGTTCAATCAGTCACAGCACCTTCTCCATACACTGCACAAATCTTCTTTCACGTTTCGGTTGCGTTTTTACCTTTCTTGAAATAATAAAGCATAATTTGTGGGAAATGTCGCTTTTTTGTTCTTCCATCTTCGATATTAAAATGGCTACACAAAAATTCACCAATTTTGATGTCTTTTTTTAGATGCATGCTGATATGACAGTTGTCACATACGATCTAACAAAATTGTTTCAAATGAAGTTAAAGACAACTAAGTGCTACTAGAGCCATCTTATGGAAAAAAAACGAACGAAACTTTTGGCCCACCCAATAAAATCAACAAGTCTTGGCGAGGCATTGGATATAGAGATGTATGGGAGAAAGGTATCAAGGATGAGTTTTTGGTCTGTACCCTGGGAAACTGGTTGGTAAGGGTTTCAGAGATGAGGAAAATTGAAAGATCAGTTGTTATTTGGTGCATGTGTGTCATAAATCTGGCCTCAAATACACTGAGTTGAGGTGCCCCAGACATTCAGGTAGGAGCACAGATGATTCTGGAGCTCACAGGAGAAGCCTAGGCTGGAAATTTCAATTATGAGTCACTGGTGTGGAACTATTAATTAAGGGAATTCTGGCTTCTGACATGCAAAGAGCTTGAAGGTTATCACTTCCATGCTCACACTAAGAAAAAGCTGAGCAAACTGAAAATCAACAACTTTTCTTAGATTCATCAGAGAACTGATGCCTCCAAAAGTGAAAAGAGAGATGAACACCAAGAATCACAGATTACCAGGAGCAAAGTTTACTCTTGCCACTGGAGCCAGTACTGGTGGAAAAACCTAAAATGTAATTGACAAATTGCTGGAGGATCAGTGTGGACAAGCTTGAGAGTTAAAACTTCTGGAGTCTGCACACGTTGCTGAGTTTTACCTCCAGGAGCTCTTTCAGGTTCTCAGAGTACAGGTTGGAAAAAAAAGTCTTCTCATGCTGCTGACAGGGGGAGGGGAAAGTAACCATTTTGAAATAAACCGGATCATTCTGTTCCTCATAATGACATCCGGCTCTATGTATTTTTTTTTTTTTTTTAGATTTTATTTATTTAGTTATTTATTTACTGGCTGCGTTGGGTCTTCCGCTGCTACACGTGGGCTCTCTCTACTTGCGGCGAGCGGGAGCTACTCTTCGTTGCGGTGCGAGGGCTTCTCATTGCGGTGGCTTCTTTTGCTGCAGAGCACAGGCTCTAGGCCCACAGGCTTCAGTAGTTGTGGCACACGGGCTTCAGTAGTTGTGGCTCGCGGGCTCTAGAGTGCAGGCTCAGTAGATGTGGCGCACGGACTTCGTTGCTCCGCGGCATGTGGGATTTTCCAGGACCAGGGCTCAAACCCGTGTACCCTGCATTGGCAGGCGGATTCTTAACCACTGCGCCACTAGGGAAGCCCCTGCCCTGTGTATTTTATCAGAGCCTAACTGACTTGGGAGAAGGGAAATACCCAACTCCAGGCCCCTCTAGACTTTCTATCTCACCTAAAGAAACAAACAAAACAGCAGAGAAACACTTGTGCAGGTCACAGACCAGGAGCACAGGCTCATTAATAGACCAAAATTGAATTATAAACTATAAAACACTTCACCTATCCCCATCTTACCACCATATCGATCTGGCTCCTGTATAATAACAGTGGATTATAGCTAAATGAACAGTGAGTCTCAGACTGTATTTCAAGACAGAGTCTCTAGGGAAACCCAAAGACAACAAGGGGTGCAAAAATGAGGACACTGGAGGAAATGTTATCCTCTGACGCATATAGCTACAGCAAACAGTAAATACAGCCTAACTCCTAGCCAAATAAACATAAACACACTAAAGGCATATCCTCAGTTCTTTTAACCAGATTCATCATATCTGGCTTTCAAGAAAAAAACTTACAAGGCATGCTAACAGGCAAAAAACACAGTCTGAACAAAACAAACATTAGAACCAGGCTGATGGCAGGGATGTTGGAATTATCAGACCAGGACTTTAAAATAACTGTGATTAATATTAAGGGCTTTAATGGAAAG
>NW_006793745.1:227379-242059 GCF_000442215.2 Lipotes vexillifer
ATGCAAAAAGAGATGGATGATACAAGCAGACAGATGGGAACTCTAAGAAAGAATCAAAAGGAAATGCTAGAAATCAAAAACACTTTAACAGAAATGTAGAATGCTTTTGATAGGCTCATAAGTAAACTGGACACAGCCAAGTAAAGGATCAGTGAGCTTGAAGATATGTTGATAGAAACTTTCAAAACTGAAATGCAAAAAGGAAAAAAGGATGAGAAAGACAGAACAGATTATCCAAGGACTATGCAACAATGACAAAAGGTATAACTTACGTGTAGTGGGAATACCAGAAAGAAAAGGAGAAAGGAGCAGAAGAAATAATTGAAGCAAGAATGTTTGTGAATTTTCCAAAGTTAATGAAATATTAACTGAGGCAGTAGCTGTGGATGAAACCACTTAGCAGGTAGAATGTGTAATGAGGAGAAAAGAGGGTATCAAAGCTGCCTTGAGGACCATCAGGGTTTCAGTGACTTACTGATAGAAGAGGGTAACTGCACCAAAAAGACAGAAGAATGAATGAGCAGAGAGGAAGACAAGGAGATTGATGTGTCCCAGAAGCCAAGGAAAGTAGATGTAAATGAAGAAAGGATGGTCAATCAAGGCCAATGCTTCAAATAGAGCCCCATATTTTTCATGTGAATTTTAAAAAACTATGACAAGTTTTTCCCTAAATGTTATCTATGTAAGTGCTTATATCCCCTCACCAACAGTGGGGGACATATAAATATTTCGTATGTTTGTCAGTCTTAAGTGGCTAGATAGAAGATAAAAGCATATAAATTTATATCCTCCTTTTACACCACCCACGAATGGTACAAAAAGAAATGAGAAAAAAAATCTCATTCAGGTTCCAGTTAAACATGATGGTTGAGGGAAGTCCCTGGTGGTCCAGTGGTTAGGACTCCATGCTCTCACTGCCGAGGGCCTGGGTTCAATCCCTGGCCAGGGAATTAAGATCCCACAAGCACTGCAGTACGGCAAAAAAAAAAAAAAAAAAAAAAAGATGGTCGAATGAAGATTTATCTTTACTCCCTTGAAACATCACTAAATGAGTAAAAAATGTTAAAAGGCAGCAGACAACAACGGGAAAGAGGAGACAGCAAGCAGAAAAGTGTATATGATTTAGTATCAGGTGATGGAGAGGAGGAAAAATGGGTGTGCTTTGTTTAAAAATGCATAACGGGGCTTCCCTGGTGGCGCAGTGGTTGAGAGTCCGCCTGCCGATGCAGGGGACACGGGTTCGTGCCCCGGTCCAGGAAGATCCCACATGCCGCGGAGCGGCTGGGCCCGTGAGCCATGGCCTCTGAGCCTGCGCGTCCGGAGCCTGTGCTCCGCAACGGGAGAGGCCACAACAGTGAGAGGCCCGCGTACAGCAAAAAAAAAAAAAATGCATAACGTATCCCTGGTAGGGACAAAAGGAGCTGGTAATACCTTGGAGAGGTGAGTTGGGGGACTGGGGAAGGACTGGGAGGGAGGCTTCAATGCAGAGCCTTTTGTACTTTTTGAACTTGGAAACATATAACTGTTTTGTCCAAAACCAAGTTACTACAATTTAAATTTAAATCCAAAAGAGAATTGCCCTCATTTGTATCATTGTCCTGAGGGAGGTTGTCCGTGGGGTAAAGATGGATTCCTCCTGGCCCTTGAGTGCAGGGCAGATTCAAAAATGAGGCTCCTTCTGTATATCACGTGGTGCCCTTCCAGACACTTGTCTTTATCAGCTACCCAGCCTACTCACCTCTCCAGTATTCAGACAAAGAAGACCCAAGGGCAAAAGTACAGGGTTCCCAGGGCCTTCAATGACAGCTGGTACACTGCTTACTATGCGCCAGGCACTGTTTCAGAAGGGCTTTACATGTATTTATTCAATCCCTACAACAATGAGGCAGGTATCATTATTTATGGGATAGATCCCTTAGGCCCTGTAACAAGCAGCTTGGAGCACTGAAGAGAAATGGCAACAGGCAATGGTAATAATCCCCTATTCCAAGGCAGGTGGGAATTCTGGATCCACTTTGGTCTTTGTTGTCTTGACCAAACTTCTCTGAGCCTTGTATCTTCATTAAAGATCTCTACTATAATTCTTCTTTTTTAAAAATAAATTTATTTATTTTATTTATTCATTTTTTTGGCTGCATTGGGTCTTCGCTGCTGCACGTGGGCTTTAGTTGCGGCAAGCAGGGGATACTCTTTGTTGCAGTGCGCGGGCTTCTCATTGTGGTGGCTTCTCTTGTTGCAGAGCACGGGCTCTAGGCGTGCAGGCTCAGTAGTTGTAGCACGTGGGCTCAGTAGTTGTGGCTCGAGGGCTCTAGAGTGCAGGCTCAGTAGTTGTGGCGCACGGGCTTAGTTGCTCTGCAGCATGTGGGATCTTCCCAGACCAGGGCTTGAACCCATGTTCCCCGCACTGGCAAGCAGATTCTTAACCACTGCACCACCAGGGAAGCCCTCTACTATAATTCTTTTACCAACAGTAATCATCTTGTACCCAAAATAAAACCTCTAGCCTTGCCATAGTCATTAATAAAAATAGTCATTAAACAAATAATTGCATAAATAACTATAATTCCATGAAGGAAATATTTTGTGATAGATACAAGGGACTAGCTCAAGGTCTGGGCAGTCATTGAAGAACATGGGTGACTGGGCTGGCCAAATGGATAAGGAGAAGGCATTCCAGACAAAAGATAGAGTATGGGTTAGGTGCCAAGGTGAGCAGGTACAGGGGGAAGATCGATGGGACTCAAGTGTCTTGAGTGAGTGGAGAGTGGGAAAGCAGAGGGAGGAGGGCCAGAGACATAGGTGGATCTCATGCACCACTGGCAGCCAGGAGGAGGATTTTGAACACTGCTCTGTGAACACTGGGAAGCCACTGAAGGGTTTTAAGCAGAGGAATGGCATGACTAGATTTCCATGTTTGCAAGATCCATATGCAGGCTGCAGTACAGAGACATAGTGAGAGAATTCCATAAAGTTATGGCATAAATACAGAAAACACATTTTCTTTCCATTGTACAGTATTAACAAGGTAGAAAAGGAGACTGGAAAAGGAAATCCCCACACACAATGGCAACCAAAGGTTTAAAATAGAAGGAGAAAATGGAAGAAGATAAACTAATAGAAGGAATGTTTCCAGAGGTTAGAAAAAGACTGGACTCTTTAGTTTTCATCATCTCTCATTTCATTATTTCTTTTTTATTTTATTTTTTAAAATTAATTAATTCATTAATTTACTTTGGGCTGTGCTGTGTCTTTGTTGCTGTGCACAGGCTTTTTTCTAGTTGCGGTGAGCAGGAGCTACTGTTGGTTGCAGTGCACAGGCTTCTCATTGCGATGGCTTCTCTTGTGGGGCGCACTGGCTCTGGCGTGTGGGCTTCAGTAGTTGTGGCACTTGGGCTCAGTAGTTGTGGCTCGTGGGCTCTAGGCTTAGTTGCTCCATGGTGTGTGGGATCTTCCTGGACCAGGGCTCGAACCCATATCCCCTGCATTGGCAGGCAGATTCTTAATCATTGTGCCACCAGGGAAGTCCCAACAATTAATTTATTGATATTTATGATATTCAGATGGGAAGGACCCACCCAAAGCTAAGCAGGACTTTTTGGGGAAAAAAAAGACCTATACATGGACATTCTGGTAAAACTCTAGAAATCCAAGGATAATACCTACTAAATAAGGAAAATCAGATGGTCAGTAGACTTCTCCTCAACAGCACTGCACCCTCTGAGGACTTCTTGGTGATACACAAGACATTCCAGCTAACTTAGGCAAAAAAGGAATTTATTAGGAGGGTATGCAGTAACTCACAGAATCAAAGGAAACCTGAAAAATTGTGTCTTGTTGGGGAGGGAATCATATTAGCTCTGAAGGTCACAGCAGCAGGTCTCCTCTGGACCCCATCATTGGGAGGAGGGAGCTGCAGCCAGGTATGGTATCTGTGTCACTCTGCATAAGATTCAAATTTCAGGGAAAAATTTCTGATTGACTCCTGGGCTGGGAGGGGGTGGGACACCTTAATTGATAGGATACAGTTACTAGAATAGTGAGGATGAATTTGCAGTCAAACAACACATCAATTCATCTAGTTGATCCATGTTTATTGAGTCCTTCTATGTGCCAGGCACTGTTCTGGGCACTGGACAAAAGCAGTGAACAAACCAGACAGAGACACTATTCTCATGGAGCATACATTCTGGTGAGGGAGGTGATGGTTGACAGAAAATAAATACAGCTCCATGATCTCTTTTCTCCAGTGATGAAATTGAAAAAGCTATGAAGTAATATCCTTGTCCCTATTCTTATTATTTTATAAGGAAATATTTGTTTGGATTTACCTAAAAGTCAATCACTTTCTATGCTCACCATCTTTTCTTACGTTTCTTTAAAGACGTTTTCTTTTTTGCTGAAATAAATCATACAGATGTTCTTTTAGTGAAGTTCTCTTGGCCATATACTCCTTCAATTTTTACTTGTAGAGAAATGTTCCATTTGCCTTAGTTCCTGAAAGATAGTATGCTTTCAGGACCCAGAAATCTACGTTGACATGTGTTTCCCTCAACTCTTTAAAGACGTTATTCTGTATCTTCTGGTTTCTTTCTTTTTTGAATAAATATTTATTTAAAAATAAATAAATAACATTAGTCTTTGTTGCAGCATATGCAGGATCTTCACTGTGGCATGCAGGATCTAGCTCCCTGACCAGGGATCGAACCCGGGCCCCTTGCGTTGGAAGCGTGTAGTCTTAACCACTGGACCACCAGGGAAGTTCGCATATCTTCTGACTTCTGCTACCAGCTGTCTGAATAATTGTCATTCCTCTGGAGAGGATCTGTCTTCTCTTCCTGGCTGCTAATAACATGTTCTTTTTTATGTTGGAAAATGCACAGCCATTATCTCTTTAAATATAGCTTCTCCATCCTCAGGATTTTCTGTTTCTGGGACCATGATTAAATGTATATCCCAATTCTCATTCTACATATGTAACCTCTCTCTCTATCATACGTTTCATCACCTTGTCTCTCTCAGTTGCATCCTCCATAACGTTATTCGCTCTACCTCCCAGGTCACTCTTACCCTCTTCATTTTTCCCTAGGCTTTGTTTAACTTTTCCACTATTGATCTTTAAATTTGAGCAATAACACTTTTCATTCCAAAAAATTCGATTTGGGGACTTCCCCGGTTGTCCAGGGGTTAAGGCTCTGTGCTCCCAATGCAGGGGGCCTGGGTTTGATCCCTGGTCAGGGAACTAGATCCTGCATGCCAAAACTAAGGGCCCACACTCAGCAACTAAGAGCCCGCATGCTGCAACTAAGAGATTGCATGCTGCAACTGAGCCCGCATGCTTCAAGGAAGATCCCGTGTACCACAACTAAGACCCAGCGCAGCCAAATAAATAAATAAATATGTTTTTTAAAAAAAGACCCTGAGACTAACTCAGTGAAAATAACCAGTCTTTAAAAAAAAAAATTTCGATTTGTTTCTTTTCCAAATCTGCCTTAGCATTTCAGATAGTGTCTGATGGATTGCTTAGCTTTACAATCCGTCTTTTATTTTGTAAACATGTTGTACGTATTTTATATTCTGTATCTGATAATTCCAATATCTGAAGTCTTTTCAAGTCTAAATCTATTGATTATTTCAGCTTACTCTCACTCATTATGACTTGTCTCTCTGTGTCACTTGCCTTGATTGTGAATTAATATATGGTTAATCTTAATCTCTGGGAAAGAGGATTTATATAAGCTTCTGCTATCAGGAGGGGATGCTATCAACGTGTGAGCATTTTAGCCCTTTATGAGGGTCCCAGTTTACGCTGGGACTCCCCCGCATTCAGCATCCCCACCCTGCTGCCTGCTGTATTTGTGTGCCTTTGTAATATAGGAGGCCAATTTCAATGTTTGCCCTCTGGTCAAATTCCACCTTTGTACTTGCTTGCTTACTACTCTCTAATTGGTTTCAGTTCATCTTTTTGCTTGTTTTTAACTTTTTATTTTGAAATAATTTTATACCTACAGAAAAGCTGCAACAACAGTACAAAAGACTCCCATATACTCTTTCTTCACCCAGATATCCCATTACACATGAATACTTTAGTATGCATATTTTCCCAAAATAAAGCTACTCTGTTACACAATCAGAGCACAACCACAAAACTCAGGAAATTAACATTGATAAAATACTACAGCTAATCCACAGACCCTTTCCAAATTTTGCTAATTGTCTCAATAATATCCTTTATAAAAGTTGTCTCCTTTCTGGTCCAGGATCAAATCCAGGATCACACATATTTAGTTGTTGTGTCTCTTAAGTTTTCATCAATTTGGAACAGTTCTTCAGTTTTTCCATATCTTTCAAGACTTTGTCATTTTTGAGGAGTACTGGCCAGTTATTTTTCAATTTGAATCTGTCTTATGTTTTCCTCATGATTAGATTCAGGTTATTACTATTTTTTTTTTTTTTTGGCAGAAATATCACAGATTTGGTTCTGTTCCCCTTAGTGCATCAGATTCAGAGGCAAATGATATTGATTGGTCCTATTAGTGGTGATGATAACTTTTTTTCACTTAATTAAGATGATGCTATAGACTGACTTGTGTCCGTCCCAAAATTTTATGTTGAAGCCCCAATCCCCAGTGTGATGCTGCTTGGAGATAGGCCTTTGGAAGATAATTAGATTTAGACGAGGCTTGGGATCAGTGCCCTTATAAGAAAAGACATCCAGAGAGCTTGTTCTCTCTGCCATGTGAGGGCACAGCAAGAAGGCGGCAATCTGCAAGCCAGAAAGACAGCTATCACCAGAAACTGACCAGGTTGGCACCCTGATCTTGGACTTCCAGCTTCCAGAACTGTGAGAAAATAAATTGCTGTTGTTTAAGCCACCCATCTATGGTATTTTTTAATAGCAGCCCTAACTGACTAATATAGATGGTATTTTCAGGTTTCTTCACTACAAAGTTAATTTATAAGTAATTTTACTTATGAATTAGTAAGAAAATGGATAAGTATTTTGTAGAGAGCTACCTTGAGACTAGATATTCTGTTTCTCATCAAATTTTACCCGCTGGCAACGAGGCAATTTCCTCTTGATTTCTCCTCCTCCCTCTCTCCCTCCATCCGTGCCATCCTTCCCCCATTCCCCCTTTTTCCCCCTCCCTCCCCTCCTTCCTCTGTTCCTCCCTCCTACTTTCCTTTCTTCCTTCCCTGAGATCTCAAAATGAACAAGTGACTGTTTCAGCTCCCAGTTCCATCACAATCATTATTGTGTTCCTATGACATGAGCGATCCTTCCTTCTAAATCAGCAGAGCCCAGACCTTTTGAGAATAGGAAGGAAAAAATTGTTGAGCCTTTCATTGGGTGTCATATGAGAGGTGTGACTCCCAAGCTCTACCTCTTCATTCTCTGGCCAATGAACTTTTTTGCTTGGGAGAAGGAACACCATTACTTTGCCTGTTCACAGCAAACGGCTGTTGGAATAGCCATTCAAGAGTCAGTCAAATGGCTGACTTTTCAAGAGCAGCTCTTTCTGGATGATGGAGTACATGGAGACCGATGACTCCTTTGGGTGTCATCTCATTTGTTTACTTTATTATGAAGTGTGTTTCTTTGTAGGAGGTAATAGTGTATGGTTTACCGTCATAGTGAATGATATTAAGTAAGGTGTTTGGTGGTGTTCCCAGTAGTGGCATGATAGGCAAGAACACAAATCCGTTTCTAGAAAAAGTCTATTTAAGCAAAGACAGATTTATCCTTCCTCCATGATGGAAGAGATACCATGTAACCAGCTAGAAACCACGTGCCCTGGAGGTATCATTCTATTATTAAAGATTCAGGGTTTCCAAGGCTAATGGTGAATTTGGTGCTTGGTGGCTGTGGTCAGACAAGCTTGGCGTTGCTGGTCTTCTCAAGAGAAGATAAACGCCATGAAGGAAGATGTTGTCTGACTTGTTTATCCAGTGTACTTAGTGGCAGATATGTGTCTGAGACATATTGAGTGTTTAATAAAAATCATGCTCAGGAATCAATAAGGTCCTCACCTTAGACCAGAAGGTCTTCTTGAGGCAAAGTGGACAGTGAGATATATTTCTTGAAGTTTTGTCTTCTGGGAGAATTTCCTTTCTCTACTGTCTTTCAAGGCATGGAGACGTAAAGCTGAAGCCAGACACTTCTGGTTGATGCTGCAGTATTGTGCATGTCCATCTGTAAATCAGGGCTAGGTTGTTTGCTTTTTTCTTCTCAATCAACTTTCCTTGGGGCCAAGTTGTTCGCACTCACAAAATACGTACTCCCACCTATGTAGCTTCTTGTGTCTTCATGAGAAGCCCACTTCACAAGGCCCACTTCTCTCATTCTCTCTTTCATCGCCACTTGATGAAGGGTTGCTTCTGAGCACCTCTAACATCATGGCATAGGATCAAGGTGAAGAGGAGAACCCCATAAGGGAACTTTGCATCTGCAAGCTCTGCCTCAACATCTGTGTGGGGGAAAGTTGAGACAGACTGACCCCAGCAGCCAAGGTGCTGGCGCAGCTCACAGGCCAGACGCCTGTGTTCTCCAAAGCCAGATACACTGTCAGATCCTTTGGCATCAGGAGAAATGAAAAGATTGTTCACTGCACAGTCCGTGGGGCCAAGGCAGAAGAAATCCTGGAAAAATGTCCAAAGGTGTGGAGAACATGTGTTAAGAAAAAATGACTTCTCAGATATTAGAAACTGGTTTTGGGATCCAAGAACACATCGACTGGGGATCACATATGACCCAAGAATTGGTATCTACGAGCTGGACTTCTACATGGTGCTGGGTTGGCCAGTTTTCAGCATTGCAGATGAGAAGCACAGGACAGGCTGCATTAGGGCCAAACACAGAATCAGCAAAGAGGAGGCCATGCACTGGTTCCAGCAGAAGTATGATGGGATCATTCTTCCTGGCAAATAAGTTCTCGTTTCTATCCAAAAGGTTAATAAAAAGTTTTCAGCAAAATGTAAAAAACAAAAATGCCACAAGTTAGTAAATGTCTGTATATCGAATGCTATATAACAGTAAATAATTAAATCTAGATGAAATGGAAACATTTCTAAAGATACTGTATATCAGCTACTAAAACTGACACATAAGATGTAGAAGCTCTGAACAGATTAATAACTACAGAAGAAATTTGAATAGTAGTAAAAAATCTACACCTAAAAAAGGCACTAGGCCAAGACAGATTTATGAGTAAGCTCTACCAATGTTTCGAAGACAGTATTACCCCAATGCTACTTTTAAACATGGACAAGTATGAAAATGTATTAATTTGTTCTATGAAGTCAGCAAAATCCCAATACCTCTTTTTTTTGTAACATCTTTATTGGAGTATAATTGCTTTACGATGGTGTGTTAGTTTCTGCTTTATATCAAAGTGAATTAGCTATACATATACATATATCCCAATATCTCCTCCCTCTTGCGTCTCCCTCCCACCCTCCCTATCCCACCCCTCTAAGTGGTCACAAAGCACCGAGCTGATCTCCCTGTGCTATGTGGCTGCTTCCAACTAGCTATCTATTTTACATTTGGTAGTGTGTATATGTCCATGCGACTCTCTCACATCGTCCCAGCTTACCCTTCCCCCTCCCTGTGTCCTCAAGTCCATTCTCTATGTCTGCGTCTTTATTCCTGTCCTGCCCCTAGGTTCTTCAGAACTTTTTTTTTTTAGATTCCATATGTATGTGTTAGCATACGGTATTTATTTTTCTCTTTCTGACTTACTTCACTCTGTATGACAGTCTCTAGGTTCATCCACCTCACTACAAGTAATTCAATTTCGTTTCTTTTTATGGCTGAGCAATATTCCATTATATATTTGTGCCACATCTTCTTTATCCATTCATCTGTCGATGGACACTTAGCTTGCTTCCATGTCCTGGCTATTGTAAATAGAGCTTCAGTGAACACTGTGGTCCTTGACTCTTTTTGAATTATGGTTTTCTCAGGGTATATGCCCAGTAGTGGGATTGCTAGGTCACATGGTAGTTCTATTTTTAGTTTTTAAGGAACCTCCATACTGTTCTCCATAGTGGCTGTATCAATTTACATTCCCACAACAGTGCAAGAGGGTTCCCTTTTCTCCACACCCTCTCCAGCATTTATTGTTTGTAGATTTTTAAAAATTAATTAATTAATATATTTATTTATTTATCTTTGGCTGTATTGGGTCTTCATTGCTGTACACGGGCTTTCTCTAGAAAGAGTAGCGGGGGTTACTCTTCGTTGCAGTGCACGGGCTTCTCCTTGTGCTGGCTTCTCTTGTTGTGGAACATGAGCTCTAGTTGTGTGGGCTTCAGTAGTTGTGGCATGCGGGCTCAGTAGTTGTGGATCGCAGGCTCTAGAGCACAGGGTCAGTAGTTGTGGAGGTCAGGCTTTGTTGCTCCGCGGCATGTGGGATCTTCCCGGGCAAGGGCTTGAACCCATATCGCCTGCATTGGCAGGTGGGTTCTTAACCACTGTGCCACCAGGGAAGCCCTGTTTGTAGATTTTTTCATGATGGCCATTCTGACTGGTGTGAGGTGATACCTCATTGTGGTTTTGATTTGCATTTCTCTAATGATTAGCGATGTTGAGCATCCTTTCATGTGTTTGTTGGCAATCTGTATATCTTCTTTGGAGAAATGTCTATTTAGGTCTTCTGCCCATTTTTGGATTGGGTTGCTTGTTTTTTGATATTGAGCTGCATGAGCTGCTTGTAAATTTGGGAGATTAATCCTTTGTCAGTTTCTTTGTTTGCAAATATTTTCTCCCATTCTGAGGGTTGTCTTTTCGCCTTATGTTTTTCCTTGCTGTGCAAAAGCTTTTAAGTTTCATTAGGTCCCATTTGTTTATTTTTGTTTTTATTTCCATTTCTGTAGGAGGTGGGTCAAAAAGAATCTTGCTGTGATTTATGTTATAGAGTGTTCTGCCTATGTTTTCCTCTAAGAGTTTTATAGTGTCTGGCCTTACATTTAGGTCTTTAATCCATTTTGAGTTTATTTTTGTGTATGGTGTTAGGGAGTGTTCTAATTTCACTATTTTTCATGTAGCTGTCCAGCTTTCCCAGCACCACTTTTGAAAAGGCTGTCTTTTCTCCATTGTATATTCTTGCCTCCTTTATCAAAAATAAGGTGACCATATGTGTGTGGGTTTATCTCTGGGCTTTCTATCCTGTTCCATTGAACTATATTTCTGATTTTCTGCCAGTACCATACTTTCTCAATTACTGTAGCTTTGTAGTGTAGTCTGAAGTCTGGGAGCCTGATTCCTCCAGCTCCTTTTTTCTTTCTCAAGATTGCTTTGGTTATTCAGGGTCTTTTGTGTTTCTACACAAATTGTGAATTTTTTTGTTCTAGTTCTGTGAAAAATGCCATTGGTAGTTTGATAGGGATTGCATTGAATCTGTAGAGTGCTTTGGGTAGTATCGTCATTTTCTCAATGTTGATTCTTCCAATCCAAGAACATGGTATATCTCTCCATCTGTTTGTATCATCTTGAATTTCTTTCATCAGTGTCTTATACTTTTCTGCATACAAGTCCTTTGTCTCCTTAGGTAGATTTATTCCTAGGTATTTTATTCTTTTTGTTGCAATGGTAAGTGGGAGTGTTTCTTTAATTTCTCTTTCAGATTTTTTATCATTAGTGTATAGGAATGCAGAGATTTATGTGCATTAATTTTGTATCCTGCTACTTTACCAAATTCATTGATTAGCTCTAGTAGTTTTCTGGTAGCATCTTTAGGATTCTCTATGTATAGTATCATGTCATCTGCAAACAGTGACAGCTTTACTTCTTCTTTTCTGATTTGGATTCCTTTTATTTCTTTTTCTTCTCTGATTGCTGTGGCTAAAACTTCCAAAGCTATGTTGAATAATAGTGGTGAGAGTGGGCAATCTTGTCTTGCTCCTGATCTTAAAGGAAATGATTTCAGTTTTTCACCATTGAGAACGATGTTTGCTGTGGGTTTGTCATATATGGCCTTTATTATGTCGAGGTAAGTTCCCTCTATGCCTACTTCCTGGAGGGTTTTTATCATAAATAGGTGTTGATTTTGTCAAAAGCTTTTTCTGCATCTCTTGAGATGATCATATGCGTTTTCTCCTTCAATTTGTTAATATGGTGTATCACATTGATTGATTTGCATATATTGAAGAATCCTTGCATTCCTGGGGTAAACCCCACTTGATCATGGCGTATGATCCTTTTAATGTGCTGTTGGATTCTGTTTACTAGTCTTTTGTTGAGGATTTTTGCATCTATGTTCATCAGTGATATTGGCCTGTAGTTTTCTTTTTTTGGGACATCTTTTTCTGGTTTTGGTATCAGGGTGATGGTGGCCTCGTAGAATGAGTTTGGGAGTGTTCCTCCCTCTGCTATATTTTGGAAGAGTTTGGGAAGGATACGTGTTAGCTCTTCTCTAAATGTTTGATAGAATTCACCTGTGAAGCCATCTGGTCCTAGGTTTTTGTTTGTTGGAAGATTTTTAATCACAGTCTCAATTCCAGTGCTTGTGATTGGACTGTTTATATTTTCTATTTTTCCTGGTTCAGTCTCGGAAGGTTGTGCTTTTCTAAGAATTTGTCCATTTCTTCAAGGTTGTCCATTTAATTGGCATATAGCTGCTTGTAGTAATCTCTCATGATCCTTTGTATTTCTGCAGTGTCAGTTGCTACTTACAAAATCCCAATAACTCTTAAACTGGTTAGCTCTCCAAAGAAAAGTATAGACAAATTTCACTTACAAATGACTGCTAATATACACAAAAGTCTGTCAAGAGACTGACTCTGTGGGACTCTTGTGTTTCCACACATCTTGCAAACAGAGGTACTAACTGCCCTTTTGTTCCAGGCTATAATTTCAAGGATGTTTGCATAGTCAACAACCTTGGAAGATAGTGATAGAACCTCCACCTGGAATAGAGGGAAAATAACTTACTGTGTGATAAAAATGATGTTTCCCTCCAGTGTCTTTGTTTACTTCTCTTTATAAAAGATTCAGGTTCCTAACCTTGGAGTTCCGAACTGTGATGCAAGCCTGCTGGGTGTATAGCAACTACCTGTGTTGCCCCTATGGGATTTATGGAGCAAGGGAAACCAATGGAAACTTATGGTTATGGATGCTTATGCTGCTTGCTGTGCTGTGTGTAATAAAATCCTTTGTCTTTGACCCAAGAGTCTCGTGTATTCTGTAAGCTCATATGATACTATATTGGGTTAACTTGTTAGCTGGCAAGCAAGGAAAAAAAATCTCAGAACTTTCACAGTT
The DNA here is from genome assembly GCF_000442215.2 of Lipotes vexillifer. NCBI lineage: Eukaryota > Metazoa > Chordata > Mammalia > Artiodactyla > Lipotidae > Lipotes > Lipotes vexillifer. Next base: position 240,641 of record NW_006793745.1, read on the forward strand.
CTCAATAAAGTCTTAAGCTCTTATCAGGTTGAATTCAGTAAGGTGTGAAAAGATCATATATCATGGAAAAATAGGGCTTATTCTAGTTACTCAAGGATCATTCATCATTAGAAAAATCTCTTAATGTGAGAATTCCCTGGTGGCTCAGTGGATAAGACTCTGAGCTCCCAAGGCAGGGGCCCTGGGTTCGATCCCTGGTCAGGGAACTAGATCCCACATGCATGCCGCAACTAAGGAGCCCCCCTGCTGCAAACGAAAAAAAAAAAGAAAGAAAATCTGTTAATGTAATTGAATATATTAAAAAAGCAAGAAAACAAAGCATATGCTGAAAAACATTTGTTAAAATGTATCAATTATTTCTTATTAAAACTAAATAAAACAATAAATATCAACTAAATAAAACAATAAATATCAACAAAACAAAATTTCCTAGGAGTAGGAAAAAAACATTCCTTAATTTAAGAAAATGTTTTTATAAGGAACCAACAACAATGCTTTAAAAGCATTCCCGTTGGGCTTCCCTGGTGGTGCAATGGTTAAGAATCTGCCTGCCAGTGTCGGGGACACGGGTTCGAGCCCTGGTCTGGGAAGACCCCACATGCCGCGGAGCAACTAAGTCCATGCGCCACAACTACTGAGCCTGCGCTCTAGAGCCCGCAAGCCACAGCTACAGAAGCCCGCTCGCTACAGCCCATGCTCCATAACAAGAGAAGCCATGGCAATGAGAAACCCACACACCACAATAGCAGTAGCTATTATGTAGCTCGGTGCAACTAAAGAAAGCCCGTGCACAGCAATGAGGACCCAACACAGCCAAAAATAATAAAGTAATTAATTGTTTAAAAAAGCATTCCCATTAAAGACAGGAACAAGGCCACATTTTACACTATTACCTATACTTTTCAACATTGAATTGGAGTTAACTAGTCAGTAAGAATAATAAGCAAGAGGTATAAATATTGAAAAAAGAGAAAGATTTGCCATTTTGCAGGTGGACAATATTATCCTCTAAAAAATACAAGAGAATCATCTACAGAAGTATTAAAACTAATGAGATGGTTCAGTAATATGATCATGATCAGATACAAAAATTCATGGCTTTCCTTTATAGAATCAATAATCAATAGAAAATATAAATTTTAAAATATCCCATTTTCAATACTAATAAAATCTATAAAATTACTAGCTATAAATTTAACAAGGAAAAGTCAAGCTCCATGTTATATATAAATATTTTTATAACAATCCATAAAATCTTACCGAATGTCATTAAAAAAGAAAACAAAACAACATGCTCTTGAATAGGAAAACTCAATATGTAAAGATGTCACTGTCCCCCAAACAATGTTTAATGTAATACTAATTGATGTCCCTAAAGATTTTTTTTTTTTTTTTGCAGTACGCGGGCCTCTCACTGCT
>NW_006793745.1:242288-245263 GCF_000442215.2 Lipotes vexillifer
TCTGTTAAGATATAGCACTTACAGGGACTTCCTTGGTGGTGCAGTGGTTAAGGCTCCAAGCTTCTACTTCAGGGGGTGTGGGTTCGATCCCTGGTCAGAGAACTAAGATCCCACATGCCATGCAGCGCGGCCAAATAAATAAATATAAAATTAAAAAAAAAAAAAAAGTATCTGCCTGCCAATGCAGGGGACACAGATTCGAGCCCTAGTCTGGGAAGGTCCCACATGCTGAGGAGGAACTAAGCCCATGTGCCACAACTACTGAACCTGTGCTCTAGAGCCTATGAGCCACAACTACTGAGCCCATGTGCTGCAACTACTGAAGCCCTCCTGCCTAGAGCCCGTGCTCCGCAGCCAGAGAAGTCACATCAATGAGAAGCCCGTGCACTGCAATGAAGAGTAGCCCCCTCTCGCCGCAACTAGAGAAAGCCCACGCACATCAACAAAGACCCAACATAGCCAAAAATAAAGAAATAAATTTAAACAAAAAAGATACAGCATTTACAAACTTTGAAACAGCATGTATTGGGACTTCTCTGGAGGTCCAGTGGTTAAGACTCCATGCTTCCACTGCAGGGGGCATGGGTTTGATCCCTGGTCGGGGAACTAAGATCCCACTTGCCACGCAGTGCAGCCAAAAAAATAAAAATAAAACAGCATGTATTAGTGTAGGAAAATACAATGGATCAAGGAGACAGTCTGGAGATTCCATTAAGGAACCTACGTACATTTAGAATATCCTCGAGGTGGCATTTCAAATCAGTGGAAAAGGAAAAAAACACTCAAAACAAAGAGTTAGGGCACTTGGAATCCGTAAAGAAAGCATACATTTAAACTCTTATGTATACCATATACAAAAATAAATTCCAGAAGGTTAAAGAGATAAATCTGAAAACAAAGGTATAAAATTATTATTTAAAAAATGAGGGTAATTTTATAATCTTGGAAATATTTGCATATGAAAGGTAAATAATTACTTTCCATATATTTCAGCTACAAATCCATAAAAACTAGACAAATATAGAACAGGTTAGTCACAGAAGAAATAACAGATGCCAATATATACATAAAGATTCTGAGCCTCATTTTTAGTCAGGGAAATTCAAACGAAAACAAATGCTTTTTCTTTTTACTCATATTAATTAACAAATTGAAAAAGATTGATAATTTCCAAGGTTAGCAATGGTGTATTCTTATACATTACTGGTGCCAGTATAAATTACTTCTAATACTTAGCAATTCTGAAGGCAGTATGCCATACAAAATTTAAAGCGCGCTAATTTTTGGCCCAGAAATTCTACTTCCGGCCAATTATGTCAAGCCACTCTAAGATTTGCACAAATATTGCCAGATATTCATCTATAACCTCGCTCTTTTCTTAATAGCATTTTCATGGTGTCTGTTTACCTGCCTTCTAAACTGTAACTTTTAAAATTCAGTTTCTTTTAGCTGTGTTTCTTTCACACAACATATTGTGGGATTTTGCATTTGAGGCATTCCAGAAATCTTGTTCTTTCATGGATGAGCTTATCACACCCACGTTTATTGTCACACAGGTTTGATCTAACTTTTGTCATCTCATCAAATTATTTTTCTTCTTTGCTGTTTTGCTCTGTTTCATTGTTACATTTTACTATAAGAACTGTAATTTCTTTTTTTTCTCTCCCTTTGCTTATTCAATCCTGTTGCTTAACCTCTAGGTCTGTTTCATCTTCTGCAAAATGAACAGCATAATATCTATTTTCTATCTCATGGGGTCTCATCTTTGCTTCCTGACAACTTGTTAGGAACCCTTACTAGGCTAAATTCTTCCTCTGCTCCTGAATTCAATTTCTCAGTCTTCAAGGGAGAGGGGAGCCTTTTCCCTCTGGGTTTCTGCCTGCCCTCTGCTAACTGTTGGTAACTGGTTCTTGTCAGAGCAATGAACTCCCAGCCCCAATTACCTGCCAGGCTTTTGCATGGAAAAAGGACTGCACAGTTTGGCCTGCCTTTGAGGCTTTAAACGTTTCTATGACTGGAACAACTAGACAACACCAAATGGACCAACTAAACAAAATCCCCTAACTTCTGGCAGAACCAGGCAGAGAAGGGCACAGGGATGATCAGATCAACACCAGAGCCTGAAGGTAACTGCTTTACTGTATACAAGGCCCAGTCCCACCTGGGACGATGCTTCAGTTCACCCTAATACATGGGGCTTACCTTGACCTTCCTTCTCCTTGCTCCTGCCCTCTTTCCATCTACACCAGAGGTACAAGTGTTCTAGCCTGCAGATAGAGAGTGAATGTGGCCTTGAGCTCCACCCTAAGGCACAGGAATTTGGTACTCCAGAAGCAACTCCCAGGAAACCTGTGCCCTATCTGGCTAGGAGCAAAGCCTATCACTAATGTTTTCTGGGCCTTGCCTCTGTATTTGACCCCTCTCCAGACCCACAATCTCTTGGAAGCCCCTTTCACTCACTCCCTACCCAGAATCTCCTTGTCATTGGTGGTCTCACCCCCCAGACAAGGCAAAATCCTCTCTTCTTTTTCTAGTTTGGCCTTAGGGGTACAGTGAAGGCTGCTACTAGCTCAGATCCCCCAAGATTGGGACTATTTCTGCTCTAAGTCGCAGGGCTGAATCTCCAGGGCTTGGTTGGAATTTCATAAGATCTGCAAAGCTCTCCCTGTAGGGAACTCCATTCTCTGACATTCAAGGTGTGTTTTCTGGCATCTCATTTGGAGGACTGCCCGAGCAGATAAAAATCTATTCCCAAAGTGCCCTAAAGCAGTATTTCATTCCAACCACATGAAATCCCTGATAAAGAGGGCAGGGGGCTTTCTCTCCTCAATTCTCTTGGTCAGGACAAAAGACTTCTCTCAGCCTAACCCCTCCAAGCCCATTTTCAGGGCAAACATCCTCACCCTGTGTAAGAAGCAGTAGGCAATGCCCAGTGTGGAGCAACTAGAGACCCCTTGAGAGACCTGGTGTAGGGA
>NW_006793745.1:245273-249420 GCF_000442215.2 Lipotes vexillifer
AACCATTCTGAGGTCCAGATTTTAAAGCTGCCTTTTAAGCTACCCTTAAATGTGTGTTCTGTTATGTTTTATCTATTCTTGGAAATGGTAATCACTGAGCAAGAGAGAATCCTAGCAAAAGGGTTCAAGTGACACTGGAAAGGGGATCTGATTGTCAGAGCCCGATGGCACAGGAGCTCAGAACATCTGGAAGAAAGGATTTGGGACACAGACCCCCTCCCACAGATCCGGGGAGCCCCCATCTACCTCAGTCTAATAGGATCTCTCCTGAAGAGATTTAAGAGGCAGAATAGGCCTAGATCAGGACTTAGCAACCTACAGCCCTTGAACCAAATCCCACATAAGGCCTGTTTTTGTGCAGAACTAAGAATGGTTTTTCCATTTTTAAATGTTGGAAAAAATCAAAAGAATACTCTTTTATGACACATGAAAATTATATGAAATTCAAATTTTGGCATAAATGAAGTTTTATTGGAACATAGCTTCTCCCATTTGTTTGCATATTATGCCAGGCTGCTATGGGGCTCCCACTGCGGTGCTGAGTAGTGAACACAGACCATGTGACCCTCCAAGCCTAAAATGTTTATTCTCTGACACTTTACAGAAAAAGTGTGCTGACTACTGGTTAAGATCACAAGGAAAGTAAAGTCCTTGATTTGACATAGTTGAAGCAGAATAGGTTTACTCAATTCTTGGTCAGTTAAAAACAACTTCTGGGATATGGGAACATATATATATGTATAACTGACTCACTCTGTTATAAAGCAGAAACTAACACACCATTGTAAAGCAATTATACCCCAATAAAGATGTTAAAAAAAAAAAAAAAAACAACTTCTGGTCCTTCCTCCTCCTCCTCCTTCTTGTTCATTTTGGAGAATATGACAATGAGGTGGCCAGAGCAGCCATGGTCAAGGGTACTCTTTGCTTTTGGGCATTTGTTTTTTCCTTTCTTTTCTCTTAGCTGCTTTTTAAAATTTCGTGGCAATGCTCTTAGTTACATTTTTCTTTTCCAGAAAGTTATCTTTAAAAGCTAGGCTAAATAAATAGCATTTACACACAAGACAAAACCATCAAAGGCTTTTGTAAGAATGCAAAGTGTAAGAATCCAAGGTAAATGTACAGAGGTGCATCAACTATTTCAAACTCTAAAGTCAACATCTGCATATAAGCAATTACCTCGATTATCTTAGTTACTTTAAAAAGGAAAATATGAAACTTGTGAAACAGTGACAAGAGACAGCTCTCAGGGACTCACTCAGTTCCCCTTCCAGTGCCACCTAATCGTTTGCTCTGCACAAAAGGTGGATCAGAGAAAAATCACTTCTTTATTCTTCCCCTTTACATCATCTCCCCCACACCTGGGGTGTCTGGATGCACTGAGACCAAGTACAACATGCATCTGATGATGGGTTACACCAAAGCACACCAAGATCTAAATCCCTCCCAGATTTATGGAGATTTTCTATAGCTTAACTAGATTTCTAATTGTCCTGCCACCTGTACTGAAATGTACAGTATGTGTTAATCTCAAATTCTTTTCTGTTTCCATAATCTTGATAAAGTTTCCTACACTCAAACAGTAAATCCAGTTTGGTCCATGGGTTTTAAAGAGGGGGCCAAATTCACTTTTACGCCCTCCAGCATAAAGGCTTCTTTGGAGGTATTTGGGCAACCAAAAGGCCTGCATAATTTCTCTTTTTTGTGGTCCCTGTGCTATGCCTTCCAGGATGAAAGCCTGAGTTCACATCTCTATTGTCTCATTATAAAGTTCCTATCATTTCAGAGGAGTTTAGAAGGAAACGGGGAAGGGTTTCCACATATTCAGCACACCAGCAGTTCTGCTGTCCCTACAGACAGTTCATCTGAAGATGACAGCTCCCTAATTTGTTTATTTCCCAGGGACATTGAGGGTACAGAATGAAAAGACAAACTCAGTACCTGTTTACACAACCATTCTTCCGGACATTTCTTAAGGCAGCTTTATCTGAGTTTGCCCTCTAACTTCAGACAAATTGCTTAAACATCACTTTCCTCATATGTGAAGTTGGAATAAGACATTCTCTGCCCTGCTACCGCCTAGAGCTGTTTTCAGGAACTAAATAGCATAAAATATGTAGCCATTTCTGAAAAGTGAAGCATTCTGTGAGAGTGCTCAGTCCTCAAAAGGAGAAGCCCCTATTTTCTGATTGTCCCTTCTCTGTCCCCGACTCCCCCAACCCCCCCCCCCCAAAATTAAGCATAGTTTTTTTCTTTAGTTGAAGACCTTGAGTTTGTCTGTCCTTGGGCAAGTTGCTTGACTTAGCTTCAGTTTCTTCCTCTGGAAAGTTTCATCTTAAAAAAAAAATTATAGGTATGGGTGTGTAAGATGTTATCATTGGAGGAAGTTGGGGGAAGGGTACACGGACCTCTCTGAACTATTTTTCCAGCTTTCTCTGAGTCTAAATTACTCCAAAATTAAAAAAAAATTTTTAAAAATTATGTATAAAGCACTTGATGTGACGCCTGACATATTTTAGAAACTCATATTTGGTAGGTTAAAAAGATTAAATGGACACGTCAAAGTTTTTTGTGCCATAAGCATTATGTAGGCTTGAGCTTTATTATTATTATTATTATCATCATCATTATTAGTATCTAACACCATAATAACTAATAATATTTGTTGAATACTTACTATGTACTGGACACTATTTTAATATTATATTATTTATTTACTTTATAAGTTTATTTATTTATTTATTTTTGGCTGCGTTGGTTCTTCATTGCTGCACGCGGGCTTTCTCTAGTTGCGGCGAGCGGGGACTACTCTTTGTTGCGGTGTGCAGGCTTCTCACTGCGGTGGCTTCTCCTGTTGAGGACCACGGGCTCTAGGCACACGGGCTTCAGTAGTTGTGGTGCACGGGCTCAGTAGTTGTGGCGCACGGGCTTCGTTGCTCCGTGGCATGTGGGATCTTCCCGGACCAGGGCTCGGGCCCATGTCCCCTGCTTTGGCAGCCGGATTCTCAACCACTGTGCCACCAGGGAAGTCCCCGAGTATTATATTATTTAATTCTGACAATATCCTCAGGCGGTAGTTATGATTACCATCCCCCATTTTATAGATGAGATGAGAAAGCTGGGGCACAGAGAGGTTAGGTAATCAGTCTAAACTCACGAAGTTTAGAAGTTGAGGAGGCAGAATGCAAACCCAAGTAGTATGACTCTACTATGCTTATTCAAAGAAAACATCACTATTTAGTCATTTGAGGAACTTTAGCTAAGATCAAGCCCCAAGGTGGGAAAACTGCACCCCCCACTTCTTTCAAGAGTGTTTCCTGGAGGATTGTATCAGGTGATATTTTTCAGCTACTTAAGAAATCCCCCACTTCTCCCCAATAATTTACCTCACACAACTCTCCAGCTGGTAGAAATTCCACTAATGAGGAGTTTCCTGGGTTATTATGGTCGTTCACAAATGGGGATGCCCCATGAAAAATGTACCTTCCCTAGCCTCTGTGCTAAAAAGTCAAATTCAGTGGTCTGGGCTGGGATTCCAGACGCTGTTAAGAGAATCTTATAAAGAGAATCTACAGATAGATTCTTATCATTAGCTAAATTTGGGAAAATATGACTGAAGACTGTATTTTCCAGAGATATCTAATATAAAGTATATGGTGGTTTTGATGGGGGGAGTTTGCAGTAAGGGATAAACATCTCACTCAGACTAGAGTGGATTTGGGAGCAGGTGGTCTTGGGCTCTAATCCTGATTTTCTGCTTTTGAATTCTGTGGTTCCTTGGTTTCAGTTTTCTCATCTTTGAAATGGAGATAATTCAACCCACCTCACAGGGGTGCCATGAGGATTCACGTTAAAGTCACAGAAAGTGTTGTACTTTCTACATTATTATTGTCTTTGTTAATTTACCATCTACTACCACATAAATAGGATTGAATTATCAGTCAAGCAGCCCGTCCCTTGGACGGTGGAGAGTCAGACCTTGGGAAATTTCAGTAGTATGGTCGATTTTGATTAAATGGAGGCAGGTTTCCAGAGATGGGAGGACACAGTGCAGGGTCTTGGGCAGGTGAAAATTCATCCCTTGGGAAAGCAGCCCAAACAAGACTTGCCTCTTTTTTTTTTTTTTTTTTTTTTTTTTTTTTTTTTT
>NW_006793745.1:252084-252570 GCF_000442215.2 Lipotes vexillifer
CGCAGGCCCAGCGGCCATGGCTCACGGGCCCAGCCGCTCTGCGGCATGTGGGATTTTCCCGGACCGGGTCACGAACCCGCGTCCCCTGCATCGGCAGGCGGACTCTCAACCACTGTGCCACCAGGGAAGCCCAAGACTTGCCTCTTTAAAAAGCCAACAGTAGTCAGCAGAGGAGTTGATGATGAACAATCACAAATTTATTACCACTGTTGAAAAAAACACTTGAATGCAACAAGCCCACTGACTTTGGGAGTAATGATATCTTTGAATAAAAAGACTGACCTTTTCATCAGCCTACCAGTGCCAGAAATGATTCTAACTTTCAGGAGAGACTGGGCCTTTTGCCTCCAGGGATGAGGTCTCATCTTTTTTTTTTTTTTTTTTTGCGGTATATGGGCCTCTCACTGTTGCGGCCTCTCCCGTTGCGGAGCACAGGTTCCAGACGCGCAGGCTCAGCGGCCATGGCTCACGGGGCCCAGCCGCTCC
>NW_006793745.1:252716-259999 GCF_000442215.2 Lipotes vexillifer
GTACGCGGGCCTCTCACTGCTGTGGCCTCTCCCGTTGCGGAGCACAGGCTTCGGATGCGCAGGCCCAGCGGCCATGGCTCACGGGCCTAGCCGCCCCGTGGCATGTGGGGTCTTCCCGGACTGGGGCACGAACCTGTGTCCCCTGCAACAGGGGGGGGACTCGCAACCACTGTGCCACCAGGGAAGCCCTCTCATCTTTTTTTAAATAAATTTATTTATTTATTTGTTTATTTTTGGCTGTGTTGGGTCTTCGTTACTGTGCGCGGGCTTTCTCTAGTTATGGTGAGCGGGAGCTATTCTTCGTTGCGGTGTGTGGGCTTCTCAATTTCGTGGCTTCTCTTGCTGCAGAGCACGGGCTCTAGGCATGCAGGCTTCAGTAGTTGTAGCACATGGGCTCAGTAGTTGTGGCTTGCGGACTCTAGAGAGAAGGCTCAGTAGTTGTGGCGCATGGACTTAGTTGCTCTGCGGCATGTGGGACCTTCCCGGACCAGGGCTTGAACCCGTATTCCTTGCATTAGCAGGCAGATTCTTAACCACTGTGCTAACAGGGAAGCCCTGAGGTCTCATCTTTACATGCTTTGATAGGATAAAATATCATGACATCAAGGTTCTTGCATCTAGCAATTGAGCACATATAGAATAGATGTCCTCTTAAATCACATGTCTATCTGCACATCTGTAGCAAAGATCTCTTATTCTCTCAGGGAGTCTTTCTGGGGATAAGCCAGGCAGCCCAGGTAAGAAGTTTAATGGCCATTTAAAACTTTAATATCATAAGCAGGATAAAAGAATACCTTTACTAGTGGGGACTGTTTTTATTTAATTAATTAATTTATTTTTTGTGTGTGGTACGCGGGCCTCTCACTGTTGCGGCCTCTCCGGTTGCAGAGCACAGCCTCCTGACGCGCAGGCTCAGCGGCCATGGCTCACGGGTCTAGCTGCTCTGTGGCATGTGGGATCCTCCCGGACCGGGGCATGAATCCGCGTCCCCTGCATCGGCAGGCGGACTCTCAACCACTGTGCCACCAGGGAAGCCCTATTTAATATTTTTTTTTCCATTTTACTAATTGAAGCAAAATTCATGAGGACTGAATAGGGGAAACTCAGAGTTCCAAAACTTTGGGGCTTCATATATCTCATCATCCATGGAGTTATGCTTTAGGGGGTGCCATTCGTTTGGAAAATAAAATAATTAGAGTGGGCAACTGGGGAACAAGGAGACCATGCATGAATGTTCCACAACTACATACCAACACAAAGTGTTGGTTATAGTTATGTGTTAGAATCATCTGAGAACATAATAGGAGATGTCCTGACCCTTACCTGGAAGTTTCTGAGCAGGAAGCCTAGGCTGGGAGGCTTCTAGACCCAGCATTTTAAAAAAAGCTCCCCCCGGTGATTCGGATGCACACCAGAATTTGAGAACCACTGTGCTAGCAGATTTCATTGCTTTGTTTCCCCAGAACTTGGCATCTTCCAAGCCAGCAGCTGGTCCAGCTCCCTCTAGATCTCCTCTTAATCCTGTGCCAGGTGTGTGCCAGTTCATCCTCTGCCCAGTCTCTATTCCATCCGCCCTGGGCAAATACCTTGGTTGGTCCAGTTTCCTTGCCTGGGAAGGTGAACTGAACCTTTTTCTTCCTAAAGGGTTTGAGCCAATAGCAGACCTGCCTGCATTGGGCTCTTGTAGTTTTCCACTGAATTTTATCACAGCCTTCGGGAGTCCTAAGAGGACCCCAGGGAAGCCCCTGCATTCCAGACAGATTCCTCGTCATCTCTGTTGTGCGGCTGCAGCCCGATTTTCTCTGGAGAGTCAGGATCAATCACCCCAAACAGTAGAGTGACCTCTTTGCCTGTTGATTCACTGGAGTGAAGAGGCAACGGGGCCAGATGGCCGTCCCAGCTTCCTCTTCAGTGGACCCCGTGCTGTGTCCCCTGTGGGAGGTCCCCACCCCCTTGGGGACTGAGACCTCTTCACCAGCAGAGCTCGGAGTTGTGGAAGCAGGAAGACAAATGATGGCTGTGGGTCAGCAGGGCTAACAGTGAGAGGGGCCACTCCCATCCCTGCCCTGTGGTCCCCCGCCTGCAGATCCTGAGGACAGCAGCATATGTGGGTCACTGATTTAGAGCACACATGGCCCTAGCCCTGAGAGGTGTTGCCACCCAGTTGATGGCATACATAACTGATGATGTCCTCAAAAGGACATCAACCGTTCTATAAAGGCTCTGCCTTAGAATAATAGGGAGCATGATAGGAGAAACGAACTCTATGATCCTAAGCCCATTGCAGTCCTGACCTGCTATAAAAGAAGTTCCTTGGCCAGAAGCAATGCTATGTGAATAAAGGTGAATAAGACACTCTGTAAGTCCCCAGGGGATGGTTTTAGCAGAAGAATTGTGGGCGGGAAGGCACACCATATGCAGAATAAGTGTCTAGCTCAGAAAGAACATATGACGGCAGTGGTACAGTGAAGCCTAGTTTTTATACATTCTCTTGGAAAAAAATTTAAATACAAAATGTAGAGCGTAAAAGGGGAAAATCTCAATTTACTCCCATCCCTTACTTTTCCCCTTCCCCTGCCAAAGCACAATCCCAATACCCTCACCAGAGCTTCTGACTATCCATCTATATACATATATATGTGTGTGTGTGTGTGTGTGTGTGTGTGTGTGTGCATAGAAACAGAGCTTTTATTTTTCTCTAAATCTTAATCTGCTCTTATTACATATACTGTTTCAGAACTTTCTATTAATATTCCTTTTCTTCATTAACTCTTAAAATATTGCTTTGAGGTGCAGGGATGCTTATGTGTGAGATCTCTCACTCTGTCTCCACACCTACATTTACACCTACATCTAGATCTCCATCTCTGTCAATATCTATACCCACATCTATATCTATATAAAACGTCATGGACTTCCCTGGTGGCGCAGTTGTTGAGAATCCACGTGCCAATGCAGGGGACACGGGTTTGAGTGCTGGTCCGGGAAGATCCCACATGCTGTGGAGCAACTAAGCCCTTGTGCCACAACTACTGAGCCTCAGCTGTAGAGCCCGCGAACCACAGCTACTGAGGCCATGTGCCACAACTACTGAAGCCCGCGCACCTAGAGCCCGTGCTTTGCAACAAGAGAAGCCACCGTAATGAGTAGTCCCCGTTCACCACAAGAGAAAGCCCGCGCACAGCAACGAAGACCCAACACAGCCAAAAAGAAATTAAAACAAGCAAAGAAACAAGCAAAAACGTCACAAGACAGGGAATAGCCACAAATATATCAGTGAACTCAGAATGACAACATAACTAGTAACTTACATCTACTTTTATATTTCTTATTTATCCCATTACCCTGCATCTCTCCTGGGTAACTACTTTCAGAAGTTTTCCAGTGATCATTCCCTTGCTTTTCCTTTAATAACTTAAAAATTTTTTTAATAGTTTAAGTCACAGAAGAAGGTGTAAATATAGTACAGGGAGTTTCAGTGTTCCATTTACCTAACTTCCCCCAATGATAATATCTTACACAACATTGTCAAAGCCAGAAAGGTAAGGTTGATATAATAAAACTCAGGTACAGATCTTATTTGGATCTCACTAGTTTTATGGGCACTCCTGTGTGTGTGTGTGTGTGTGTGTGTGTGTGTGTGTGTGTCCATAAATAGTTATATGAAATTTTGTCATGTGCAGATAACAGTAGCCACCAACACAACCAGGATACAGAACTGTTCTTTCACTACAACTCTACCAACTACTGATCTATTCTCTTTACTGTAATTCTGCCGCTTCAAGAATATTAAATATACAGAATCGTCGAGTAAGTAACCCTTTGAGATTGGCTTTTTTTTCATTCAGCATAGGGCCCTTGAGATCCTTCTGAGATTTTGCGTGCATCAATAGTTTATTCTTTGTGTGTGTGTGAATATAAGCTTTTTGTTTGTTTGTTTGTTTTGTGGTATGCGGGCCTCTCCTGCTGCAGAGCACAGGCTCCGGACGCGCAGACTCAGCGGCCATGGCTCACGGGCCCAGCCGCTCCGCGGCACGTGGGATCCTCCCGGACCGGGGCACGAACTCATGTCCCCTGCATCGGCAGGCGGACTCTCAACCACTGCACCACCAGGGGAGCTCCGAATATAAGTTTTAATTTCTCTGGGATAAATAGTCAGGACTGTCAATGCTGGGTAAAGTTATTTTTATCAGAAATGGCTGAACCTTATTTCACAGTGGCTGAACCATTTTACATCGCTGTTAGCAATGTATGAGAGATCCAGTTGCACCACATCCTCACCAGCACTTGGTATAATCAATACTTTTTCTTTTACTCATTCTATAGGTGCGTAATAATCGCGAATGATATTAATAATCTTTTTATGTTCTAATTTGCCTTCCATATATTCTCTTTGATAAAGTGCCTTTTCAAGTGTTGCCTGTTTTCTAGTTGGAGTTTTTTCCCTTACTGTTGAAGTTGGAGAGTTCTCTATACATTCCGGATGCAAGTTCGTTGTTGGATGTTTGATTTGCAAACATTTGATCACAGTCTGTGGCTTCTTTCCATCTTCTTCTTTTTCTTAAAAAAATTTTTTTAAAGAAATTTTTAAGACCGCATTGGGTCTTAGTTGTGGCATGAGGGATCTTCATTGCAGCATGCGGGCTCTTCCTTGCGGTGCACGAGCATCTCTCTAGTTGTGGCATGCGGGCTCCAGTGTGCGGGCTCAGTAGTTGTGGTACATGGGCTCTCTAGTTGTGGCACCTGGGCTCTAGAGCGCGCAGACTTAGTTGCCCTCTGGCATGTGGGATCTTAGTTCCCCGAACAGGGATTGAACCTGTATCCCCTGCATTGGAAGGCAGATTCTTAACCACTGGACCACCAGAGCAGTCCCCTTTCCATCTTCTTAACAGAGTCTTCCACAGAGTGAAAGTTTTTAATTTTGGTGAAAAGCAGTTTATCAATTTTTTTCCTCGTGGATCATGCTTTGTTGTCATGTCTAAGAACTCTTCACCTAACACTAAGTAACGAAGATTTTCTCCTGTGTTTTCTTCTAGAAGTTTTATAGTTTTTTTGTTTTTGTTTTTGTTTTTTTGCGGTACGCGGGCCTCTCGCTGTTGTGGCCTCTCCCGCTGCCGAGCACAGGCTCCGGATGCGCAGGCCCAGCGGCCATGGCTCACGGGCCCAGCCGCTCCGCGGCATGTGGGATCCTCCCGGACCGGGGCACGAACCCGTCGGCAGGCGGACTCTCAACCACTGCGCCACCACGGAAGCCCTAGAAGTTTTATAGTTTTAAGCTTAGCATTTAGGTCTATGACCTTTTTTTTTTTTATGATTCTTTTTGATATGGACCATTTTTAAAGTCTTTATTGAATTTGTTACAATATTGCTTCTATGTTTTGGTTTTTTGGCCAAGAGGCGTGTGGGATCCCAGCTCCCTGACGAGGGATTGAACCCACACCCCCTGCATTGGAAAGCAAAGTCTTAACCAGTGGACCACCAGAGAAGTCCCTATGATATATTTTGAGCTAGTTTTTGTATAAGTTGTGAGATTCAGGTGAAGGTTTTTTCCCTCTCTGAATATCAATATTTTCAACACCATTTGTTATAAAGATTATCTTTCCTTCATTGAATTGCTTTTGCACCTTTGTCAAAGGGACTTCCCTGTCGGGCCAGTGGTTAAGACTTCGCCTTCCATTGCGCGGGGTGTGTGTTCATCCCTGGCCGGGGAACTAAGATCCTGCATGCGGCTTGGCCAAAAAACAAAAAAAAATCAGTTGGTAAAACTTTGTGTGTGTTCATTTCTGGACTCTCTATTCTGTGCCGTGATCTAAGTGTGCCTCCCTCTATTGACACTGTACTGTCTTAATTACTGAAGCTGTATAAATAGCTTCAGATCAGGTAGTGTGACTCTTCCCACTTTATTCTTTTTCAAAATTGTTTTGGCTATTCTAGTCTTTTTGTATTTCCATATAAATTTCAGGATCACTTTGTCTATATCTACAAAGAATCCTGCTGGGACTTTGATAAATCAATTTAGGGATAATTGAGGTACTTTCCTGGTGGTCCATTGGGTAAGACTCTGTACTCCCAGTGCAGGGGGGGCCCGGGTTTGAACCCTGGTCAGGGAACTAGATCCCACATGAATGCCACAACTAAGAGTCCACGTGCTGCAACTAAGACCCGGCGCAGCCAAAATAAATAAATAAATATTTTTAAAAAAATTTAGGGATAATTGACATTTTTACTATGTTGGGTTTTTCAATTAATGAAGATAGTGTTTCTCTCCATTTATTTAGATTTTTAAAAACTTTTTTCATCAGTTTTTAATTCATTTTGTAGATTTTAGCATATAGATTCTATACATGTTTTGTTAGATTTATACCCAATATTTCCTTTTTTTTTTTTTTTTTTAGCAGTTATAAAGAGTAGTGTGCTTTAATTTCTGTTTCTAATTGTTCATTGCTAGCATTGGTTGTTAGCCTGATAGTTTCTGTGTGTTGATGTTGAATCCTGAGAATCTGCTAAACTCACTTATTAGTTCTAGGCATTTGGGGGGGGGGGTTGTTTTCTTTTGTTTTGGGTCGATTCCTTGAGATTTTGTAGACAATAATGTAAATTGGGATAGTTTATTTCTCCCTTTCCAATCTGTATTTCCTCTACTCTCCTTTTCATTCATTGGAACTTATCCCAACTTATTCATTCTCCTGTTGATGGAAGCCCCATTCTTACTTTGTCCCAAGTACCTCTTCTGATATCTGTACAAGTCCACATGCTTTATTCAGATCCCTAAGAGCTAGTTGTGTTTGGAATTCGGAATTTTTTTGATTTAAAAAAAGGTAGTTCATTGCACTTACTGAATATTTCATAATACTCCCAGCAAAATCTGGGGCAGCACCATGTAATCAGATACATTAATTTTTTTTTGCAAAGAAATAAATGAATATTCACATGAAATGAGATAAAGTCTAAAAATAGCTCCACATGAGTTCTGGTCGGGTTTTGCTTCAAATGTTTCTGCTAAACTTAGGAAAAAACCTTTCTGTCTTGAGAGTTTTGGACTTAAGAATTGCAGATACAAGATTGCGTATCTTTATTATTTGACTTAGAGTTTGGTGTGGCTTTGAATTTGTTTTTCCTCACCTGTATTTTTGCCTAAGTGTTTTTAGAGTTTCTCTTCTTACTTATCTGCTGCCTTTCTTTATTCTGTCTTCTGGGAATTCTTCATGATTTCTGATCTGCTAGTAGCATCTCTCCTATTTGCTATGATAAACTTATTCTTTTTTTTTTTTTTTTTTTTTTTT
>NW_006793745.1:260342-279510 GCF_000442215.2 Lipotes vexillifer
ATTTATTTATTTATTTATTTTTGGCTGTGTTGGGTCTTCGTTTCTGTGCGAGGGCTTTCTCTAGTTGTGGCAAGGGGGGGCCACTCTTCATCGCGGTGCGCGGGACTCTCACTGTCGCGGCCTCTCTTGTTGCAGAGCACAGGCTCCAGACGCGCAGGCTCAGTAGTTGTGGCTCACGGGCCCAGTTGCTCTGCGGCATGTGGGATCTTCCCAGACCAGGGCTCGAACCCGTGTCCCCTGCATTGGCAGGCAGATTCTCAACCACTGCGCCACCAGGGAAGCCCCGATAAACTTATTCTTTAAGCCACTTTTCCTTCATTTTTAGGGTTGCAGAGTTGAAGAAATGTGTTCTCATCTGCCACCTTGATCTGATATCTCAGATCATTATGTCTTCTGCTTCATATATGCACGATACACAGACACATGCATACACACACCCCTACAATGTTTTGTTTGTTGTCTTTGGGGTTTTTTTGGCCCCCTTGTGTGGCTTGTGGGATCTTCCCTGACCAGGGATAGAACCCGCACCCTCAGCAGTGAAAGCACACAGTCTTAACCACTGAACTGCCAGGGAACTCCCCACACAATGTTTTTTTAACAATGACTGTGTGCTGCTTTTGTAATAAGTAAGGAATCATGGGCTTGAGGCAGGTCTAATTGGGATCCCCCAGCCCCAGCCCAGCAAGGTGAGCACTGATTGCTTTACTTTGAAGGAACCAAGGAAAAACAGAGGGAAGGGGCTCACCCAACAGAGTTGGCCTCTTTCCAGAGCTTCACCCTTCACAGGACTCAGAACTCAAGGAGTCAGAAAAAAGAACAGATGGAAATGTACCAACATGCTAGCAGTGATTGATCAGATCATAGATGATATTTACTGTCTTTCTTCTAATATTGCACATTTTCCAAATTTTCTACAGTGGATGTGTAGACTTTTTTTCCTTTTCCTTTTTTTTTTGACTGCACCGCACAGCTTGTTGGATCTTAATTCCCTGATCAGGGATCGAACACAGGGCTGGGCAGTGAGAACGCTGAGTTCTAACCACTGGACTGCCAGGGAATTCCTGGGAATTTTTTACTTTTGGAGAAGCTTTTTTTATGGCTTGGTAGAAAATAGACAGCTCAGTTCTCACATCTGCTTCTGCATTCAACCTGTTGCATTATAATGTATTGCTGAATTATATAAAGAAAAATCCAGCCTTGCATGGATGTGTAGCTGGAAAGGTAAGTACTTACAGACACCCCAAAAGATGTAGGGAATTGCCAGGATTCTTGGCTCACAATTTGACAATATTTTTTTCTGGAGTAAGATTAGTGTACTATACACTTTTTTTTTAAAGTGTACAATTCAATGGTTTTTAGTATATTTATAGAATTGTGCAACCAACATCACAATCAACTTTAGAATATTTTCATCACCTCAAAGAGAAGCTCTGCACCCCTTCACCATCCAACCCCTCCCCCCACCAGTTCCCATTCTCCTCAGACCTAAGCAATCATGAATCAACTCTCTATGTATCTATATTTGCCCATTGTGGACATTTCATATAAATGGAATCATATAATAAGTGGTTTGTGTGTGTGTGACTGGTTTCTTAGCATAATGTTTTCAAGATTCATTAATGTTATAGTGATTCATTCATGTTCTTTCCTTTTTATGACCAAATAATATTCCATTGTATGGATACACCACTTTTGTTTATCCATTTGTCCGTTGAGAGACACTTGGGTTGTTTCCACTTTCTGGATATTATGAATAATGCTTCTGTGAATATTCGTGTTCACGTTTTTGTTTGGATATATGTTTTCAACTTTCTTGGGAGAGTTCCTAGGAGTAGAATTGCCGAGTCAAAAGGTAACTCTATATTTAAACATTTGAGGAACTGCCAGATTATTTTCCAAAGTGGTTGTGCCATTTTGCCACTTGAATGGCTGCACCATTCTCAACAGTTGTGTAAATGACTATGTAGACTTCTATGATAAAATACATTTGTATTTTCTTTCTCAAAAGAAAGAAAAAAATATTGGAAAATAATTGTGAGTTCTAGTTTTGTGTCTTCTGCAAAGAGAAAGTCACTTTGCCTTCATCAATAAAATGGGAACAACCAACAGTACCATCTGGAATTCTCCGACAGATGAAACTGGTCTGTGCTTGCTAAATACCATGAACAGAATTCTTTCACGGAAACTCTTTGAACCTGAAACTGAGTAGTACTCAGTGACCAAGGGTCCTCAGTCTTAGGAAAGCCTTAATCAGCCTTGGCCAGGGAGGCAGAACCGATACAGGAGTATGTGGGGTCTGCCCCCAAACCTCAATTAAAGGGCAGTTTATGCAACATGCCTTCTTTTTGAATCAGAGCCAGGGTCATTGTTGGGCTGAGGTAACATTAATTATTTTTCCGCTTGTCGGATTCCATGAAAAAGATGTGAAAATGGCCTGTTTGTAAAAGAGTGCAGGCAGAGGCTCTGAGCTGATTATGTCAAACCTAGTCAAAGCTTCCTTGGTGTGGGAGATTGTAATCAACAAAGCATGGCGGCATCTGCGCCCATTACAGGAGGAGCCCCATCCGCCTGGCTGCTCCCCAGCAGAGACAAGAAGCCAGCTTTAACCCCTGCTGGACCGAATCGCGTTGACTGTCTGCAGCAAAGAAATTTTACTCTCCATCCCCCGCCACCTTCCATGGAAAAATTGTCTTCCAAGAAACTGGTCCCTGGTGCCAAAAATGTTGGGGACCTCTGATCTAGTACACATTTAGGGGACAGAGCAGCACAGGAGGTAATTGTCCTTAATTTGCAGGGGAGAAGACTCCGAATTGCTCCCTTGATAGAGTGGCATCAATTCTTCCTGTGACTTGGGCAGCCATACAGATGAGTCAAGGCACAAAGTGGCAAAGCTCGAAAGATCCAGAATTAGCTGAAAAAAAAAAAAAAAGTCTGAAGATCTCAGAGATCATTCGTGGGGTGCTTCAGACTTTCTGCGTAGGTGGGGCTTAGGGACTGTGTTCTGGTGGAAAGAGGTGTCCCCAGATGGCAGTGGACAAACATTCATTTTATGCAAGATTGAGAAATCTTCAACTGCCTCATCGGAGAACTGGGTAAGGCAGCCGATGAGGCCATGGACAAACTAAAGCTCATCCCCTCTTGGCAAGCATTCGACGCAGTGATAATCAAATGTGTTGGGCCCAATTTTCTTTTTTTATCACCAATATTTATGATGTTCCCTTTCCTTTCCTGAAATGAAAGACACTGATAATAAAGCCTACTTCCAGATACGACCATAAAAAGATCATATGCCGTTATTTCTCTGCAATGACGGAAAGAGCTTATACCAGAAATGAAAATCAACCATATTGAAACACGCTATTTAGTATAGTGGACCTTTTTTTCATAGCAAGACTTTCTTGATGAAGAAAACAAGATGTTGATCTACATTCTGGTGCAAGTTTTTTGTTTGTTTGTTTTAATTAATTAATTTATGTATTTATTTTTGGCTGCGTTGGGTCTTCATTGTTGCTGCGTGGGCTTTTCTCTAGTTGCGGCGAGCTGGGGTTACTCCTTGTTGCGGTGCACGGGCTTCTCATTACAGTGGCTTCTCTTGTTGTGGAGCACGTGCTCTAGGGCATGGGCTTCAGTAGTTGTGGCACACGGGCTCAGTAGTTGTGGTACACGGGCTTAGTTGCTCCGCGGCATGTGGGATCTTCCCTGACCAGGGATCGAACCCGTGTCCCCTGCATTGGCAGGCAGATTCTTAACCACTGTACCACCAGGGAAGTCCCTGGTGCAAGTTCTTTATCTGGTAGCACACTGTCTTGAAATGCATTGCTCTAGATGACATCAAGAAGTGATCAGATGCATGAATCCATACTTCGACTCAACAGGAATGTGACAGCTACCAGTGAAGACTGATAGAGGCCTGTAACATTGGCAATTTAACAAAAACCCGAGTACTGTTATCATTAGTGATGCGATTTCCCAAAATTGTGGTAAAGTTCTAGGTAAAGTTCTGAATACATAAAGTACAATCTTCTCTTGGTTCCTAATGCAGTTGCATTCCTGGAAATTTCAGTGCATATTAAACCATTTATGTGCAGCTAAGGATTCGCTTCTAGGCTCTGATCATTGGTAGCAGGTTTTTCACCTCCTGCATTAATGTCCAGAGGAACATCAGAAAATCATGCAACAGGCAGTGCAGTTCTGCAAGGTGAGGAGCTTCCCACACCTGAAAACCTCTAGCATCCATACTCCCTATATCCTCCATGTCAGTCATGACCCCTGATCACTGACAAATAAAAATACTCTCATACATTTCCACAATCCAAAACCCAAGACCTTCATAGATGGTCCTAGGAGGAAGGTGGCTTCCCCAAGGTCACACATGAATCCAAGAGGACACCAAGACCAGGATTTAGGTGCCTGACTCTTTATTCACCAGTCCAAAGTTTCTTAGGGGTTCTGCCCACACTCAACCCTGCTCATTTCTTACTGGACACCAATCCTGCTGGCCACCAGTAACTCACTACTGCCTGTAAAGCATTAATGATCTAAAATGTTAACTTAAACTCTTGGAAGTCTCTCTGCAAGATTTTGATAACGTACGCCCAGGTGGTTCCAAGGTAGTATGTCTATGACTCGCTTGCACTCTGAGAACTCTTTCCTAAAGTTAGTGTTAGCATATCTATGAAAAAAATGGTTTCATGGGCTGATATGGTTTGGAAATCCTGGACTAGCCACAGCCAAAGGCGAAAAACTCTTTTTCAGACCCTTTAATGTGTGAATGTGAATATGGATCTCCAATGTGCAGTGTGACTTGACTCATTTTCCAAGTTTATTTGATCATGAACTGCCCCCATTCCCTGCTTTGTTTTGTGGTTAAGAAGCTCATTGCTAATGAGATGTAGATTATTCACATCTCTACCCTTATTTTGTAGATAAAAGAGAGGAGAGAACAGATACTGACTGAAGTGAGAAGTTAAAAAAGGCTGTGGGAGGTTTGTGCATTATGTCAAATAGAACATAAAGGAGAGAGATATTTGATCCTTTTTATTTTAATTTTCTAAGTCCCATGAGGACAAGTGCATGTCTTATTTTCTTGTTGTTGTTTGTTTGATTCTTTCCATTGCTTGGGCACAAACGCTGGCCCATCATTTTTACTTAAATAATGTTTGTTAAATGAATTACTTAATAAATTAAATAATCAACTTATAAAAGGTGGTGGGACAGCTTCAGGTTGTTCTGAAAAGTGAGATGTTTCCTTACATTTCTTAAGAGCAGAGAGATCAGAGAACTCCTACAGCAAGAGCATCAGCAAAACTTTTTAACCTCCACGTATAATACCCAAATTAATCAGGATAGGCAGGAACAGTTGTGTAGGTTAAGCACTGCACAGATTATTGGGGCACCATTCACTGTTTCCAAGAAGTGTGCTTACAGTTGGGTTGGCCTGAGAAGGCATACATATAGAAATAATTATAGAACAGTCAAAGAGAGTTTGTAGTTGTTCTCCATGCCAGGGTGTGCTATTCCCATGACTTTGCCCAGGCTGTTCCCTCTATTTAAATCACCCTTTCTCTGGTCTTCCTGACACACTGCAACTTACCTTTCAGGGCCCAGTTCCAATGTCACTTCTCTGTGGTTTCCTGAGACCTCTCTTTGGCATTCACCCGCCATGGTAGAATTCACTGTTCCCTTGTGTCTGTGCCATCAGCACTTATAACAGAGACGACTAGTGCATATATGAAAAGCAAGAGAGGGAAATGTTTATGTGCTTTAAGTCAGACAGGGCCGGGTTCAAAATCTGGGGGATCTCCCGCTAACAGCTGTGACATTGGGTAAGTTACTAACCTTTTCTAAGCTACAGTTTTCTCTCCTTTAAAATGGGAATAGTAATAGTTATAGTAATAGGAAGAGTTTATGCTGAGATTATGCTGACATTTAAGGGAGATGATGTATAGATAGGGTACATATCTGCTTTGCATTGCTCCAAAAGAGAAATTGAACTGCTTATCATGTTTCAATGAGAATATTCCTTTTTTTTTTTTTGACTGGGTCACGCAGCTCGTGGGATCTTAGCTCTCCGACCACGGATTGAGCCCCGAGTCCTGGCAGAGAAAGCGCCGAGTGCTAACCACTGGACCACCAGAGAATTCCCAGAATATTCTTGAGAGCAGATCTCCATGGCTATTTTCTATTGATTGATTGATTGATTAATATAGACCATTTTTAAAGTCTTTATTGAATTTGTTACAATATTGCTTTCTGTTTTATGTTTTGGTTTTTTGGCTGCAAGGCGTGTGGGATCTTATCACCCTGACCAGGGATCGAACCTGCACGCCCTGCATTGGAAGGCAAAGTCCCAACCACTGGACCGCCAGGGAAGTCCCCTCCATGGCTCTTTTCTATCCTGGGAAAATTATCAAATATTTACTAGTAGCACTTATTTGTTTAAAAAGATTTATTAATTGCTAAATTATAAAATGCATCTTTTATTTCTTTCTTCTGCCTCTAAACCCTTTCTTCTTCTTTGTTCATAATGAGTTACCTCTGCTCAATTCATTCATTGAGATGGTAGCGCTAATTTATTTCAGAGTGAAAAAGCAGTGGTAAGCATTAGTGTCATGTTTCTGTCATCAATGGTTGGAGAACATTGGAATCTTAGCACCATATGGTATGGTATGTCATACCCGAAAGACATTAACAGTCAAGATTTAGTATGGGTTGGGTTGTCTTGACCAGGAAAGTTGTCCTGGTGTTTACAGAGCTGGCATTCCCAGGGATGCCCCAGCGCTGCAATCCCGTGCTTGACAAAGGCTGAGTAAGCCACCATCCAAAATATCACAGCAATGATCAAGCCTTTCTCCATCCAGCCTTATCAAGGGGCAGCTTTACCAAGTCGAGCCTGAATCAACACACTGCCCATTCCCTGGGTGAGATTCAGTACAGGACCACCTTCTAGCTTTTGATCAGTTCTCCAAACAGACCTTAAGAAATTCAACCCACTAGTGAAGCCCATGTCTCGTCTGTATAAAGACCAGGGATTGTCAGCTTCTTTTTTTTTGTTGTTGTTGTTTGGCCTTGTCATGCGGAATCTTAGTTCCCCTGCCAGGGGCTGAACCTGTGCCCCCTACAGTGAAAGCTCAGAGTGCTAACGACTGGACCGCCAGGGAAGCTTCTAGGTGTTTCAGTAAATAGCGTCTTCTGGACAACTTCATGCTTATGGGCTACTTTCCCCCATGTGCATTCTGTCTTATTTTCCCCTCATCTTACATCTGTACCATGAAAACACTATCAAACATGTTACGTCCTCTTCATCGACTTCACTAACGCAATTCCATCCTGACTGTAAAATTGTTCACTTGTACCATTTATGAACTTCAAACCAAAACTCTTTGCACCTCTGTATGTTCTCTCCTGATCTTTTTCAAGGATGTAACCTAATTTTTTTATTCATATGAAATCAGTGTATATGTATTCTGCTTCACTGTGTTTTTCCCTATCTCCTGTGCACATGCTCGCTGCATTTATATGGACCATAACTGCATAATTGTCATTTGAAGAATTTATAGCTTGCTATCTTGTTAATAAACAAGTGTTTTCTTAGTTTATTGCTTATTTTTGTCACTGAGGTTTGTCTACCTTTTTTCTCTCATAAATGGCACTAGTAAGACTACCTTTGTACCTTTCATTTTTGGTTATTTCCTTGGAAATATATTTTCCAAATAGAGTTATTTGACCACAGCTCTCGTGACATTTGCAAGTTACTTGCCCAACCAATTTGCAGCTACCGAATAATACAGAAGTGTACCTGTTTGCTCATAATCACAGAATGTTACCCTTTTAATTTTTGCAATGAACTTGATAGAGGTATAATAATTTCTTAAACCCATTTTGGGTTGCATTTTTTTTCTGTTAGGAAGCTTGTAAATTTTTTAGATCATATACTATCTGCATTTCCTTGAATATAAACCATATTTGGTCACAAAATGAGTTAGCCTCTTCTATTGAACATTTAATAGCAATTAGACATAATCACAGTGGAGATGATGTTAATGACAATATTAGGCATAACACAGAATTAATCATTTAATAAACCATTAGGAAAGATAAAGAGCTTTTTTTTTTTTGGCTGCACCACGTGGCTTGCAGGATCTTAGTTCCCCAACCAGGGACTGAACCCTGTGCCCCCAGCAATGGAAGCGTTGAGCCCTAACCACTGGACCTCCAGGGAATTCCCAAGAGCTATTTTAAACTTCCAAAATAGAAGACTTTCACAAAACCACTAAATGGAAGATATGGTCATCTTCACAATAGGAAGGGATCAGTGGGCAAACAGGATTTCAAGACTCTCGAAGATTAACAGTGCCAACCTACATGTCAGCATAAATGCTGAATACAACCACTGTTCCTCCTGTCTTAGATTCTGAAATTCAGATGCCTACAGGGGCAAGGTAAGGAACATAAAGGTTTATTGCGCCAGATAATAATAATGTAATGGGAGGTGTGGACTGGGGAGAATTGGAAAGTCATGCCCATCTATGACACTGAACTCTTATTAAGGAAAACATTCTTTGGGCCAAACAAAAATGCATCTGTGGTCCAATTTGGCCACTGGCTGCCAGGCTGTACCCTCTGCTTAAGGCTTCTTTTGGAGACTCTGCTCACATGACAGCAGAGGTCTTGCACAGATGTGGAAGATGAGGCAAACAAGTGAGGTATGAAGAACAGTTCAGTTGCTTTTAATACTACTAAGAAAAAGAGTACTGCAAGCCCAGTGAATAGTAACTAACGTCCTGCCTCAGTGACAGTAGAGCAGATTGGGGGCTATGGCCAATAGGAGAATGCATATCTCCAGCTTTTTGTTAGCTTTTAACTCTTTATTATGGACATTAAAAACACAAAATAGAATAGTATAATGAAGCCCTTGAGCCCATCACCCAGCTCATCAGTCCTTGCCAATTATAGGGGTCCTTGTTCATTTCCATGCCTGGAGAGTGAGAGCAGGTACTATTCCAGCCCATCTGAGAGTTACAGGCCAGCACATGGGGCCAGCACATGGGGCCAGCACTGCCAGATATTTAAAAGAAGCTAAACATTTTGATTTTTATTTAAGACCTCTTGATTTTTCTATGTTGGCAATTCATTAAAATTTTTTTTAATACATTGTAGAGGTCAAGATTGTGCCGCCAGTCGCTGATTTGGGGTAATAACATATGCTTGGAGAAAATGCTGGAGGTGAGAGAGGAAGTGCAGTCAAATGTTGACCTGATCCTGGGCCCCTTAAATATACCTGTGTGCAAAGTCATTGCCCACTGGGATGGGTCACAGCTGGGCTAGACATAGCTCTGTGATGACCCTCTCAGTGCAGGAGGTTTGCCTCTTTCCTTAGACACTGAGCTCCTTGAGGAAACTTGTAGTCTCTCCCCCCAGGGCCCAGAAGATAATAATAACCAGTAGAGTTTTGAGGAGTGAGTGAACAAATAAAAACACAGCAGCCTTCCTTGTTATTTTTGAGTCTAGATTTACTTCCAACACCATCCAGTGGAGGTGTCTTCAGGTCCACTGATATGACTATTATTTTCTTTGTTTTTTAGAAACAATCTTTGCATTATTGCAAAATGCTCCACTCTTACTAAGTAAAAATTGAATAATTAATGCAATGTATTTTCTAGACTGATTTATATTTTTATTGTTTAGATCATGAGTTGGTTAATTCATCAAGAATAGTATGATTGGTGGCTACCTCAGAAGATAAAAACATTCAATATTGATAATTACATGGTGTTGAGCAAGTATATTTGAATACTGAAGATTGTCAGCTATTTAAGAGTGAGGACTATGCCTTAGTCTAAAAAAATTGACATATACAAAAAAAAAATTGATATATAATGCACAAGCCATAAAATTCACTCTTTTAAAGTTGTACAACTCAGTGGCTTTTAGTATATTCACAGGGTTGTGTAACCATCACCACTATCTAATTCCAGAATATTTTCATCACCCCCAAAATAAGCCCTATACCCATTAGTAGCCACTCACCATTCTCTCCTCTCTTCAGCCCCTGGCAACCACTAACCTACTTTCTGTTTTCATAGATTGGCCTATTCTGGACATTTCATGTAAATGGAGTCATATAATATGGGGTCTTTTGTGTCTGACGTCTTTCACTTAGCATGTTTTTAAGGTTCATCCATGTTGTAGCAT
This sequence comes from Lipotes vexillifer, assembly GCF_000442215.2. NCBI lineage: Eukaryota > Metazoa > Chordata > Mammalia > Artiodactyla > Lipotidae > Lipotes > Lipotes vexillifer. Next base: position 270,537 of record NW_006793745.1, read on the forward strand.
CCATGTTGTAGCATGTTGTAGCATGTATCAGTACCAAATTCTTTTTATGGTTACATATATTCCATTATTTGGATATATTACATTTTGTTTATCCATTCATCAATTGATGGACATTTGCGTTGTTTCTACCTTTTGGTTATTATAATGTGGTTATGAATATTCATGTCCAAGTTTTTGTTTAGACATACATTTTCAGTTCTCTTGGGTATGTATCTAGAAGTGGAATTGCTGGTCAGATAGTAATTCTATGTTTAAGTTTTTGAGAAACTGCCAGACTTTTTCAAAGTGACTGCACCATTTTACATTCCCACCAGCAATGGACAAGGGTTCCAATTTTTCCACATCCTTGTTAACACTTGTTATTTTCCATCAATTTATTTGATTATAGTCATCCTAGTAAATGTGAAGTGGTATTGCATTGTGGTTTCAAGTTGCATTTCCCTAATGACTAATAATGTCGAGCATCTTTTCATATGCTTATAGGCTATTTGTATCTTTTCTTTGGAGAGATGTCATTCAAATCTTTTAAAATTACGTTATGTGTCTTTTTATTGTTGACCTATAATTGTTCTTTATATATTTTGGATACTAATCCATTATCAGATATACAATGTGCAAATGTTTTCTTCCATTTTGTGTGTCATCTTTTCTTGGTGGTGTCCTTTGAAACACAAAAGTTTTTAATTTTGATAAAGTCTAATTTATCCGTTTTTTTTTCTTTTGCTGCTTGTGCTTTTGGTATCATATCAAAGAAATCACCGCCTAATTCAAGGTCATGAAGGTTTATACCTATGTTTTCTTTTTTATCTAAGAGCTAAAACTTCCACAGTGGACTCTACCCAAAGGGGTAAAACTTTTTTTCAGGAGTTTGGGTACATGGCTCTGTGATAGAGTTCCCGTTGACTCCTGGGATGGGCCAAATCTACTCAGAAATACCAGACAACAGCTGAAACAGTGAGGGTTTGGAGTCTGTTGTTTTGTCTCTACTTTCTGGTGGGCGGAACTGGGCTAACAAGGTGATTCTTTCCCAAGAAGACATTGGAAAAGACTTTGATACTCTTCACAGCAGGCGGTCTTACCAGGGTGAGCAGATACAGGGCTTGAGAGCCATTACCTGCCACCCTAGTGCCTGAGCCTTACGGATAGATCCTGACCCTCCTTCCCACCGAACCCACGGAGGATCTCACTATCTGCCCCAACACTGGACTTCAGGCAGAGCAGGCACTCAATCTAAATGGGAACAAAAACAAAACTTGTTTGCCTAACCTGGCCAAATCAAAGTGATTCCCATTCCCAATATGGCAAGTTATATGATTATGTAGTTCTCCCAGAAGTTGCTCTATAAGTGAACAAAGACCTTTTTTAAGCTTTTTTAAAAAATTGGGTTAAGTTATGAATTACAGTATTTGATTTTCCAAGTTCGCACTAGTTTACATTTGTCAGATTTATTCATGATATGATGTGCTTATTATATAACACTCGGTTTGGATTATAAAACTTTGGTTGGAGTTTTGCATTTATGTTAATGTGTTTCTTTTTCGCTTTTCTTTGCTTTTCTTCTTTTTTTTATGGGGTCTCCATTTATCCTATCATACAACAAGTCCAGATGTAGATGGGCTTGATGTTCCCCTTCTCCAAGGTTCTCTGGGCTCTTCCACTCTTGGAGAACATGGGCTTCTTTTTTTAGTTTGTTGTCAAAGAGAACTACCTGCCCCTCAGACCTCCCCACAAACCGCTTGGACACTTAGCTGGCAATAGAGCAGATCCCAAGGCTGAGCCAGCTCAGCTGTCGCCAGGCATTGGAGATCAGGTGACACCACTGGGGAGAGAGTCAGGGTAGGTGGCATCACTGTCAACCTGGCCGAGGTCACCATGGGCATCCCTTGGCCTCTGAAGGAGTGTTGGGCAGGCAGCTGCCCCTCTGCAGGCTGCCCTGGGTTTGCCCGGATGGCAGTGGTGGGAAGTGCCAACCAGCACAGAATGAGGGGAACCCAGGTAGCAATTAAGTGGGGATAAATAGCCATTACCAAGGAGGCCTAACAACTGTAGAAGACCGCAGTCTATTCACCAGCAACTGCTTATTTTCCCATTGATCCTTGGCGGGGTAGGGCCTTGCCTTCTGCTGTGCCCCAAATAACAGGCTCGCAAAGCCCAGTGCTAAGAGGTGGCATGTGAGAAGAATCCGCTCAGGTCTTCCTGTCTGTTTCATCTTAAGGCCTGCCAGGAGAAGAGATAATTACGGGTCTGCAATTTTTGCTCCATCACAGACAATGGAGGGATCAACAGATGCCTCTCTGAAATCAGATTAAAAATTTTTTTAAAGGTTTCGGCTCAGGAGGATACCAGCGTTTCCCACAGTTTCAGTCGGATGAAAATAGAAAGAGAGATGGAGAGGGAAGAAAGGAGAAAAGGGAGGGAGGAAGGAAAGAAAACTTGAAGTTCTTAAAAATGGAAATAACCAACGTGGAGGCTGCTAAAGAGACTTTGTTTTCCTGTTGCCTCCCCACAGGTATCTTTCCCTTGGCCTGTCACACCAGCTGAAAGGCTCCCAGCAAGACTGAGTTCATATGCAGCCAAGAATCCCCCATGAAGGCCCAAGCCCCTCTGCAGTCACTGTCACCCCTGCTAAACATGACCTGATTTCCAGCACCACGTAGCAGATTTGCCTAATTTAGAACTTCCTATGAAAGGGATGTATATATAGTATGCACTCCTTTTGTGTGACTTTTTTCACTCAGCATAATTGTGAGATTCATCCATGTCATTGCCTGTTATCAACAGTTCATTGTTTTTCACTGTAGTCATATTTCATTGTGTAGATATATCTCAGTTTGTTTATCTGTTCACCTGTTGATGGACATTTGATTGTTTCTAGTTTGGGACTATTATGAATAAAGCAACTATGAACATTTCTGTGACTGTCATTTTGTGGATATGTTTCTACCTAGATGTAGAAATTGCTGGATCTAAGAGAGGTGAAATTATGCTTTTTGTAAGAAAGTCACAATCTGGTTTTCAAAGGGGGTTGTACACTTTACCCTTCTATCATCTTTGTATGAGATTTTTTTTTAATACATTTATTTATTTATTTATTATTTATTTATGGCTGTGTTGGATCTTCGTTGCTGCGCACGGGCTTTCTCTATTTGTGGTGAGCGGGGCTACTCTTTGTTGTGGTGCGTGGGCTTCTCATTGCAGTGGCTTCTCTTGTTGCAGAGCATGGGCTCTAGGCACGCGGGCTTCAGTAGTTGCAGCACGCAGGCTCAGTAGTTGTGGCTCACGGGCTCTAGTAGAGCACAGCAGTAGTTGTGGCGCACGGGCTTAGTTGCTCCACGACAGGTGGGATCTTCCCGGATCAGGGCTTGAACCTGTGTCCCCTGCATTGGCAGGTGGATTCTTAACCACTGCGCCACCAGGAAAGTCCTGTTTGAGATTCTGATTGTTCCACATTCTTGTCAAGTCTTGTATTTATCAGCCTTTTAAAATTTCACTCTCATGTTTTTCATATGTGTTTCCTTGATAACTCATGATGTTGAATATAATTTCATGTACTCCTTAGCCACTTGAATATTTCCTTTGGTGAAATTCCTGCTCTAGATTTTGACCATTTAAAAAAATTGGGGGCTTCCCTGGTGGCGCAGTGGTTGAGAGTCCGCCTGCCGATGCAGGGGACACGGGTTCATGCCCTGGTCTGGGAGGATCCCACATGCCGCGGAGCGGCTGGGCCCGTGGGCCACGGCCGCTGAGCCTGCGCGTCCGGAGCCTGTGCTCCGCAGCGGGAGAGGCCACGGCAGTGAGAGGCCCGCGTACCGCAAAAAAAAAATTAAAAAAATTAAAAAAAAAAATAAAAAAAAATAAAAAAATAAAAAAATTGGGTTCATTTTCTTATTACTGAGTTGTGTGGATCCTTTTTATATTGGTATTCAAGAAATTTATCACATACATGCATTGTGAATATTTTCTCCCAGTCTGTGGCTTGCCTTTTCATTATTGTTGAAGAGTAGAGGTATTGATGAAATCAAATTTCTTTCTTTCTCCTTTAGTGATTAACATTTTTTGCTTTCTTTCCAAGAATTCTTTGCAAAAGCTAACATTGCATTTTTTTTTCTTTTCCCCTGAAAGTTTTGCAGTTTTGGCTTTTATGTTTGTCTGTGATCTATCTCAAATTAATTTTATGTATGGGGTTGAGGTTCATTTTTTCGCTTAAAATCTATTGTTGTTTCAGCACCATTTGTTAAAAAGGCTTTCCTTTCTCCATTGAATTGACTTTTGGTTGAAAATTAATTGATCATACACAAGTGGGTTCATTTCTGGACTCTGTTCAGTTTTATTGGAAGAATGGAAATATTAACATTAGAGGCATCCAATCCAAAAACATAACATACCTCTCCACTTTTCAGGTCTTTAATTTAGCAATGTTTTGTTGTTTTCAGTGTAGAAGTCTTATACATACTTTGCTAAATTTCATCCCAGATAGGTGATTTGTTTGATGTTATTGTAAGTGGTACATTTTTTAAAAATTGTTTTTCATTTACTTGTTGCTCATATCTAGAAATTCAATTAATTTTTGTATATGGACCTTGTATTTTACAGTCTTGCTGAATTCACTTATAAGATGTGGTAGTTATTCTATAGAAGCCCATAAGGTTTTCTATATATACAATCAAGTTGTCTGCAAATATTGGCAGTTTCAATTTTCTTGTCCAGCCCCTCTAGCTTTTCTTTCTTTTTCTTTTTTTGGTGCCTCAATTTTGTGCAAAACTTGTAAGAGCTGACATCTTTGCCTGTTCTCAGACTTAGTGAGAAATTCTTTAATATTTCACTATTAACTATGATATTAGCTGTAAGTTTTTGTAGTTCCTTTAATTAGGGTGAGGAAGTTCTCTTCTCTTAGTTTTTGCTTTGATTGTGAAAAATGTGTTGAATTTTGTCAAATGCTTTTTGGGCATCTATTCAGGTTTTAGTACCACAATAACATTGGACTCATAAAACAAATTGAGAAGTGTTTCTTCCTTTTTTATTTTTTGGAAAGAGTTTGTGTGCAGTTGGTATTCATTCTCTCTTAAAAGTGTGATAGAATTCACCAGTTGAAGTCATTTGGGTCTGGAGATTTCTTTGTGGGTTTTAATGATAAGTTTAGCATATTTAAGAGATATGGAGCTATTTCACTTTTTAAAAATTTCTCCTTGAGGCAGTTTTGGTAAGTTTATGTTTTTGAAGGAATTTATCCATTTCATCCAGGTTTTCTTTTTTTTTTTTTGTATTGGCACAAAGTTGTTCATAAGATCCTCACATTTTTCTTTATAACTATAGGATCTACCATGAATAAAAAGAACACTCCTCCATTGAATGGGAGCTGGCAGAAAATCTCTAAGACGCTTTCCGATGGAAAATTCCAGGATTAATAAAGTATCATGGAAAGAGAGTCTGAGTTTTCTCTGTGGTCCTCTGCTCCTAGATTTCTTAGTTCTTCAGCTCTAGATCAAAAGCAGGAGTAGTTTTCTCACCCATGGCAATTTTCATCTTACCTCATTTTCCTTTCCTGCTCTCCTTTTGAGAGATCTTGTTTCAATCTTGCGCTCTCTTGTAAATGAATCTAAAATGGCTATTTGAATTTGCAATGGTAATTTGGATGTAATTGTTTCCTTAGCAACAGACATTTGTGATTCACACTCTTAAAAATCTCAGAGGTCTAATTAGTACTCTTCTCTGAGCAAACCATTTATAACCAATATTTTGAAAACTTAACATAGCCTTAAAAGAGTGAGTTCGGGTTATTTTACCACAGCAGATACATGAGTCACAGGTTTCCCCAGCCCTTTTCCCATGAACTTCCTGGGACTAAAACTTGCAAAAATGCATGAGGATGCAATGCCCTGCTTGAAGGCATGGGAAACAGTTGCTCCAACCCAGCAAGTCAACCAGGGGTGAAATACTGACCCCTCAAAAGACTGCCATTCTTCCCAATTTCCTGACCATTTTAACCCAGTAACAGTTGTTGCTCAGTATTAGAAAAGTTTCATTTTGGGGTAGGACAGTCACATAGGATCAAATCTTTCTCCCTAACCACCGGTCCCCCACCTCCAAACACACACACACACACACAGCAGTGTTCTGTACTGTTTCTTCTCCAAATTATCAAATTATCCCGTGGTCAAAAGGTATTTGGTCCCATCCAGTCCCTCTCAGTTTGTGGTAGGACTAATTTGTTAATGGGGCTCCAGAAGGAAAGTGCCTAATGTTTCTTCTAATTGGACATGACTGCTTCAGAATGACTGCGGCTGCTGGCCAGCTCTCACTGTCCCTGAGGTTGGATAATAAGCTTCTGCCACTGGCTTCTGTGTCCTGCCCAGGACCATCTGCAGTAATGAACTTGGAAGGCTCATTGTAGATTGCAGAAAAAGAAAAGTGAGAGAGAAAAGCACAGTCCAGCCCTTGTCAGTGGGTCCAATTATGGCTTCTGTCAGCTTAATAAAAGAAATTCAGAAAAGCTAGACTAAGAAGGGACTGGGACGGAGCAGGCAAGGAAGGATGGGATTGGGGAAGCCCATGATGGGAGAATCAGACTGAAATTCCTCCAGGACCCAGGTTTCTAGAAGGAGAAGTTCAGGGGCTACAACAATAGGGATTGACTCTCCAGTGTCCAAATGTGAAACTCCTCAGCCTTGGGCACCACTGCATGTCACTGGTCTGAGGGAAGAATCTTCCCCACACCCCTCATGCTCACTGTCAATCCCCATCTCTCACGTTGGTACAGGAACAGGACCCATTGTGCCTATCTAGACTGATTAATCACTGTTGATTATTTGTTGTTGTTTTTGTTTTTGTTTGGCTGCACCACATGGCTTGCGGGATCTTAGTTCCCCAACCAGGGATCGAACCCAGGCCCACAGCTGGGAAAGCACCGAGTCCTAACCACTGGACCATCAGGGAATTCCTGATTATTTGTTTTCTGAGACAGGATCTTAGAGTGCTCAACCCAGCATCTATTACTAAAACCATTCCCAAGATATATATTTTAAAGTATATTTTATTTTATATTTTTTGAATTTTATTTTATTTATTTTTTTATACAGCAGGCTCTTATTAGTTATCCATTTTATACATATTAGTGTATATATGTCAATCCCAATCTCCCAATTCATCCCACCACCAGCCTCACAAGATATTTTTTAAAACCTTTTTTGTACTGTGAAATAAATACAAATATACAGAAAAGTGCATAAAACATAAATATACAGCTTAAGGTATTATGAAAAAGGGAATACTTGTAATCAGCACTCAGGCCAAAAAATAGAACTTTCCCAGAAGACCCATCCTGCCCCATCCTGATGGCAACTTTTTCCTTTATCCCTAAAGGTAACCACACCCATGACCATTATGCTAATTATTTCCTTGCTTTCTTTATAGTTTCACTACCTGAGTAGACATCCCTAAACACTATAGTTTAGTTTTGTCTGTTTTTGAGCTTTATGTATTGAAAAAAAAAAAAAAATTCCCAAATATCAACTATTCAGAAGCTTTTGCGTATAATTATCCTCCCTGCCTACATGGTTCAGAAATTAAAGTAGGAGTCACCGTCAAACTGAGTTTTTATTCTTTTTCCATTTTCCTTCCCTTTTCCTTTTCCTTCTTTGCTTCCTTCCTCTCTGTCACCAGCGCTCTTCTTTTTCTTAAAATTCTAGAGATTAGAACAGGCACTCTAGGGAACTCTACTCAACACTCTGTAATAGCCTCTATGGGAAAAGAATTTGTAAAAGAATAGATACATGTATATGTATAGCTGAATCACTTTGTTGTACACCTGAAACTATCACAACATTGTAAGTCAACTATACTCCAATATAAAATAAAAATTAAAAAAACAAACAAAAACAAGATTTGGTAGGAAAATATATATTTAAAAATTCCATTGGGATTTTGATAGGGATGGTTTTGAATCTGTAAATTGCTTTGGGAATACTGACATCTGACAATATTAAATCTTCCACTTCATGGGAAAAACAAACAAACAAACAACAAACAACAACAACAGCAGGGCTTCCGTGGTGGCACAGCCGTTAAGAATCCACCTGCCAATGCAGGGGACACGGGTTCAAGCCCTGGTCTGGGAAGATCCCACGTGCCATGGAGCAACTAAGTCTGTGTGCCACAACTACTGAGCCTGCACTCTAGAGCCTGCGAGCTACAACTACTGAGCCCACACTCCTAGAACCTGTGCTCTGCAACAAGGGAAGCCACTGCAATGAGAAGCCTGCACACTACAACGAAGAGTACCCCCAGCTCATCAGCAATGAAGACCCAATGCAGCCAAAAATAAATAAATTTATTAAAAAAAAAAAAAACCACCACCACCAACAAAAACTAGACAGGTGCTCTGGCATCAGACAACCTGGGTTTGAATTCTTGTGTCAGAACTTACAAGCTTAGGGACCTTGGGAAAATTTATACAAATCTCTGTGCCTTGCTGTCCCATTTTCCTCAGCAGTAAACAGAGATAATAATACAGCCACCCTCATTAGAGAGAACGAAACAAAACCACATTCAGTGCTTAGAATAATGATTGACACATAGTAAACATCCAATAAATGTTAGCTATGCTTTCCTCTTCCCTCCTTCCTCACTTCTTCCCCCTCCCATCTCCCCTTCTCTCTTCTCCCATTTGCCTTCTTTATTCTCGTTTCTTCTGCTAATTTATTTACTCTGCAACTTACGTTTTCTCGTCTCTTTTCCCCTCTCTGTCATCTCATCTCCTTTTCTAGTCCTTCTCCCAAGGCCCTGGCAAAACAACCTTCCCCTTGGCTGGGTCTCCCACACAAGAAGAAATGAAGCATTTTTAATCGTGATGGCATCCATGGGTGTGGTGAACCAGCCTGCATCATCAAACAGCTTCTTGTCAAGAGGTATGATCCCGGCCTGGACCATAAGCGTCCGACTGCCAAGTCCAGCTTCAGGGCAATCACTCTGCTCTTTC
>NW_006793745.1:279520-281118 GCF_000442215.2 Lipotes vexillifer
GGGAAGTTGCCTCCAACTTTCGGTGTCTCTTTGAAAGATTACGTTTCCCTAGCGTGACACTGATTTATTGATAGTTCCTACTCCTAAATTTACTTTAACATGTAAGGATTTGATAAATGTTATTACATAAGCACAGAGTCGCTATAAAATTTTCATACAAAATAAGAATGAGTAGTGCAAAAGAATAATGTCCTCCTTGCCCTATCCTCCCATTCTTGGTTGGTATGAGACCTCTGGGACCTTTTCTGTATTTGCATGGGTGTTGTGACTTTGTTTTATTTACATAAATAGGATTACATGCTCCAGACTGTGCTGGGACCTTTTTCTTTTAAATAAATTTACTTATTTATTTATTTTTGGCTGCGTTGGGTCTTCGTTGCTGCAGGCGGGCTTTCTCTAGTTATGGCAAGTGGGGGGCTACTCTTTGTTGCGGTGCTGGGCTTCTCTTTGTGATGGCTCCTCTTGTTGCGGAGCACAGGCTCTAGACGTGAGGGCTTCAGTAGTTATGGCATGTGGGCTCAGTAGTTGTGGCATATGGGCTCTAGAGCACAGGCTCAGTAGTTATGGTGCATGGGCTTAGTTGCTCCACAGCATGTGGGATCTTCCTGGGCCAGGGCTCAAACCCTTGTCTCCTGCATTGGCAGGCAGATTGTTAACCACTGCGCCACCAGGGAAGCCCTTCTTATTTTATTTTATTTTATTTATTTATTTTTGGCTGCATAGGGTCTTAGTTGCTGCGCACGGGCTCTTCATTGTGGCGTGCGGGCTCAGTAGTTGCGGCACGCGGGCTTAGTTGCCCTGTGGCATGGGGGATCTTTGTTCTCCAAACAGGGTTCAAACCTACGTCCCCTGCATTGGAAGGCAGACTCTTAACCACTGGACCACGAGGGAAGTCCCTGTGCTGTGACTTTCTTTTATCACATTCAACATACCATGGACCACTATCCATGCCAGGACTTACCAATGTACCTGTTTTATTTATTTATTTATTTTGGCTGCACTGTGCAGCTCCCTGATCAGGGATTGAACCTGTGCCTTCGACAGTGAAAGCACGGAGTCCTAACCACAGGACTGCCAGGGAATTCCCTACCTTATTCTTTAAAAAAAAAAAAATTTTTTTTATTTATTTATTTTTGGCTGCGTTGGGTCTTCCTTTCTGCCCACGGGCTTTCTCTAGTTGCGGCGAGCAGGGGCTACTCTTCGTTGCAGTACACAGCCTTCTAATTGTGGTGGCTTCTCTTGTTGTGGAGCATGTGCTCTAGGCACACGGGCTTCAGTAGTTGTGGCTCGAGGGCTCTAGAGCGCAGGCTCAGTAGTTATGGTTGCATGGGTTTAGTTGCTCCGCGGCATGTGGGATCTTCCCGGACCAGAGCTCGAACACATATCCCCTGCATTAGCAGGCAGATTCTTAACCACTGCACCACCAGGGAAGTCCCGCTGTTCCTCTCGTGAAGGACATTTAAATTAACAATTTTTACTCCTATAAATGCTGCAATAAACATTATTATATATATATATATATATATATATATATATATATCTTTATTGGAGTATAATTGCTTTACAATGTTGTGTTAGTTTCTGTTGTACAACAAAGT
>NW_006793745.1:281133-283372 GCF_000442215.2 Lipotes vexillifer
TATATATATATTGTTGGGTGGTCATGATTGTTCCTTCAGAATGGATTTCTAGAATATTTTTTGGTGAGTCCATAGGCAGATATCTTACATTTTGATAAGAATTGTCAAACTGTTACAAATTTGAAGAGAAAGAGGCAGGCATGCACTTGAAAGAATATAGAGAAAAACGGTTCAGGCTAAGATACCTTGAAGGCAAAGGCCCTGGGGCAGAAGAGAGCGGCATGTTCCAGGAACTGAAGGAAGATGTGGTGATCGGTTTTAGTGAGGAAGGAGTGAGGTTGGCTTGGCAAAGTCAAATAGGGGCATAGGGAGATTGCGTTTTATTGTAAGCGCTCTTTGGAGCCATTGAAGAGTATTAGACAAGAGTGGCTCTATTGATGGAGTTCTCTGATTACATGGTACCTCCAGGCAAATCACCTTGAAGTCAAAACCAGTCTTTAGGTTTAGGTCATTCATTGGCACAAAGACAAAATAATACAAGGACAACACGGAGTATTCTGGAGATAACATGAATGATTCGGGGTCTCAATACTTCTCAATTAAATGACTCAGATGATGGCAGTAAAAGTTCAATCTGAATTGCAAAAGTCATGGGGTCACTAAGCCTTTGAAGTTTCATGGCAGCTCAGAGCTCTAACCAGGCTGAAAGGGTCATGCATGGGCTTTAGGATGGTTTGAAGGGAGCTTGGGAAAGAGGGAAATTCTGTTGCACCAAGAAAGGGAAGAGAACCTAAAGTTGGGTAGATGGTGTGGTTCATTGTGGTAAGAAATCCTGGAAAAAAGAACTTAAAAATCGAGTAAATTTTTAAAGGCAGACGTTATGAGAGGGGAGTTCCTGAGATTCTATGCTGTCCTCAAGCCAGGTTGTCTAGAGGAGAGGCTTTCAAATTTTTTTTTGCTCATGTCCCCTATGAAAGAATTTTGAAAAACAATGTACTATTTTATATACTTTTTAAGTTGACATTAAACTTTTCTTATTTATTTAGTTGGAAAAATGTGATTTCTGAATATATATACATATACACACACATGTAATTTAAAAATACAATTATTTCATCAGTCTTTAAATTTATCCAATATAACCTAAATTTCACAACGACTTTAACATTTATCAGCTTAAAAACATTCAGAAAACAACTTTTGTAGCGTTGGAAATTTTACATCCAACTTTTCCTCTCAGGACCTTATTTTAATATGTGCTTGAAACACTTTTATTGATCCTTTACTCTCATACTTCTCTGCAATAAATGTATTTATAAATTACTTTTTAAAATGTTCCATAACAATAAAACTTTATGTTAAGATATACGGTTGTTTCCAATCATTATTAAAACCCAATTGATCAAAGCATCATGAAATAGTCCAAAATTTGATAACCATTATATATAACAAACATTTATTTAAAACAGTTTTTTTTTCTCTGCCAATAAGTTCATATTTCTATGGATGTGAGTGTTAATTTTATGTGTCAAGTTGGCTAGGCTATGGTGCCTAGTTTGGTTAAACACCAGTCTGAATGTTGCTGTGACGGTATTTTTAGGCGTGATTAACATTTAAAGCAGTGGCTTTGAGTAAAGCAGAGGACCCTCTACAAGGTGAGTAGGCCCCATCTAATCAGTTGGCCTTAAGAGCAAGGACAGGTTTCTTGGAGTTTCCTGCCTGCTGCCCCACAGAATTTGGACTTAACCCTGCAAAATCAACTCTTTCCTGAGTCTCCAGTTTGCTAGCCTGTCCACAGATTTTGAACTTGTCAGTCACCACAATTGTGTGAGCCAATTATTTCTAGTGAGAATCAGTTTTCTGATGCATAGCTGTTCTTTTGAAGATAATGTGTCTTTTTTTTTTCATTCCTCTGGCTACTTTTGAGGTGTTTAGCAATTTCAGTATGATACACTAGGTGTGGTTCTCTTTATATATTTCCTGCTGTTTCTGGAGTTTGAAGTGCTTCTTGTATCTATAAATTGATGTTTTTCATTTGTTAAAAAGAATTCTCAGCCATTAAGTCTTCCAATATGATTTTACCCCATACTTGCTCTCCTTGTCCTTTGGAACTCCATCTATATGTATGTTAGACCCCATGTGTCTCCTGTCTTTTTCCTGTATTTTTCTATCTTTGTATAACTCTTTGCTTTACTCTGGATTTTTTAACTTATCTTCTAGTTTATTAATTCTTTCTTCAGCTTCTCCTGTTTGCTGTTATGGCCATCTTTTTTTTTTTTTTTTTTTTAGCGGTACACGG
>NW_006793745.1:283523-296686 GCF_000442215.2 Lipotes vexillifer
CCGGGGCACGAACCCGTGTCCCCTGCATCGGCAGGCGGACTCTCAACCACTGCGCCACCAGGGAAGCCCTGGCCATCCTTTTGATTCTTAATTTCAGTTACATTATTTTCAGTTCTAGAATTCCCATTTGCTTTCTTAAAAATAGCTTCCAGTTGTCTGCTGAATATCTACCTCTTGTCTTTTATTTCACTGAGTATATTAAGTGTAGTAATCTTCAAACCTTGTCTGTTAAGTCCATTATTTAGAATCTCCATGAGTCTATTCATTGTCATTTTCTGTTGGTTTTCAGCTATGCCTTGTCTTCTCATGTATCAATTATTTTTGCCTGAATGCCAGATATTGTACATAAACTATCATAGAGATAAGTTCAAGATGTCACCTTCGTATAGAAAGGATTTACTTTAATTTCTGGTCAGCAGGGATTAAGATGATTTAATGCTGGGCTTTGTTATTTAAGAGGGCTGGTTTATTTCTGGTTTACTCTTACTCCTAGGGCACCTATTTTCAAAGTGTAGTCTGTGGATCTCTGGGAGTCCCTGAGATGTGCTCAGGGGATCTACAAGGTTAAAACTGTTTTGATAGTAATACTAAGGCATTTGTGGGTTTTTGTTGTTTTGTTTGTTTGTTTTCCTTGCTGAGTGGAAATGTACACTGACAGTAATGTCATTGGTGCTTTACCATTGATGCCCTACCACAAATCAAGAATAAGATACCAAACCATCCACTTGCAGTGAAAAGAAAATAAAAGCCAGTTTCACTTAAAAACGTCCTTGACGGGCTTCCCTGGTGGCGCAGTGCTTGAGAGTCCGCCTGCTCATGCAGGAGACGCGGGTTCGTGCCCCGTTTCGGGAAGATCCCACATGCCGCGGAGCGGCTGGGCCCGTGAGCCATGGCCACTGAGCCTGCGCGTCCGGAGCCTGTGCTCCGCAAATGGGAGAGGCCACAACAGTGAGAGGCCCGCATAACGCAAGGAAAAAAAAAAAAAAACGTCCTTGACGAGCAGCAAAAATGATTAACTGTATTAAGTCTCAACCCTTAATATTCTGTGTGACAAAATTGAAAATATACATAATATACTTCTGTTGTATGCAGAAATATCAAGTCTGAAGGAAAAAAATGTGTGAGATTATTTGAGTTGTGTGCCGCACCGATTGCTTTTTTGTTTTGTTTTGTTTTGTTTTCGCGCTGCACAGCTTGTGGGATTTTAGTTCCCCAACCAGGGATTGAACTCGGGCCTTTGACAGTGAAAGAGTGGAGTCCTAACCACTGGACCGCCAGGGAATTCTGACTAATTGCTTTTTTAATGGGCATCAATTTACGTAAAAGAATGTCTGGAAGATAAACTATAGTTAAAGACTTTTCTGAAAAGATTGGTGGTGATACTAATGAATGTGATTTTGGGATATTCTATAGTGAAATATTTCAACATTTGGAAGATCTGCATAACTCAGTGAACGAATATTTTCCCAATGACCAATGTACGTTAAAAATCGCGCATAAGTATGAGATCATTCACAGAACAAAATAGGCCAATATAAAGTATGGAAGTATGAAAAGTTCATTGATATGATTGCAGGTTCCGCATTGCAACAAACCTTGAAGAAACTACCACTTACTGAGTTTAGGTGTAGTATCAAAGAAAAATATTCTCAATTATTGGTAAAGCCTACTAAAATACTCCACCCTGGGCTTCCCTGGTGGCACAGTTGTTGAGAATCCGCTTGCCAATGCAGGGGACGAGGGTCCAAGCCCTGATCTGGGAAGTTCCCACACGCCGCGGAGCAACGAAGCCCGTGCGCCACAACTACTGAGCTTGCGCTCTAGAGCCCGCGAGCCACAACTACGGACGCCCGCGTGCCTAGAGCCCGTGCTCCGCAACAAGAGAAACCACCGCAATGAGAAGCCCGCACACCACAACGAAGAGTAGGCCCCGCTCGCCACAACTAGAGAAAGCACGCACGCAGCAAGGAAGAGTCAATGCAGCCAAAAATAAAATAAAATAAAATACTCCATCCTTAACCTACATAATTCTGTAAGGCCAGATTTTTTTCATATATTTCAAGCAAAACAACTTACCACAACATATTGAATATCAAAAACAATATTTTAATTCTGAGTTTTAATTTTTGATATGGTAAATATTGATAGATATAATCCGTATAATCTTTGAGGTCTTAAATAATTTTTAAGATTGTAAAGGGATCCGGAGATTAAACGGCCTGAGAACTGATTGCCCTAGAGTATAGCCCTATCTGGATCCCAAGTAAAAGACTGGGATTAAAAACTTCTTTGTTAGCAGGACTGATTCCTGGACACTGTCAAACTGTCAAAAAGTAATGCACATCTCATCCACTGCTTTTGGATTTGGCTATTGCCTTGAGGGGGAAAGCAGCCTCAAATGCTGGGCTCACTTCTCTGGACCTCTCTTTTGTCCAGATCTTTGCCCTGTAAGTCCACGCTGACTTGGTAACTCTCTAGAGGCTTCAAACAGATTTTCTAATAGCTTTTTGAATCGTATTATCCTCTTCTTTTAAATGGTTTCTCAATCCTTTTTCATGCTTATAATGGCCTCTTTAATTTCTTTAAACATCTTTAATATATTTACTTTGTCTCTACAGTTTTTTGGTTGTTTTTTTTTGCTGACTCTTGGTCTCAAAACCTTGTTTTGTCATGTGAACTCATATTTGTTGGAATGCTACCATCTGGAATCTTCCGAGGTCTCTGAAAAGGGTACATGTCTTCAGAAAGGATTTGTAATATTTTTTCTTGAGACATCTTGAAGCACTGCCAGTTTTCTTCCACTTTATTTTATCTTTTTAAACTCATGATAGAAAATTTTAAGCGTACGAAGGTAGAAAGATTAGTATATCACCTCATGTATCCATCACCCAACTCATGGTCAATCCAGTTTCATTGATACACCTCTATCCACATCCCACTCACATATCACTTTGAGTAAATTCTGACATCATATAATTATAGCCACAAATAATTTACTATGTATCTCTAATGTATAAGTACTTAATCAAAACCACAGTACCAATATCACACCTAAAAAAATGTACAATAATTCCTTAATATCATCCAATATTCAGGCAGTTTTCAATTTCCAATTATCTCATGAATTTTTTTTACTTTACATTTATTTTTACTATGATCCAAATAAGGTCTATACATTGCAGTTGGTTGATATGCGTATTAAGTCCCCTAACTCACAAGTTTTCCCTTTGTCTCCATCTCTTTTTCCCCCTTGTTATTCATTTCATTGAATTTCAATTTCATTGAAATTGTTCTGGAAAAGGAAAAAAAAAAAAAATTGTTCTGTAGAGCTTCCCACAGTCAAGGGTTTGCTGAATACATCCCTCTGGTGTATTTGACATGAGTTTTAGAAACTTTATTGGATTCAAGTTCGTTTTTTGTTTTTCTGTTTTTGTTATCTCATTTTAAATTAAAATGCTTACCTTAATTTTTTTTTAACCTTATACATAATGTGAAGACAGACCCATATCCATAGGAGCTAAGGCCTTTGACTATGAGTTTGTAGGGGTCCAGCTTTAAAAAGAGGTCTCTGGGGGGAACTAAGATCCTGCATGCTGCACAGTGTGGCCAAAAAAAAAAAAAAAAAAAAAAAAAAAAAAAAAAAAAAGGGAAACAAATAAGACAAAGTATATTGCTTACTCATCCAAAAAATTCCCTCTAAGAGTACCTTGTTCTTTTCAAATACCACACACACCACACACACCACACACACACACACACACACACACACACACACACACACACACACAGACACCGTCCTACACACAGCATCCTGAAGAGATCAGCTCAGACAAAAGTCTGAAAATTAATTTCCTGAGGACAGTTGAAAGATCAGCAAGGCAGTCTTCAACATGGCAGCTCAAGGGGACTGGAGAAAATCTTCCTCACTGAATGGAAAATTCAATGAGCTCTTCCTCAATTCTAAATTTTCTACAACCAAAAAATTCCTTTTCTTCTCTGCAGAATGCGTATAAAGAGCCTTGCTCTATAATGAAATAATGGATCCAGTCAACAGGATGTGGAAACCATTAAGAAAGGTTCGTGGGGAACTTTAATTGGATGGATCAGGTTGCCAAAATTTGAGTCCACTGATCAATCTTAACACATTCCCCAAAGAGGAATGACCAGACTTGATATGCTTCCTAATGTGATTTCAGCACTACCCAGGAAGCATTCTTGCCAAAAAAAATTAAAAACTGCACCTGAATTTGATCAAGCTTCTAGAAAACAACAGTTACAGAAACACAGGAGGTAGAGAGAAACAAGTAAAATGATACCACAAGGCTGCAATCAGCCAAATCCAGAATGTGGAAAATTCTACATGACAACACAGTTTCTTCAAGGGATAAATGCCATGAAGAAAGTGGGAAAGAAGTTGAGGAGGAGAACTGTTAAGAAATTAAGAAGAACTTAAACCAAACGACAACCAAATGCAATATGTGACCCTTATCTGGATCCTGATTTGAACAAACCAGCTGTGAAATGACGTTTTTGAGAGAAAATGGGAAATTTGAACATGGACTGGGTATTAGATGATATGAAGGAATTGCTGGTAATCTTTAAGTTTGATAATGGCATTGTGGTTATGTTACAAGAAAAGCCTTTGTGAGAGACACATATGGAAATATTTATGGGTGAATTAATACAAACAAACAGGATTTGCTTTAAAATATTCCAGGGAAAAGAGTAGAAGGGGTGGGAGGGAGGCAGACGGTGGATGAAACCCAGCTGGCATAATGTGAAAAACAGCTGAAGCTGGACGATGGATATATTATTCCCTCTTCTATAATGTATGCTTGAACATTTCTACAATAGAAAGTTAAAAAAATAGGGGAATGGCCAATTATAGAACATTCATAAAATGGAATGTTATACAGATGTTTGAATGAGGTAAGTCTGTATGTACTAACTAGGAAATGTGATATATTGCTAAGTGATATACTATATAGCATGGATTCAAATCCTCACCACCGATTTCGTGGGATATTGAAGCTAGTTATTTAATCATTTTAAAACCTCAGCTCCTTCAAAGGCATATTAAAGATAATAATAATACTTGTTTCGTAGAACTGTTGTGAGGATTGAGAACAATTTACATTCAAGAGCTGTGCACAGAAGAACATGGCCCATGGTAAGCATTCAAAAAAATCAGCCAACAGTATTATTATTGAAAAATTCAGGGACAAGAAATATCTCTAGTATGATCCCAATTTTGTAAGAAAAGAAAAGACAATTCGTGTATAGCACGTATACATATGCAAGTTTATATAAGCATAATACAAAGTCTGGAAGGATATATTCCCAATTGTTAACAGTTAGGGAGGGGGTGGAGGTAGGGTACGGGGAGTAGGAGGCATGCCGGCTGTGAATAGAGACACTTGTACTGCTTACCTTGTGCCCTCAGGTCTTGTTTAAATTTACTACAAAATAGGCATGACTTTGGTGATTTTTTTTTTTTTTTTTGGCGGTTCACGGGCCTCTCACTGTCGTGGCCTCTCCCGTTGCGGAGCACAGGCTCCGGACGCGCAGGCTCAGTGGCCAAGGCTCACGGGCCTAGCCGCTCCGCGGCATGTGGGATCTTCCCGGACCGGGGCACGAACCCGTGTCCCCCGCATTGGCAGGCAGACTCTCAACCACTGCGCCACCAGGGAAGCCCTACACGTGTAATATGTTGATTTGAAGGGCCTCCTCTTGTTACACACTAAAGCTTTAGGTATAGTGTGTCTTTCCATCCAGAATTAGAATGGGCTTCTCTATTTCTTCAAGCGTCCTCCAGAAAGTGCTGAAGTTTTGTTCATACACGTGTAATATGTTGATTTGAAGGGCCTCCTCTTGTTACACACTAAAGCTTTAGGTATAGTGTGTCTTTCCATCCAGAATTAGAATGGGCTTCTCTATTTCTTCAAGCGTCCTCCAGAAAGTGCTGAAGTTTTGTTCATCTACATCCTGTATGTTTGTTGTTTTGTTCATTTTTTGGTCTTTTGCTCATTACTGTTCTTGCTGCTCCTGAAAGGAGACTTTCCCTCCATTATCTTTACTATATTGTTTACTTCTAGAATTAAAAAAATATATATTGATTTTTCTCACATATATTTTGTAACAAGCCACTTTGCTGAAGTTTAATTAGCTCTCGTACTTTTTCAGATGATTCTTTTGTGCTTTCACATCATCTGAAAGTGGTGCTACTATTTTCCAAATATGGTCTGTACTTCCTGGCCTCAAGGTTTTGCTATTACTGTCTGAATTTTCATCATTCCTATCTCCCAGAACCTACTCTTCATCAAGACTCAATATCTCTGTGAAACCTCTTTCAACTTCCCTGGAAGAGTTAATTTCCCTCTCTCCAAACTTCCGTAAAACTTTGTATGTGCCTTTATTTATAACCATAGCATCCTGCATTATAATTATCTGCTTATAAAGCTGCTTTCCCCCAGGACACTAGAAAAAGCACACGTTTCTTCTCTAGGCTAGAGTCAAGTTGGGAAAGTTCTATTTGGATGATAGAGAATGATGCTCTCATTCATCTATGTATTCCCTCTTCTGCAGTTCAGTACCTGATATAAGCGAGCTCACTAAGACATGAATGAAGAGACAAGGGAGCCCACTAGTAGGGGATGAGCTGGAATCAGAACTTAGACAGAGGACCATGGCTTTTCTACCCCACATGGTGCCTCCCCAGATGCTGAACTCCAGTTCAGGGACCTGTTGTCTCTAGGACTCTCTGCTGGCAGCTCACGTGGGGACTTAATCAACTTGGAAAAGAAGTGGGATGCCACTCTGTGTCCTGTACCCTTCTTAGACCTCAGTTACTATTCTGTAGCCCACACCCAGCAAGGGTTTCGATGGGTCCTTGAGAAGAGTCATGCCACCTAGAGGGCTGATGGAGGAAGTCCTCTTCCTACAAAATTGTCCAAGGCTTGAATTCCAATTCCTTCAGCCTCTAGTGAGACCCACCCAGGCGGTGCCAGTGTTTGGGGTGGAGTCTTCGCGTTTGGAGCTGCCCTGAGAGTTATGCGGTCACACGTGCAGAGGAAAAAGCTGGGTAAGAGGCTCCTTCCTTTGCTTCCCACTGCGAATTCCCAGCTCTGCCAGCTGCTGCTCTCTGATCATCCCTCCCTCACCAAGAGGGCCTCCCAGAAGCCCGGGACTGCCAGGCGGGGAAAACAAGGCGGCTTTATTTTGCAAAATGCCTGGGGTCAAACGGCCCCTGAAAGGTGGCGGGGGAGGCGGCCGTCAGGCCAGGAATGCACACACCTGGTCCTGGGAAGGTTCCCTTGAATTCCTGGAAAGGTGGCGGGGGAGGCGGCCGTCAGGCCAGGAATGCACACACCTGGTCCTGGGAAGGTTCCCTTGAATTCCTGCTGCTTTGCAGTCTCCTGGGGGCTTCCCTCTGGCGGTGGGTGGGAGTTTGGCAGCTGTGTCCTCGGGAGGGGACTCCACCCAGACCTCCAAGTCTGCGGCCACCGGGGGAGAGGTGGTGCGCCTAAAGTTCCCCCCCCAAGAGACTTCTCGTCTCCCCACCTGCAGTTCCCACCCCTCCCCCACCCCAGACCCATGGGAAAAAAGAGAGCTTTCCAGAAAGAAAGGAATAGTTTGGAGACAGACTTCCTCAGGAGCTTCCAGAATGGAATGGAATACGAGGGGCATGAAGCAAGGCCCTTGGATCCTGTCAGCCTGAGTCCTCCTCATAGTTTCCCTGGGTCCCCAGCTTTTCATCTGACAGATGAGGCTAAAGCTCAGAGAACTTAAAAGACGTTCCTAGTTCTCCAGCTGATCCGTGGTGGACCACACTTATTTACTTTCTATAACCTGTTCTGGCAGGATTATTTCATCACAGAGCCCTGCTGGACCTAATCAGATGAGCACTGCTCAGGAATCACTATTTTGGAAACTTCTCATGATGGGCTCTCTAAGTGACCAGAGGGAAACAGTGTGATACTCTCTGAAGCTGGCCTAGTCCGCCACATGGTGGCCCCAGCTCCATCTGGAGGAAGTTGTGGATTTCCCTGCCTCTCCCTTGGATTAGCTGCCACTCCAGGGAGGCAGGAAGTGAGAAGGCAACCGAAGTAGGAGCGAGAGACATACGTTATGTAAAGGTGAAGAGTCTGTGTAGATCCACCAGATGCTTTTTCTCTTAGGTCTACACAGAAGATCCTTCTAGAAAGTTCACCTTTTCTCTGTGAAGTGAGGACAAAGGGAGTTTTATTCTCCTGGGTCAGGGCAAGAAAAGGAGAGAGTTGGCCAAGAGCCCTGGTTCAGGAAGACCCCAAGGATGGAGAGAACCAAGGAGGTCTGCAGGCCCCTCTGGGCCTGGGTCACCATTCTTAGAAGTGGGGAGGGTGTAACTTACCTCCACTGGGTCTCTCTGAAGCTAGAACCGAAAGAGTCAAGGTTGTGTTCTTGAAAAAGGGCTGGTGCAGAATAAGAGAGTAAATGAGCAGAAGCAGCAAAGAAAGAGAGGGAAGGAGTGGGGGGAGGGGACACCATGGCCATGGACCCTCAGCAGACCTCTAGTTAGAGGAGCATTTCTTTGAGCCAGAGAACCCTGTGCGAGATGTGGTGAGCAGGTTGGGGATGATGGTGCTGATCATCGGGGGGTACCAGGAGGGGTCCCCCACTAAAGCAGGGGAGGGAGGGACTTGCTTGTGGCAGACCATGAGCCTCCCTCTGGGGGGTGCAGAAGAGTCTGGGCTACAGTTGCAGCTCCCAGGCCAGCCCAGTGTCCAGCTGTATCCAGCTGGGATGTGCACGCTCCACTGTGAGACCAGGGAAAGATAGGATGAATGAGAGATTTCAGCTAGAAAGTGATGCTAGACCTTTCTCATCTGCAGAAGGCTTCTGAACAGACAGCAATGTGACAAACCACAAGAGCTCCAAGGATGCAGAGAGAAGTGAGCAAAGTGATCACTTTGGTTCCAGAACCAGAAACCTTTCCCTGTGTCTTTTGGGTCCAGTTGGGTACTTGGTCAGGGGGCAGCTATGAGGTTCCACTGCTCTCATAAAGAGCGGAGGGCTCACGGAGGGCCAGTGGGTACCATCCGGAAATTGCCCAAGTTGAAGACTTATGAACAAACATGTTATTTTCAGCCATTAAGTTTTAGAGTGGCTTGTAGTACAGATAATTGGGACACACACTTGTTCCTTCACTTCATTTCGTGTTTTCAATAACCATGCCAGGCATGTATCACCATCCCTAATTTACAGGCAAGAAAATCAAGGCTCAGAGTACGTTAGTCACAGGATGTTACAGACTGAATTGTGTCCTCTCCAAATTAATATTTTGAAGCCCTAACCCTCAGTGTGACAGTACTTGGAGAAAGGGCTTTGGGGAGCTAATTATGTTAAATGAAGTCATAAGGGTGGGGCTCTGATAGGAAAAGAAAGAGACGGGAGAGGACTCTCCACGCCCACCCCATGCAGTGTGCACACAGAGAAGAGACCATGGGAGGGTGCAGCAGGAGGTGACCATCTACAGACCAGGAGGAGAGGCTTCACCAGAAACCAACCCTGATGGCAGCTTGATCTTGGACTTCTGTTCTCCAGGACTGTGAGGAAATGTTTCTATTGTTTAAGCCGCTCAGTCTGTGATAGCCCGAGCAGACTAATTCACAAGACAAGTGGCATGACCATGATTCATACTGAAATTCCCTGACTCAAAATCTGCGGCCCACTCATTACACTGCCTGAATGTGAAAACAAGACTGTTCACAAGCGACAGTACTCCCTGGTCTAGACTCGCAAGTCAGGGCCATTTTCTAGAGTCAAGTAGAACAGGAGCTGGGTGCTTTTTAATCCAGGATTTGCCTGATCTACTGGTAGAGCTCAAATACTGGGCCAAGCCTGGGTCAAGGACCAGAAACAGCTCCAGCAGGCAGGTTCCAGAAGCCAAAGGAGGCACTCTGTTCTGACCTAGGCTACCACAGGCCTGGGATAAACCCTGAATCTTTTCAGGGACTCATGAACTAGATCAGGAAATGGAGATATATAGTGATCTGCCAGGCACTATTCCAGGCATTGAGAATAGAGTGGCAAGTAAGCCACTGATTGCACAGAACTTATATTCTCTGGGGAACAGAAAGGAAATGAGTAAAACACAAACACAAACAAATTAGCTTCTAATGTGCTAAGTGTTATGAAGGAAATTGACAGCTGAACTGACAGAGAATGCTTGGGGGAGGGGGATCGGTAGAGGTGGCATTTGAGCTGGAATGTAAAGAAAGAGCAGTAGCCACCATACAAAGAGTGGCAGGTGCAAAGGCCCTGAGGTAGGAAGTAGCCAGGCCCATTCAAGAAATACATGGACACAACATTGTAAATCAACTATACTTCAATTAAGGAAAAAAAAGAAAGAAAGAAAGAAATACATGGAGAGGGAATTGCTAAGATCGGAGTATTGCAATGAGGTGAGGAAAGTGGTAAAAGAAAGTTGATGAGGCAGGACAGAATTTATGGATCTTGTGGGCCACAGCAAGAAGTCCGACTTAAATAAATTAAAGGTAGAATTTTCCTAATGGTGGTGCTGCACAAGGGGAATAAATACAGAGAGGTTACCAGGAAGCGAGGAGACACTATTGTTGAGAAAATCGTGCTCACCATCCCTGTGAGGGTATGGGCAGGGCCTGATGATGAGCCATTTGTATCTGTTTCTTCTTTCCCACTGCTGGGGACATGGGAAAGAAATGACCACTTGCTTTGTTCCGAAATCTATTCCCAGGGCACAGGGACACCAGAGCACTGAGTGCCCACCTCTAAAAGTAGGGACTGATAGCCCAGGAAGAGAGTAAAGGAAATATATGCATTTCTTATTGCTTAAATTACAATAAGCTTTGTAGCTTAAAAAACACAAATTGATTATTTTAGAGTTCTGGAGGGCACAAGTCAGAGATGGGTCTTGTTGGGTAAAGATAAAGGTGTTGGCAGAGCCGAGCTCCTTTCTAAAGGCTCTTTGGGAGAATTCATCTCCTTGACTTTTCCGGCTTCTAGAGACCGCCATTCCCTGGCTCATGGCCCCCTTCCTCATCTTCAAAGCCAGGAATGGCAGATTGAGTCCCTCTCATGCTGCCATCTCTCTGGTTCTTCTGTTATCATATCTCCCTCTGACCACAGTCAGGAAAGGCTCAATGGAGTCATGTCTGATTCCATTCAGGCTGCTATAACAAAATACCACAGACTGGGTGGCTTATAAAGAACGGAAATCTATTTCTCAGAGTTCTGGAGGCTGGAAGTTCGAGGACAGGTTGCCATCATGGTCAGGTTCTGGTGAGGACCCTCCCCCCACGGGTGTTCTCACGTGGTAGAAGGCTTTAGGGAGCTCTTTGGGCTCTCTTTTATAAGGGGA
The DNA here is from genome assembly GCF_000442215.2 of Lipotes vexillifer. NCBI lineage: Eukaryota > Metazoa > Chordata > Mammalia > Artiodactyla > Lipotidae > Lipotes > Lipotes vexillifer. Next base: position 294,901 of record NW_006793745.1, read on the forward strand.
CTCATTCCATTCAGGAGGACGGAGCCAAAAGCCTTACCTCCCAATACTATCACATTGTGGGGTAGGTTTCAACATGTGAATTTGGGGGGGACACAAACATTCAGACCATAGCAGCCCACCTGGATAATCCAGGATAATCTCCTCATCTCAATACCCTTAACGTATCACATGTGCAATGTTCCTTTTGCCATGTAAAGTAACATACTCACAGGATCCATAGACTAAGATATGGATATCTTGGACTTCCTTGGTGGCTCAGTGGTTAAGAATCCAGCTGCCAAAGCAGAGGACACGGGTTTGAGCCCTGGTCAGGGAAGATCCCGCATGCCGCGGAGCAACTAAGCCCATGTGCCACAACTGCTGAGCCTGCACTCTAGAGCCTGTGAGCCCCAACTACTGAGCCCGCGTGCCACAACTGCTGAAGCCCGCGCACCTAGAGTCTGTGTTCCACAGCAAAGAGAAGCCACCACAATAAGAAGCCCGCGCACTGCAACGAGGGGTAGCCCCTGCTCACCACAACTAGAGAGAAAGCCTGCACGCAGCAACGAAGACCCAACAAAGCCAGAAATAAATAAACAAATAAAAATAAATAAATTTATTTTAAAAAAGATATGGATATCTTTGGGGATCACTATTCTGCCTATCACAATGTTACTTAAGGGCTAAAATAAGGATAAAAGTAGATGGGTTTGGGGTTCTTCAGGTGGGCACATCCAGAGATTATTTAATAAATCCTCTTGATGGGCTCTTTTGTCTGAAGTTTTGTGCTTATTCAGGGATACAGATATGAATGATAAAAACAATCATCATTTATTGGGAGCAGGTCATGAGCCAGGGGCTCTCCCATAACTATTACTACTTACAAATGATAATTTGTATTTACTGAGCACTTGCTACACGCCAAGCATTGTGAGAAGTGCTTTACATGCGTGATGAAAATGTAAAGTACTTATATGTTAATATTCCTACTCTTTTTCTCTCCCTCCATCAGCTGAGTAAACCTTTGTCCTTACCTGCTTATCTTTCCCCCTTCCCTGCCATGAACGGGGTATTTGGCCTTTGCAAACCACATTTTCAAGTTTTTGTGGTTCAAAATTGGAAGAATGGGCTAAGCGAGACTGCTCTGTTGCCTTGGAGCTTTCCTTCATTTCAGAAATGCCCTTCACATTCCTCCCAGGTTGCATCTCTCGCGTGCCAGTTTATTAAGCTACCGTCGCTCAATTTCCAATGCATCCTTTTAAATTCCACTCTGTGAGCTGAGCAGGAAACTCTGCAAACCGCATTTCTGCATTGCCAGCTGGCTGTCTAGGAGGTTTTGCCCACAGGGGTGCCAGAGGGAGTTTGGGACTGGAGGAAGGGGAAGAGACCTTTCCTCTCTGCTCCCTATTTCTGTCCGCATCATCACAGCAGCATTTTCTCACTGGTGGCCACAGTTGGTTCTAGTAGCGAAGGTTGGTTTCAGTTTGCCTTTTTCTCCCACATTCTCAGAATCATTGTGCCCATTCAGAGACACCAGCAACTGCCAGATGATGTGTCCTCCTCAAAACCTGAATCCCAGCCCCTTGGGGTCTCTCATCCAAGATCTTGAGGCACCAGCACCAGGCCAGCAGTGCCCCTTTCACAAACTGCAAGTTTTAATCATCTCAACCTCTTCCTTTTTTTATTGCAGTCTTAGGTGGCAGCTGCTTCTTGGAGCTACTACTTTCATGATTCCTCAGTATGTTCTTTTTGCCTTTTCGGTTCTCCAATATTTGGTTAGCAATTTTTTTTTTTTTTTTTTTTTTTT
>NW_006793745.1:296749-313844 GCF_000442215.2 Lipotes vexillifer
AGCCTCCCAGACCAGGGCACAACCCGCGTCCCCTGCATCGGCAGGCGGACTCTCAACCACTGTGCCACCAGGGAAGCCCTTTTTAAAAAATATTTATTTATTTATTTTGACTGCACTGGTTCTTAGTTGCGGCATGTGGGCTCTTAGTTGCGGCGTGTATGCGGGATCTAGTTTCCCAACCAAGGATTGAACCCAGGCCCCCTGAATTGGAAGCGTGGAGTCTTACCCACTGGACCACTAGGGCAGTCGCAGCAATTCTTTATTTTAAATTCTCCCTGCTGAGATAACTGGTATGGTTTCTGATTTCTCACTGGACCTAGATTGAAACATAAATAAATAAATAAATATTTATTTATTTTTGGCAGCACTGTGCAGCATGTGGGATCTTAGTTCCCTGACCAAGAATCAAACCTGTGCCCCCTGGAGTGGAAGCTTGGAGTCTTAACCACTGGACCGCCAGGGAATTCCCATGACACATAAATAGATACCAGGAGTGGTTCCAGGAAACATATTTTCAAAGGTATATTGTTTTTGTTCTATCCTTGAACTTGAATGCAGGGCCATGGTCCTTGCCAATGGGAAATGAGATGATAGTAATTCATGACATGCAGTAGTAATGCAAATAATCCAACTATCACCTGAAGGGTGTTATTGTGAAGTGCCCACTGACATTTATCACATATATCACAGTATCACACACATATTTATGATAGTAACTATGGCCACAAGTTCTGTGGCTTCTGAGTAAACTGGAATACTTATAGAAAGAAAATAATAGGTTTTGGTCTATAAACTCTCAGTTCAGTTTATAGTCAGAGAACTAGGCACTTTCTTACAGTCACTGGATTGACTTCCCTGAAAACTGGTGCAAATTTGAATTATGTGGTTTGCAGGATCATTTTGCAAGTGTAAGTCACAGCCTTACAAAGTCTCTTGTGTGAATGTGAGGGTGTTGGTTAGGAAGGAGTAGAACCCTGAGATTTGGAAGGGGGATATCTGGGTAATGTCAGATGAAGCTGAGAATCTTGAACTTCTGAATCATTCTGAACCTTCCCTGGCAGTTGAAACAATCTGCCCTCTTATGGCTGAAAGAAGTGCTTCTTCTTGTTTGAAGATCTTACAACAATCTCAAGATGTCTCCCAATTATCTTTTGTTTCCTCCACCCATGATTAGGGTCAGATCTCTCCCTGCTCCTGGGCAACAAATACAACGTTTGACTCATGAGTTTATAACTCCAGAAACTTGCAAGAGTTTGTGAATTAAAATCAGCAGAAACACAGAGTGGGAATGGATTCCAGATTTAGATCAGGCCAAAACTGATACGAGGGTACTTACCAGAGATTTTGTATTTAATGCGTTAGCTTGTTGTAGCTGGAAGTGGCTTTGACAGTTTACTTAGTTAAGTCCTTGAATTTTGGATTCAACAAGAGCTTTTCCAATGAGTTTGAGATGCCAGAACTTCCATGGCATAAGGCACAGGAAGGAATATAAAGAGGATGAGAATGTCAGAGTGGTTTTATCATGATCTACATGTCCCCCCGCCGTCTCTCACTTCATTCTCTTAGAAGGCCCATAGGACACTCCCTTCACAATGAAACTGAGAAACAGATTCATGAGAGGAATACCAGTATTCTTTCAAACTCTGTGATAGGTATGACAATGGAACTTACCACCACTGAAATTTCAATAAGGTGATGGGATGTGTGGGTGTAACAGATGCCAAGTGGCAGCCTTTAACTGTCAGAGATAAGATTGGCACATTTATAATAATGGGAATCGGGGTGGGGTGATGATCCTAGGACTTTTACCCCTGATATTCTCTGGTAGTGGCTAATTGATCACCGTATGTGTATTAGTCTGGTTCCTCCAGAGAAACAGAACATGATAGATAGATGGATGGATAGATAGATAGATAAGTAAATATTTATTTATTTATTTATTATAAGGAATTGACTCACGTGACTATGGAGGCTGAAAAGTCCCAAGATCTGCAGTTGGCAAGATGGAAACTCAGGAGAGCCAATGGTGCAGCCGGTGGCTGTGTCCAAAGGTCTGAGAACCAGGAAAGCTGTTGATCACGTAAATTCTAGTCCAAGTCTGAGTATGAAGATGGAAGATAGCTGTCCCAGCTCAAAGACAGTCAAGCAGAGAGAGCAAATTCTCTCTTACTCAGTCTTTTTGTTCTATTCAGGCTGCAAATGGATTGGATTAGGACCGTCCACTTGGGGGAGGGCAATCTGCTTTACTCAGCCTACCAGTGCTAATGTCAGTCCCATCAGAAACAGCCTTACAGACTCAGCGGAGTGTACAACCTAATATCTGGGCATATTGTGGTGCAGACAGGTTGACAGATAAAATTAATCATCACAGTATCCCTAGGAATGAAATAGATGAACAATCTGCTAAAATATTACTTAATCTATATAACTGGGAAAACTCCAGGTCTGTAATAACAAACGGAAGAGGTTGGAATTATTATATCATAGCAGCAGTTGAATCCAGTTTGTAGCTTTCCAATACTTGCAGAATCAACAGTATAAAGTGCCCAATTCAGAAACACCAGCATCAGCTGGCTGGTGCCCCCTCCTAAAAGTTTAGCTCCCGGGCTCACAGGGACCCTCCCAAGTTCAAAGACATCAGCCCCAGTTGAGCCATGCCTCCTTCTTAGAGCTTTGAGCTTCAGCTCTTTGGTGCCCCTCTTCTAAGTTTCTAAACATTAATATTTCCAACTCTTTCCTGTGTTCCCCCAGCCCTGGGAATGATAGAAGCTTCCTGTAATTCGTACCTTCTTGATGTCTTAAGGGTTAGGATTTACGCTTTCAGTTACCTAGTTAACACATGTATACCTGGGTAATATTTTTTAATACGGCGTTTCCTCTAAATAATGGTGCAGTTTCTGTCATCAGGATTGTCCCTGAGTGATACAGAAATTAGTCCCAAAAGTAGTCTCACAGAGATGCTATTTGGGGACCGGTTTGGCCATGTCCTTGGGCTTCTTGCCAATGGGAGAAATGAGATACTAGCATTTGAGCATACAGTGGCATCATGATTAATCAAATTATCACTTGTGTTTGATTATGATGAAGCACCTACTAAGACGCCCCACAAAGGGACTTGCTACCATTTGTTAGAGTGATTATAACCCTGAGAAAAAGGAATTATCTAGAACTTTCAAAGAATACTAGGTACTGGATCTGAATTTATGTTAATTCTTGAATACTCAAAATGTTACCATGTCACCAATGAAATGGGAGCTACTGGTGGCCTGGTGATATATGGAGTCTTAGGTGAATTTCAAATCCCGGTGGGCCCAATAGATCCATTGTATAGAATCAGTTGTATAGTTATTTCCCCATTTCATGAATGTTAATTGGATATACATGCTTAGTAACTGGAAGAATGCCTGGCTTGGCTGTCTGGCCCATGGAGTAAGGAGCATGATGATTGGAAGGATAAAATGGAAGCCACTGGAACTTCTTTTTCCTACCAGGACGGTAAATATAAAAACAATGCCTTATCCCTGAGGGAATTGTGGACCTGAAAGATGCAGGGTTGGTAAAACCCCATTTTACTTTCCTGTTTGCCCATGCAGACGGCAGGTGGATGTTGCAGAATGCCTGGACTAACAAAAAAATTTTAACATGCAGTGATTCTAATTGTATATCTGGATTCCAGATATAGGAACTTTACTACAAAAAAAAAAAAAAAAAAGCCAACATAGCTCCTGATAGCTAGTATGTAGCTACTGATCTGGCACTTTTTTCTCCATATTCCAATTTGCAAGAACGTAAACAGCAGTTTGCTTTTCCCACAGGCTACAGATAGTCTCAGCTACAATGAACTGAATACGTGCTACCCATTCCCACCCCGACCTGGAGTTGCCTTTCAACTTTCTAGCTCCTAGAGATCGGCCCCCTCCAAGCCATGTCCATTCACCCCACTGCACCTCATGACAGACTGTCAGTACCTGACAAGTCTCCTTCTACGAATTCCCAGGGAATTATGACACAGAGGAAACAGAAAATGCTGGTCTATGTCCTGTGCCTCCAGCTCCCCTGACTTCTGCCGTTTAAGCTGTGTCAGAAGGGATAAACTAAACTCTCTGAGTTCCAGTATAGGTTGTTTTGGTTCCGACTGTTGCAATTTGAAACCTTACTTAAGTTTCCAGCAAAAGATGAGGGTGCAGAAGAAAGCCTGTGGGTTTCTTTTTTCTGTCAAGAATGATCCTCTTTGGTAATTGTAGTTCTTCAGGTGAACTTAATAATGAGATAATAACTAGATACATCCGTTTTACTTTGTATTGGAGATACCAGCGAGGAGATTTATGTCAGCTGGTCTGTCAATCAATCGGGAAGTTAGAAAAAAAAAAAAAGAAAGAAAAAGAAAAATCTCCAAGCTCTGCTTCAAAACCATGGCATCAGCATTTCCTGGTGTGAAGAGATTGTTACATGAAATTAAGTTGTAAAACTTCATGAATGATTTGAATGCACATCTTGGATGAGATCAGATGCTTTACAAGGCTTCCTGGGAGTGACTTAAGTGTCCCTGCCTTTGGGGTACTTGCACCTTGTTAGGCACCATTAGTGTCATGTGCAAGGGAGCCTGAGAAACTGCACATGCCCCACCTACTCCTGGAAATTTCCATCCTTTTCCCCAGTTTCTTTCTTTCTTTCTCTGTCTCTTACCCCATAAAAGTCCCCCACTTTCCTCCCTTCTGGGAGAAGGTGTCTTTAGAGCATGAACTCTCCTTTCTCCATTCCTTGATCAATGAACAAAGTTTCTGCTCTGTTTTGCCAAACCTGGTCTCGTCCAACTGGCACAATTGGCACTGGGCAAGGGAAGGACGAGTTGGGGTCAACCTGATCTGAGACAGTCAGTAACACTTCCCAAAGGATCTGTGAGACTTAGAAAACAAACTTATGGTTACCAAAGGGGAAAGGTGAGGGAGAGGGTTAAATTAGGAGGTTGGGATTAACATATGCACACTACTATTTATAAAATAGATAACAAGGACCTCCTGTACAGCACAGGGAACTCTACTCAATACGCTGTAATAACCTATATGGGAAAAGAATCTAAAAACAATAGATATATGTATATGTATAACTGAATCACTTTGCTGTACACCTGAAACTAACACAACATTGTAAGTCAACTATACTCCAATATAAAATTTAAAAAACTTCTTTTAATTGTCTCTGCCTTCAAAGACACCACAGGAAACTCCACCTAGAATCATAGACTTAACAACGCCTATCACATCTTTTCATTTGAAGGTCAAGGAGAAGAAGCCAAGAGAGGTAAGGAACCATCATCCACAACTCACCCAGCTTCGTAGAGGCAGAGCCAGCACCACAACCCAGGTCTCTGAATGAGTGGTACAGAGAGAAGACAGAATTTATCATGGCAGGTTATTCCCAATCAGAGAGAGATTAAACTTCCAGCCATAAGGAAACTTCTGAAGAGGTCTTTAAAGGAGGAAATTCATGTGGATACACGGAAGGCAAGACAGACATAAGGAAGGTCAGGATGGAAGGAAGGAACAAGGGCAACCCCCATTCCCACCTCTTACCACCCCCCACCACCCAAGTCTACAGCTATGATGGATTTTCCCAAAGAAGGTAAGCTCTACCTGGCAGGCTTGCTGGAAAAATGGGAAGGTAACATCTGGTGAGGGATAAAAATAGAAAGTATTATTGGGCTTTTAAGGCTGCTTACTTGAAAGAGGAGCATAAATCATTCCTTTGCCCAGAGCCCTTATCTGTGCTTTATGCCTTTGACTGTGGGCGTGTAGCAGGTGGGGATAGAGAAGGGGGTGGTGAGGAAATTTCTCCTCGGTGGAAATCCCCTGGTGGTCATGCATCCACTGGAGGGAGATGGGGGTAGCATCCAGAGTATCTGTATGGGGGAACATCTGCAGAGAATAACAGAGAAATAGACCTGAATGAGACACAGGTAGAGGATAAAGACAGACGCTGGACGATACAGTAATACAAACAAAGGAAAAGAGGAAGAAAAGAATGGGTTGGGACCTTTCATCGTCTAAGTCCATCTTACATGCCTCCCTGAGGCTTTTTGTGACCCTTCGATTTTCTAACCCCACTGGCACGTTGTTTTCATAACTCCTGGGGCCTGGCTGCTCTCTGTGTCCAGTGCTTATGACGAGATGCCTCCCAGGGTTTCAGCTGAGAATTTGGGAGGGGATTGGCAGGAGGGATCAGAGGACCTCTGGTGGTCCTTGGTTGTCTACTCATAACCAATGGGGGCCCCAAAGATCCCCCTATACCTTGGCTTTTACCCCCAGGCTGGAAACCTGTATTCTCATTCACTTTGGATGTCCAGCCCCATCCCCCTGCAAGCAGGCAGGCTGATGAGATTTTCCTTTAATGTGCTTCCCCCCTTAGTCAGCACAAAGTCCTCTCTTCTGTTCAACTGATATCCTGCTCCTCTCCCTACAGTCAACATTTCTTTAGCCTTAATCCCTTAAAACCCCCTTAAACAACTCAAAAGCAATAAAGAGATAGTTCTTGGTTACATTTCTCCCTTTTGCTTTGTTCTTCCTAAACCTGTTCTCAGATTGCAGGCCAGAAGGTCTTTGTGTGAATGTTGACTCATCTCGTTCATTCTAATGAGATCACTGACAGCATAAACTGGGTGGCTGGCTGCTCCTGGGCTGGGTGTTGGATAACAGAGCTGTCTGGCTATGGAGCTGAGCTTCCTGGAGAAGAAAGGGAAGGGGACCTCCTGGGCCTGGGACTTTGCAACATCTATTATTCCCAGGGGCCGAAATGTGTGATCTTTGGATACTGCAGGACTGCTTATCCCCAGGTGACAGGAACTTTTCTGTCCACCCTGCAGTCCCCAAACACCTACACCTGTAATGAGGTCAGCAATCTGCCTTCCATCTCACTTCCTGGGGTTTGTGTTACATCCTCATGTGAAAATACTCAGTAAACTATTAACTTTAATTGGGTTTCTTATCACAATGATGTTTGATAGACATTAGCTAGGAAAGATAGATTTTAATGAAGAAAATAAATAAGGCTTTAGAATAGATGAGGAAGACAAGCCTTGGTCAGGTGAAGGAATAGACATCCAGCATGTGGAGAGGGTGTGGAGAAAAGGGAACTCTCGTACACTGTTGGTTGGAATGTAAATTGGTGCAGCCACTATGGAAAACAGAATAGAGATTCCTCTAAAAACTAAAAATAGAGTTGCCATATGGTCCTGCAATCCCACTCCTGGGCATATGCCCTGACAAAACTGTAATACAAGAAGATACATGCACCCCTATGTTCATAGCAGCACTATTTACAATAGCCAAGACAAGGAAACAACCTAAATGTCCATCAACAGATGAATGGATAAAGAAGATGTGGTATATTTATATAATGGAATATTACTCAGCCATAAAAAGGATGAAATAATGCCATTTGCAGCAACATGGATGGACCTAGAGATTTATCATACTAAGCGAAGTAAGTCAGAAAAAGACAAATACCATATGATATCACTTATATGTGGAATCTAAACTATGACACAAATGAACATACCTACTAAACAGAAACAGGCTTACAGACATAAAGAACAGATCTGTGGTTGCCAAGGGGAAGAGGAAGTGGGGGAGGGAAGTATTGGGAGTTTGGGATTAGCAGATGCAAACTATTATATACAGGATGGATAAACAGCAAAGTCCTACTGTATAGCACAGGGAACTATATTCAATATCCTGTGATAAACCACAGTGGAAAAGAATATGAAAAAGAATATATATATGTATAACTGAATCACTTTGCTGTACAGCAGAAATTAACACAACATTGTAATCAAGTATACTTCAATGAATTTTTTAAAAAAGATAATAACAGTGATGAGAGAAATAGAAAGGAGAGAAAGAAAGAAAGAAAGAAAGAAAGAAAGAAAGAGAAAGAAGAAAGAAAGAAAGAAAGAAAGAAAGAAAGGAAGAAAGAAAGAAAGGAAGAGAAAGAAAGAAAGAAAGAAAATCTAGCATGCAGTCTATGGGAGCCTGGGGTAGAGCACCTGCTAGTGAGTGGTGGATTTGGACAAATTCCACTGACTTTCTGAACCTAGGAACCTCGTCTGTAAAATGAGGAAAATAGAATGTTGTTAGGTTAAGTAGTATTTGTAGATGTAGACAAACAACAATAAATGGAATGAATCAATATGTCGACTATTAAAGAGTAATTGGTAGACCAGATAATGAAACAAATATGAAGGGAGTGTTACTGCCTGGATGTTTTGTGTGTGCATGCATGAGTGTGCAAAATTAAATTAATCATTCAGCAGAGATAAGCAGCTATGGCGACAGGGAGGGAAGCAGGAGTGAGGTGGTAGTGAGGGGGAAGAGCAAAATTCTAGCCAAATTAGCAATGAAAGGTAATAAAGATGGTTAATATATAACGTACTATAACGCACACACATACATACACATATACAGGCACATACATGTGTTCATATGCATGTGCCTGCATATATATATATATACACACACACACACACACACACACACACATACATATATATACTTATGGGATGAATGAATGATGGATGAAGAGATTGAGTGAAGGTGATGCACGAAAAGATGTGGACTTGAAAAAAATCTCCAAAATAAGATGAGGCTCTGTGGATTAACCTGGGTCTCAGATAGCATCAACCTGGACAACATTGATCTCCCAGTCCATGAACGTAATATATTTACTCTCCATTTACTTGTCCTTAATTTACTTTTGCAAGTTTTCATAGTTTTCACTGTAAAGATCTTGCACATCTTTCATTAAATGTATTCCTAAGTATTTTATTTTTTTGGTTATAGCTTACATGGTGTCGCTTCTTAATTCATTTTCGAAGTGTTCATTGCTACAATATAAAAATGCAAGAGGGGTTTCCCTGGTGGTGCAGTGGTTAAGAATCCGCCTGCCAATGCAGGGGACACGGGTTTCAGCCCTGGTCCAGGAAGATCCCACATGCTGCAGAGCAACTAAGCCAGTGCACCACAACTACTGAGCCCGTGAGCCACAACTACTGAGCCCACGTGCCACAACTACTGAAGCCTGCACGCCTAGAGCCCGTGTTCTGCATGCAACAAGAGAAGCCACTGCAATGAGAAGACCATGCACCGCAACAAAGAGTAGCCCCCACTCGCTGCAACTAGAGAAAGCCCGCGCACAGCAACGAAGACGAAATGCAACCAAAAATAACTAAATTAAAAAATAAAATAAAATAAAAATGCAAGAGATTTTCATATATTCATGTTGTATTGTAAAATCTTGCTAAGTTAAGCTATTAGCTTTCCTAGCCTATGTGTACGTTCCTTAGGAATTTTTAGATATGTAGTCATGTTTTCAACAAATTTACTTCTTCCTTTCAAGCCTTTATAATTGTATTTCTTGTCTGATTGCAGAGACTAGGACTTCCAGTGTAATGCTAAATAGAAGTAGTAAGAGTGGACATACTTCCCTAGTTATTAATATTAGGCAGAAAGCATTGAGATTTCATCACTGAGCATGATTATGTTGTTAGATGTAGGTTTTCACTAATGCCGTTAACCTGACTGAGGAAATTCCCTTTTATTCTTAGTTTGGTAAGGGTTTTTATGATGAATGCATGTTGAATTTTTTCAAATGCTTGTTCTGCATCCATTGAAAAGATTATATGGTTTTTCTCTTTTATTCTACAAATACGGTGAATTACAGATTTTGGAATTTCAAATATTAAACCAATCATTCATTCTCAGGAAAAACCACACTTTATCATACATATCACTTTTTGTATACTGTACATTTGATTTACTAATGTTTTTAAAAGTATTTTTGCATCTATATTCATGAGGTTTATTTGTCTATAGTTTTCTCTTCTTATGACATCATTATTTTTTACTATCAGTATAATGGTAACCACAAAAAATTAATTAGTAAGTTCTCTCTTCTTCTCTATTATCTGATAGAGTTTGTGTATGATTATTTTCTAATGGTTGATAAAATATATATGTAAAACCATCTGGGCCTGGCGTTTTTATTGCAGAAATGTTCTCAATTATGAAATCAAAAGTTTTATATGATATTGGTAAATGATCTTGGATATCATGACAAGATACTCTTCTTATTCTAGTTTCTTAGAATGGGACCTTAAATCATTCACATTTAGGTCTTTCTTCTGTTCTAAAATAAGCATTTAGAAAGAGGTGGCTGAGATGGCAGAGTAGGAACTCCTGAGCTCACCTCCTCCCATAGACACACAAAAATTACAATTACTTACAGAGCAACTATCTACAAGAAAGACCTGGAGAAGATTTTCCACAACTAGGCATGTAGAAGGATCTACAGTGTAATGGGTAGGAGGAACAGAGACATGATATAGTCAGGGCCCATGCCTCTGGGTTAGTGACCCACAAAAAGGAGGAATATCACAATCATAGAGGTCCTCCCCAAGGAGCAAGGGGTCCAAGCCCCACATCGGGTTCCCCAGCCCAGTGGTCCTGCAGCAGGAAGATGAGCCCCCAGAATGTCTGGCTTTGAAAACCAGCAGGGCTTATGTTCAAGAGAGCCGCAGGGCTATAGGAAACAGAGACTCTGCTCTTAAAGGGTGCATGCAAAATCTCACGTGCTCTGAGTCCCAGAGCTGAGGCAGTAGTTTGAAAGGAGTCTGGGTCATTCTCACTTGCTGATCTAGAAGAGCATCCCAGGAAGGCAGGAGGCAACTGGTACTCCTCCTAGAGATGGAAACATTGATTACAGCCATTTTGGGAAGTTCGTTCTACCATGATAACACTAGTGCTGGCAGGTGCCATTTTGGAATCCTCTTTCTAGCCTATTAGCACTGGGGACTTGGCCCCACCCACCAACAGGCCCATGTCTCCTCTGGGCTGTGCAAACAGCAGCTCAGGAACCTGGCCACAACCTCAGCGAGATGGCAGCAGCCCCATGACACCCTGGGCTGCACAGCCAGCTGTGTGGGAGGCCAACCCCACCTTCCATTGGTCCCACAGCCACCACACAAGGCATAGCCTTGCAGCCAACCAGGCTGGGGGCCAGCCCTGCCTACGAGTGCACCCACAGTAGCTGGTCCTGCCAAACAGAAAGACACATGCAGCCTGCATAAGGGGTACCTTAGAGCATATAGCTATGGTGACAAGGGGGGAGTGTTCTTCTGGGTCCCATAGGACATCTCCTATGTAAGACTACTTCTCCAAGGCTGAGAAACATAACTGACCTACATAATACAAAAAAAATAAACACAGAACTGCACAAAATGAGGCGATGGAGGAATATGTTCCAAACGAAGGAACAAGACATAACACCAGAAAAAAAAAAAAAATGAAGTGGAGATAAGCAATCCACCTAATAAAGAGTTCAAGGTAATCATCATAAATATGCTCAATGAACTTGGGAGAAGAATGAATGAACACAGTAAGTATTTCAGCAAAGAGGTAGAAAATATAAAGAAGAACCAAATAGAGCTGAAGAATACAATAACTGAAATAAAAAATACACTAAGAGGAATCAACAGTAGATTATATGATACAGAGGAATGGATCAGAAATCATCCAAGCTGAACATAAGAAAAAAGAGGTTTTTTTTAATGTGGATAGTTTAAGAGACCTCTGAGACAACATCAAGCATACTAATATTTGCGCTATAGGGGTCATAGAAAGAGAAAAGAGAAAGTGGCAGAGAACATATTTGAAGAAATAATAGCTGAAAACTTTCTTAACCCAGGGAAGGAAACAGACTTTCTGGTCCAGGAAAAACAGAGAGTCTCAAACAAAATGAACCCAAAGAGGTCCACACCATGTCACATTATAATTAAAATGGCCAAAATTAAAGATAAAGAGAGGATAAAGAGCCTACCTCAGGAAACAAGAAAAATCTCAAATAAGCAATCTAATGTTACACCTAAAGGAGCTAGAAAAAGAAGAACAAACAAAACCCAAAATTAGTAGAAGGAAAGAAATAATAAAGATCAAAGTGGAAATAAATGAAATAGAGACTAAAAGACAATAGAAAAGATCATTGAAATCAAGAGCAGTTTCTTTGAAAAGATAAAAAAAATTGATCAAACTTTAGCCAGACTCGTCAAGAAAAAGAGAGGGTCCAAATAAATAAAATCAGAATGAAAGGGAAGTTACAACTGACACTAAAGAAATACAAGAATCATAAGAGATTACCACAAATAATTACATGTCAATGAACTGGACAACCTAGAATAAATGGATAAATTCCTAGAAACATAGAATCTCCCAAGACTGAATAAGGAATAAATAGAAAATCTGAACAGAACAGTTGCCAGTAGTGAAATTCAATAATTAAAATAAAAATCTCCCAACAAATAGAAGTCCAGAATAGATGGCATCACAGGTGAACTCTACTGAACATTTAAAGAAGAGTCAACACCTATACTTCTGAAACTATTGCCAAAAAAAAAAAAAACAAACTGAGAAGGAAAGAATGCTTTGGAAATTCATCCTACAAGGCCAGTATCACCCTGATACCAGAGCCAGACAAAGACACCACACAAAAATAGAAAGAAAATTAGACACCAATATCACTGATGAACATAGATGGAGCAAACCTCAACAAATTATTAGCCAACTGAATTCAACAATACATTATTTAAAAAACTCCAATACATTAAAAGGACTATACACCATAATCAAGTGGGATTTAACTTGGACTCAAGGATAGTTCAATATCTGCAAATCAGTCAACATGATACACCACATTAACAAATTGAAAAATAAACATCATATAATCCTCTCAATAGATACAGAATAAGCTTTTGACAAAACTCAAACAATTTATGACAAAAAGTATTGGAAGTCCTAGCCACAGCAACCAGTTAAGAAAAGGAAATTTTAAAAACCTAGGGACTTCCCTGGTGGTCCAGTGGTTAAGAGTCTGTGCTCCCAATGCAGGAGACCTGGATTCAATCACGAGTCAGAGAACTAGATCCTTCATGTTGCAACTAAAAGCTCACATGCTGCAACTAAAAATTCCACATGCTTCAGTGAAGATCCCATATGCAGCAATGAAGATCCTGAGTGTTGCTATGAAGACCCTGCACAGTCAAATAAATAAATATAAACTTAAAAAAAAATTAAAATAAAATAACCTAAATTGGAAAGGAAGATGTAAAACTGTCACTGTTTGCAGATGACAAGATACTATACATAAAAAATCCTAAGGACACTACCAAAAAACTATGAGAACTGAAAAATAAATTCAGTAAAATTGTAGGATACAAATTTAATATACAGAAGTCTGTTGTATTTCTATGCACTAGCAATGAACTATCAGAAATAAAAGCTAAGAAAACAATCTCATTTACAATTGCATCAAAAATAATAAAATACCTCAGAATAAATTTAATGAGGGAGGTGAAAGACCTGTACCCTGAAAACCATAAGACATTGATGAAAGAAACTGAAGAAGACACAAGTAAATGGAAAGATATTTCATGCTCATGGATTGGAATAATTAACATTGTTAAAATGTCCATACTACAACCCAAGGGAATCTACAGTAAACCCAATGCAATCCCTATAAAAATACCAATGGCATTTTTCACAGAACTAGAACAAATAATCCTAAAATTTATATGGAAAGTCTAAACAACCCTGAATAGCCAAAACAATCTTGAGAAAGAAGCAGAAAGCTGGAGGTATCACATGCCCTGATTTCAAACAATACTACAAAGCTATAGTAATCAAAACAATATAGTACTGGCACAAAAACAGACACATAGATCAATGGAACAGAGTAGAGAGCCCAGAACTAAACCCACACTTAATAAGGTCAATTAATCTATGACAAAGGAGACAAGAATATACAATGGGAAAAAGACAGTCTCTTCAATAAATGGTGTCAGGAAAACTGGATAGCTACATGCAAAAGAATCAAATTAAACTATCTGCACAAAAATAAATTCAAAATGCATTAAAGACGTAAATCTAAGACCTGAAACCATAACGAGAAAACATAGGCAATATATTCTTTGACATAAGCCTTAGAAATTTTTTTTGGATATGTCTCC
This sequence comes from Lipotes vexillifer, assembly GCF_000442215.2. Classification (NCBI taxonomy): domain Eukaryota; kingdom Metazoa; phylum Chordata; class Mammalia; order Artiodactyla; family Lipotidae; genus Lipotes; species Lipotes vexillifer. Next base: position 310,800 of record NW_006793745.1, read on the forward strand.
TCAAGCAAGGGCAACAAAAACAAAAATAAACAAGTGAGACTGCACCAAACTAAAAAACTTTTACACAGTGAAAGAAACCATCAACAAAACAAAAAGACAACCTAATGAATGGGAGAAGATATTTGCAGATGATATATATGATAAGGGTTGATATCCAGAATATACAAAGAATTCACACAACTCAATATCAAAAAATTCTGATTAAGAAATGGGCAGAAGACCTGAATAAACATTTTTCCAAAGAAGACATACAGAGCACCAACAGGCACATGAAAAGGTGCTCAACATCACCAATCATCAGGGAAATGCAAATCAAAACCAAAATGAAATATCACCGCACACCTGTCAGAATGTCTATCACCAAAAAAACAAGAAAGAACAAGACAAGAAATGTTGGTGAGGATGTGTAGGAAAGGGAACCATTGTGCACTGTTGGTGGGGCAGTATATTGGTGCAGCCACTGTGGAAAATAATATGGAGGTTTATCAAAAAATTAAAAATAGAACTACTATACAATCCAGCTTTTCCATTTCTGGGTATTTACCTAAAGAAAAAGACACTAATTTGAAAAGATATATGCATCCCTGTGTTCATGGCAGCAATATTTACAATAGTCAAGATATGTAAACAACCTGAGTGTCCATTCATAGATGAATGGATAAAGAAGATGTGGTATACATATATGATGGAATATTACTCAGTCATAAAAAAGAATGAAATCTTGCTTTCTGTGACAACATGGATGAACCTAGAGGGTATTATGCTATGTGAAATATATCAGACATACAAAGACAAATACCATGTGATCTCACTTATTTATGGAATCTAAAATACAAAACAAATGAACAAATGAAAGAAAACAGAAACAGACTCATAGATACTGAGAACAATCTGGTGGTTGCCAGAGGGGCAGGGGTGGGAGGACAGGCAAAATAAGTAAAGGGGATTAGGAAATACAAACTTACAGTAATAAAATCAATGTCATGAAGATGTAATGTACCACATAGGGAATATAGTCAATAATATTGTTATAATTTTGTATGTTGACAGATGATAACTAGACTTATTGAGGTGATCATTTTGTAATGTATAAAAACATTGAATCACTATTCTGTACACCTGAAACTAATATAATATTGTAGTACAATTATAATTCAAATAAATAAATAAATACATTTAAAATTAATTTTAATTAAAAAAAGAAAGCATAGAGTTGGTGTCTTTGTCAGCTCAGGCAACCATAAAAAATATAGTAGACTCAGTGGCTTAAATGACAGAAATTTATCTTCTCACAGTTCTGGAGGCTGAGAAGTCAAGATCAAGGTCCTGGCCAGTTCAGTTCCTGGTGAGGACTCTCTTCCTGGCTTGCAGATGACCACCTTCTTGCTGCGTCCTCACATGGTGAAGAGAGAGTGTGAATTCTCTAGTGTCTCCTCTTATAAGGACACTAATCTCATCAGATCAGGGCTCCACTCTTATGACCTTTTTTTTTTTTTTTTTTGGCCATGCCGTGCGGCATGCAGGATCTTAGTTCCCCAACCAGGGATCGAACACACACCCCTGCAGTGGAAGCATGAAGTCTTAACCACTGTACCACCAGGGAAGTCCCCTCTTATGATCTCTTTTAACCTTAATAACAAGGGTATCCTTATTTCAGAGTTGGCCACATCATATGCAGGGGTCAGGGCTTCAACATACAGGCATAACTCAGACATATTGAGGATTCAATTCCAGACAACCACAATAAAACAAATAATGAAATAAAGTGAGTCACACAAATCTTTTGGTTTCCCAGTGCATATAAAAGTTATGTTTACACTATACTGTATTCTATTAAGTGTGCAATAACATTATGTCTAAAAACTATACATATACCGTAATTAAAAGATGCTTTATTGCTAATAAATGTTAACCGTCATCTGAGCCTTCAGTGAGTCATAGTGTTTTTGCTGGTAGAGGGTCTTGCCTCGAAGTTGATGGCTGCTGACTGATCAAGGTGGTGGTAGCTGAAGTTTGGGGTGATTGTGGCAATTTCTTAAAATAAGACAACAATAAAATTTGCCACATTGATTGGCTCTTCTGACTTCTCTGTAGCACGCAATGTTGTTTGATAGCATTTTACCCACAGAATTTCTTTCAAAGTTGGAGTCAGTCCTCTTCATCAGGAATCAATTCCATCTCAAGAACCCACTTTCTCTGCTCATCGTTAAGAAGCAACTCCTCATCCATTCAAATTTTATCATGAGATTGCAGCAGTTTAGTCACAGCTTCAGGCTTCATTTCTAATCTTAGTTCTCCTGCTATTTCTCTTGTCTTTGTCATCTCGTTACTTCCTCCACTGAAGTCTTGAACCCCTCAAAGTCATCCACAAGGGTTGGAATCAACTTCTTCCAAACTCTTATTCATGTTGATATTCTGACCTCTTCCCATGAATTACACACGTTCTTAATGGTGTCTAGAATGGCGAATCCTTTCCAAATGGTTTTCAATTTACCTTGCTTGGATCCACCAGAGGAATCAACATCTATGGAAGCTATAGCCTTACAAAATATATTTCATAAATAATGACTGGAAAGTCAAAGTGACTCCTTGATCCATGGGCTGCAAAATGGATGTTGTGTTAGCAGGCATGAAAACAGCATTAACCTCCTTGTACATCTCCATCAGAGCTCTTGGGTGTCCAGGTGCATTGTCAACGAGGAGGAATACTTTGAAAGGAATCTTTTTTTCTGAGCAGTAGGTCTCAACAGTGAGCTTAAAATATTCAATAAACCATGCTGTAAACAACTGTGCTGTCATCCAGCCTTTGTTGTTCCATTTATAGAGCGCAGGAAGAGTAGATTTAGTATAGTTTTTAAGGGCCCTATGATTTTTGGAAATCAATAAATGAGCATTGGGGCTCCCCTGGTGGTGCAGTGGTTGAGAGTCCTCCTGCCGATGCAGGGGACACGGGTTCGTGCCCCGGTCCGGGAAGATCCCACATGCCGCGGAGCGGCTGGGCCCGTGAGCCATGGCCGCTGAGCCTGCGCGTCCGGAGCCTGTGCT
>NW_006793745.1:314233-336536 GCF_000442215.2 Lipotes vexillifer
GAGAGGCCCGCATACTGCAAAAAAAAAAAAAAAAACCCAAACAAAATAAATGAGCATTGGCTTCAACTTTAAATCACCAGCTGCATTAGCCCCTTATAAGAGAGTCAGACTGTCTTTTGAAGATTTGAAGCCAAGCATTGACTTCTCCTCTCTAGCTATGAAAGTCCTAGATGGCATCTTTTTCCAGAAGGCTGTGAGACAACATATGTTTGACCCTGGCTCTCAAAGTTCCTCCAGGGTTCATTAAGTTACAGTTGCCCACAGTGGTAGTTAGCCTGATAATACATCTTTATTGGCTATCTGCTGGCCCTCACTCCTCAGCTGGTGCTTCCTTCACCCACAAAGTAAATCAGTGGCTCCTAAATCTTTGTCTTAGGGTCCACTTCCAGGGGAACTCAAACTAAGACAGAAGTTGCAGTTGAAGAACACCGTCTATAATCCTTGCTATAGAAAGTGTAGTCTGCAGACCAGCAACATCAGGCATCACCTGGGGGCATAATGAAAAAACAGAATCCCAGGCACCATCAAAACCCTCCTGAATTATAACCTCTATTTAAAGATCTTTGGGTGATTTATGTACCCATTAATTTGAAAAGCAGTGGTCTATAGGATACCTACTCTTTCAAATTTGCTGAGACTTGCTTTATGACTACATAATATATTTTTATAAATATTCTATTTGTGCTTGAAAATGATGTGTATTCTCTGATAGCTGGGTATAGATTTTCATATATGTCCTTTCATCCAAGCTTGTTAATTGTGTTGTTCAAAACTTCTATACTTTTGCTGACTTTTTTTTTTGTCTGCCTGACCTACCATTTACTGAAAGATGTGTATTAAAACCTCCCAATATAATAGTAGATTTGTCAACTTCTCCCTATAGTCCTATCAATTTTTACTATATATATTTTAGAGCTTTAAGTGTTTATAAGTGTATTGATTTATTCTCTTGCTGAACATAGTGATTACACGGTGATCTCTAGTCTTAGTGATGCTTCTTTTCTTAAATCATATTGTGATGTTAGTGTAGCTATACCTGCTTTCTTTGGGTTAATATTTATCTGGTATATCTTTTTAATTCCTTTCACTTTCAGCTTTTGTTTTTAGGCTTGAGGTTTGAAGCATAAGCATCATATCATTGATCTGGAAATGATTCTAATCTTCTGCCATTTTTGAAGTTTGTCATTGTGCTTATAATTTCCAAGAATGCTTCTCATTTCTTTTGTTTGCAGTATTACATCCATTCCTTTCAAGACTGGTTGTTCTGTTTGTTCATCTTGATCCTTCTGTTTATATTGTTGACTGCTATCAAGTATCTGGCGATCCTTGGCTGTCTGTTCGTATTTCTAAATGAAGGACTCTTGATAAGTATTTGTGGCTATGACAAATTCCTCTGCCATTGTTCAAATCTGTTTCCCCAACAGACCTTACCCTTGAACGGGGAGACTGAACAGGAAGTGCCTATACAGCATGTGCATGGAGAGCAGCAGGCTGGCCGGCAAGTAGGAGCCCTCACGATTGTCAAAGAAAGGAAGGCTCTAGTTCACAGGAACTAGTTCACAGGCTCTAGTTCTAGAAACACTGTGGTGTATTTTATTCCTGGGAAGAGCTCATCTCTCAGCTTATGCACATCCATCAGGGACGTGCAGAGTTACCTGACATTGCTTCGCTTCTTCTGGCACTGACACCGGGTCTCAGAACCTCCCTCAGCAGACCCTCCAGCTAATTCGATTGTTGTTCCAAGGGTTTTACATATAGATGATCCACCCCATTGGCTGGTCTGAGCAAGAGGGGGCTGCACAGGTGATTTAACTAGTCCTCCCAGCGATCACCACTGGACAGCCCCCCTGGTCTCCATACTTTGAGACTGAGAGTTGGTTTCCTTAGGGACTCCTTTAAAGGAGCGTTCTTTACTGTATCTGTTTCAGACGTGTTTTCTGCATGAACCTAATCACATCTGTTTTCTAATTTCCACCAGCTCCTAAAATTTTTTTGTGTGCTGTTGATCGCACCATGTCTTATTTTCCAGAACTAGTATATATTTATTATTTTAAAATTAGGCATTCTATTTTTTCAGCTGAACCCATGCTCAATCCATCATGTTGAACTAAATATTTTATCACTTTCTAAGCTTAGATTTATAGATTCCAACCAAATTTACTCTTACAGTAACCTGTCCACTCCATTTCTCCACCCCAACAAAATATAACTCTTTATTTAAAGAACTATTTTGATAACCTTATCAAATTATTTTAGTCACCCTATATTCAAAAGATGTTTTCTTCAGAACAAAGTGGAAGAACAGACTTGAATTTGAATATTTCACTGCAATTTAATTAGTCATATATCCTTCCACATCTTCCAGCATTTTACTTTTTGAATTGTAAGTTTTTTTTTCTCTTCTCATCAATCAGAAAATATTGGTACTTTAATTTCCTTTTCCATTTTCCTAAAAGTAGAGGAAATGAGAGAAGTCACCATCACTTTCTCTATGTATAATTCTGTGAAACCTTATAAATTTTCCTAAATCACAATGTTCCTGATAACTTGGCTTTGTAGAAAAAGAGAGACCAATCTGGCTTTCCTCTTCCATTGCTAGAGTTAATGAAAGCCGAAATATATAAATTTTATATATTTTAATATATAACTTTGTATATATCATATATAATATATTGTATTTATATAATGTATATTGTATATTTATACTTATATAATATTGTATTATTTTAATATTATTATAATATAATATATAAATAATATATCATATATAATATATCGTGTATTAATTAATATATATTATTTATATATTAATATAATATATAAAATAATTATAATATATATAAATTATATATATATAATTTGATTAGCCTATATGTTTTATAGGCTAATCAATCCTTTGGAAATATTCTTAGAAAACTTCAACTCACCAGCTTGTTTTTGTATTCCGTTAAACGATCATATTCTTTTAGCTAGAACACACATTTTGGGGAAAAAGAAATCCATCCATTTTAACAGAAAATTTGAGTTTTGCAGAAAGAGACTTCATGTGGTTCCAAGACACACAGGCAGAAATATACAAGTTTCTCAAGGCATATCCATGCCCACCATGAGTGCCCTTCAAAAGCAGAACCTGTGATTCTGGTCTCTTAGGCTGAGTTTCCAGGGCAGCTGGTCATGTCAGTTCCTTCCCCCATGCAAAGAATGTGTTGACTGTTCCACTTGGCACTGGACACTTATTTCCACCAAATTCTTCAGTGTCTCTACAAGAGACACTAAAAGACAGAGAGGGACCCTGTTTCACTCCTTCTCTTGGTCTGGGCTATAATTCTATGTAGAGAGAGGGAAAGAGAGGAGAGGGAGGGAGAGAGAGAGAGAGAGAGAGAGAGAGAGAGAGAGAGAGAGAGATCATCTTCTCAGGCAATCGGGAGAGGGAGGGGCAGTGTGGACTTCTGTCAGTAACCACCTTTTCCTCTTACTGTAAAGTAATGAAAACAAACAGCATCCCGACCTCTCTGCCGGGGAATGGGGCTGCTGTTTACAGATAAACAGAGACCTGCTGCCTGTTAGGATCCCAGTAACAAAATTCAGTCAGAAGACTGAAAACACAATTGTGTTTACAGATCAGCAGCGACATGCCAATGTCATGTTGGTGGCGGAAGGCAGAGGTCATGTTTACTGCAAGCAGAGGTGCCCGGAGCTGCCACGGGGGCTGCCGGCGGGGGATCCCGAGGAGGAGGCCGCCGCAGCCGTGAACCCGCAGTCGCCCAATGCGGACAGCCTCAGAATTCAAACCTCAAACCACAAGGGGTCGGATCGCAGAAGGGAAGCCCGGAGACTGCTGTGCATCACAACACAGCTTCCCAGCCCCTCTCGGGCTGAAATGGGCCACCCTGGCCCCATGTGCTGGCGGCTCTGGTTTCCAATTCTCAGAAGCTTTGCTTCTGGCTGGGGAAGACTTTCTACAGAAAACAGGCTACAGCAGCAGAGGGTCACAAATGCCACAAAAGAGCATCTGCCCCATGGACATATTACTGTGATTGCTGCAGGAGCACAGCCCCTCCCCTTCCCCCTAAAGACAGGTACTGGCTGCCCTGTAGATCAGTCCCTTTGAAGACAGAATGTCATCATGGTTACAGATGCCATTTCTGCAGTCAGAGTGACAGGAGACCTTCCTGGTTGTGCCACATACTTTTGGTGTGACCTTGAGCAATTACTAAAGCTCTCATCGCCAGAGGTTCATCATCTATAAAATAAGAAAAAAAATTGCTTGTCACTTAGGATGAGTAAGAGGATTAACAGAAATAATAAATGGAGAGCACTTTCTACAGTTCCTGGTGGTAAGCACTCAAAAAACAATAGCTGTTGTTATTACAGGGAAATTGTTGTTATTGGGGGAAAAGCCTTACACCAAAGATAATTAGGTAGAAATTGGTGATTCGTAAAGAGTAATAACAGCTCAGGACACTAGTCCAGCTGATCTGTGCTTTGGCTTCTCAGCTGAAGGGCTACACAAAACAACAGCACTGAGGCAGAAAGTAGGGTAACCAACTTGTCCCAATCTGCCTTGGATTTTCCCAATTTTAATACGGCAAGTCTCATGTCCTGGGAAACTCCCTGGGTCCTGGCAAAGCTGGATGGTTGGTCACCCTAGAGGCCGAATGGAATTTGTTTGGGGAATGATTACAAGTAAAGTACCTCATGGAATGTTTGCTCCTAGACTGACCCACTGTGTCTTAAAGCCCAGACTTTTAGTGGAAGGGGCCTAATAAGGGATAATGGTCCTGGACCTCATTCTTCGTTAATGGCTTTAATTGGAGCCGGGGTTATCTGGCAGGGCAACTTCCACCCAGCCTGCTGGGCAAATCCCCTCCCCACTGGGCCCAGTCATCAGGCAGATTTGTGTGGGGAGGAGGGGACACGGCTTTCCCTTGTTCTACTCTGGGGAGAATCCATGCAGAATGTTCAGGGGACGCTGCCCACGTCTGCCCTCTGGGGCAGATTCTAGGATGAAGCTAGGTCCTGGGTAATGAACAGCAGTTGCAGCCCACCCTGGAGACCACATCTGTGGACGTTGTCCACTGCAGCAGGGAGAAGCTGGAATTGAGACTTTGAGAGGGCAGCTGGCCTAATGCATCCAGGCCAAGTGCTGTAGCTCCTGATCTCCAACGTGCTGTCAGACGTTTGGGGGTAGCATGCACATCATGTTCTGATCTGTAGGAACCACAGATCAGCATCCCCGGGATCATTACGGTCCTTCCAACCTCCTCCCCTGAGCTCCAGAGGAAAAAGTGCTGATTAATACCAGTATTTGGGGGGCATTCAGTATACATGTATTAATAGAAAGATATGGTTTAAAAATGGAAATACGTCATTTCAGTTTATTGATTTATATTGGGTTGGCCAAAAAGTTAGTTCGAGTTTTTTCGTAAGATGTTATGGAAACAATATGAACCCAATCCCATATGAACATACTATTTCTTTTTTTTTTTCCTTTTTATTCTTTTATTTTTGGGCCGTGCATGTGGCTTCCGGGATCTTAGTTCCCCGACCAGGGATCAAACCCAGGGCCTTGTCAGTGAGAGCATGGAGTCCTAACCACTGGACTGCCAGGGAATTCCCACGAACATATTATTTCTATAGTGCCTATTGCATCACAATACGTAAGCATGCATTACAAGAAGACAAATGCTGTCTTTGGCGATATGCATGTATTCGTTTACCGTTGCTGCTGTAACAAGTTACCGTGAAACTTAGTGGCTTAAAACAATACAAATTTATTATTTTGTAGTTCTGGATGTCAGAAGTCCAAGTGAGTTACTGGGGCTGCATTGCTTTCTGTAGGCTCGAGGAGAGAATCCGTTTCCTGGACTTTTCCAGCTTTTAGAGGCGGCTGTGCTCCTTGACTCATGGCTCTCTTCACCTTGACCTCTGCTTCCACTGTCACATGTTCTTCTCTGCCTTTGATGTGGACATTGTGGGAGCCATCATTGCCCATCGCAATGAGAAATGCATCCGGGACAAAAGCTGAGGTAGCCGTCCCTCTCTTGGTAGGGGATGCGATGCTGCCTCTCTGCCCTTGATGGCTACTGCCACATGTGGGGACAGGGTGGTAACCCAGCATGACATTGCTGACCCTGCAGCATGCTGGCAAAAAGGATGGACCAAGGACAGAAGGAACATCTGCCTGGAATGGACCTGAGCATCACTCCTCCTTGGGCTATCCAGGCCTTGAGGGAAAAGATTGTGTCCATTTACATAAAAATATAATTTTTCTAGAAAAATTTCTGAGAGGCAAATTGGCAAGAATTAAAAAAAAAAAAAAAAACGAGTAAGAAATTATCCTTACCTTGAAATATAGCCTTGTAAGACAGGTAGACACATAACAGGAAATGACAGCCAAGGGGATTGGTGTAATAATCTACACAGGTACACAGGGTGAAGGTTATTGTGCCCGTATGATTCTATAAACAATGAATAATTTTTGTTTTTACATTTATTCAGTACCTGCTGTGTGCCAAGCCTGTGATGAGTCTGGGGATGCTTTTGTGAAGCAGGTCGGCAGGAACCTCCTACCTTCTCTCAAAGAGAGTACAGTCAAGGCCATAAAAGGCAGCCAATTAGTGTAAAAGATGAGTAAACGCTTTGCTCCCAAGGTGATGGCTAAGTGTACAAAGATGGTACAAGAATTAGTCTGCTGGTCATCAAAGAAATTAAAATTAAAATAAGAATGGGACACTATTTCACATGCATCAGATTGGGCAAGTATTAAAAGGCCTGACAATACTAAGTATGGCTGAGGATTTAAGAACAAAAGAACTCATTCATGCTGCTGGTGTGAATATTATATTGAAAATATCAACCTCACAGCCCATCAATTCTTCATCTAGGTATGTGTCCTAGGACAGCAGTTCTCAAAGTTTTCTCCCCAACACCCTTTCAGGGACCCATGAGGTCAAAGCTCTTTTCATAATATCATGAAAATGTTATTTTACTCTTTCACTCTCATCTCATGAGAGTACAGTGGACAAATTATATGTGATATCACATATGAAATATAATAAATGATATGTGATATCCCAACAGATTGAATGCAGGAACACAAAGCCATTCTATTTATTGTTTTGGATACATACAGGTATAATTAAATTATAAAATATAAATGGCTAACATGGAATAATACTGACAATGCCAAGTGCTTCTAAGACTGTGGAGCAACCAGAACTCTTATACACTGCTAGAGGGGTGGCCAAATGGTCTAGCTGCTCTGGAAAACTGCTCTGCAGTCTCTTCTAAACTTAAACATACACCTATCATATGATCTAACCATTCCACTCCTTGGTATTTATCCAAGAGAAGTGAATGTGCTGATGGTCACACAAAGACCTGTACACAAATGTTTATAGCAGCACTATTCACAATGGCCACAAATTGGAAACAACCCAAAACTCCTTTAGCAGGTGAATCAATAAGCAAACTGTAGTATATCCATGCAAACACAGCAATAAAAGGGAATAAATTACTAACACATGCAACAACTTAGATGAACCTCGAAAGCGTAATACTACTAAGTGAAGGAAGTCAGTCTCAAAACGTCACATACTATTTGATTCCATTTATATGGTATTTTTGAAAAGACAATATTATAGTCATAAAAGATAGATCGTGGTTGCCAGGGGTAGCGTGTCAGAACAGTGTAGCTACAGAGGGATAGCAGGAGAGAGCTTTGGGAAATGATGAAACTATTCTATATTTTATATTCTGATGAATCTGTATGTGTGCTAAAATTAATGGAACTCTATACAAAAAGAAGTTAATTTTAATACTATCTTTTTACATTAAAATTTTATTTTTAAATAAACTTTTAGTTTTAGTTGTAAATTTACAGAAAATTGTAATGATAGTACAGAAGTTTGCATATACCCCATACCCAGTATTCCCTGTTAACATATTACATTAGTGTGGTACATTTGTCACAATTAATGAACCAATATTTATATATTATTATTATTATTATTTTAAAATCTATATATTTTTATTCTTGGCTGTGTTGGGTCTTCTCTGCTGTGCACGGGCTTTCTCCAGTTGCGGCGAGCGGGGGCTGCTCTTCTTTGCGGTCGCGGGCTTCTCACTACAGTGGCTTCTCTTGTTGTGGAGCACGGGCTCTAGAATGAAGGCTCAGTAGCTGTTGCGCATGCGCTTAGTTGCTCCGCGGCATGTGGGATCTTCCCGGATCAGGGGTTGAACCCGTGGCCCCTGCATTGGCAGACGGATTCTTAACCACTGTACCACCGGGGAAGTCCCTATGTATTATTATTAAGTGAAGTCCATATGTTATTCAGATTTCCTTACTTCTTACCTATGTCCTTTACTATTCCAGTATCCTATCCAGGACACCACATTGAATTTTGTTGTTATGTCGCCTTAGGCTCCTCTCATCTGTGACAGTTTCTCAAACTTTCCTTGTTTTCAGTGACCTTGACAAGATTGAGAATTACTGGTCACAGCTATTTTGTAGAATGTCCCTCTGTTGGGGTTTAGTGTTTTTCTCATAATTAGGCTGGGATTTAGGGTTTGGAGGAGGGAGACTACAGAGAAAGTGCCTTTCTCATTGCATCGTATTAAGGGTACATACTGTCAACATCCTTCATCACTGTTGATGTTAACTTTGATCACCTGGCTGAGGTCTTGTTTGTCAGGCTGTGAAGTCACCCTTTTTCTCTCCTTTGCGTACTGCACACTTGGAAGGAAGGAAAATATTCATGGCTTAAAGTGTGTGCATTTGTGCTCCACTGTCTTGAGGGATGAACATCTATATAAATTATTTGGAATTCTTCAGTGCAGGAGACTTATCTATCCTCCCCTCCCATTTATTTATTTAATCATTTATTTATATCAGTATGGATCAATGGCGATTTATACTGTGGTTATAAATCACTACGTACTACATTATTTTTTTTTTCTCTAATTGTTCCAGCTTTTGCCGTTGGGAACTCTTTCAGTTGGTACCCATGTCCCTTTGACATATCCCTCACTGTTGCGTGTGATGGTGTTTGGCACTTCCTTACTTTCTAGCACTATAAGATGCTCCAGGCTCATCTTGTATATTTCCTGCCTCTGCCCTAGAATTAGCCAGTTCTCTAGGAGCCCTGATTCCTTTTATCGGGTAATGGTTTTAGAAAACAAGATCTGGGCACTGGGTGTGCTTACTACTACTGGTGTGTCATCACTTCTAGGCTCTCTCAGCTGATAGAACAGGAAATATATGTATCTATACTAACTCATATAGGTACACATATCTATATATATCTCTATATGCGTCCATATGTATCTATATCACACTAAACATGAGTTTATACTAATGTCTCCAATTCTAATTCAGAAGCACATGGATCATTCTAGCCTTCCTCCCTCACTTGTCTATAACCCCCTACCAGTGAGAAACCTGGCTCCCAACATCTGCTATCCATTTCCTTAATTTTTCAATTCCCCTATATGTATATAATGGTTTCAGAATTGTTCATATCCCATTGAGAAATAATTTTACCAACTAAAGTACAACGCTTCTGTACAGTTCCTTTTGCCTCTAGTCTTACAGCCTCCCTTCATTTTCAAAGTCACTTAGATCAGCACTTTTTCCCCCCACTCCAATCAGTGTGGTTATTTAATACATTTTATACAAACATTTCATACTTTCATTCTTTTGTCATAGTCTGCATTCCATCTTGGGATCCCCTGACTGCCTAAATGATTTTTATTTAATTTGCATACATTAAAGTTCACTCTTCGTGCTGTAAAGTTCTATAGACTCTGATAAATGAATTATGTCATTTATCCAGTATGGCTATAAGGTCATTTGTTTATCATTCACCTATTGGAGGATCTTCTGATTGCTTCCACTTTTGATGATTCTGAATAAAGCTGCAAGAAACATTCATGTGCAGGATTTTGTGTGGACTTAAGTTTCACATCAGTTTGGTAAATGTCTAGAGCTCAGTTGCTAGATCTTGTAAAGTATTCTGAATTAAAATTTTTCAGGTTTTTAAAAATTTTAACATTTATTTTATTGACTTGTACAATTAATATGGAGTTTAATTCATATATTATATAATATACTTTTATATAAAAGGAATATATGAAATTACATTGTTTTTAAATAAGTCATGAAATTTGTTTTGGTTTTGGATTTTGGGTTTTTTAAATTAATTTATTTTTTTAAAAGTTTAAAAAGTTTGTATAGGGCTTCCCTGGTGGCACAGTGGTTGAGAGTCCCCCTGCCGATGCAGGGGACACGGGTTCGTGCCCCGGTCCGGGAAGATCCCACGTGCCGCGGAGCGGCTGGGCCCGTGAGCCGTGGCCGCTGGGCCTGCGCGTCCGGAGCCTGTGCTCCGCAATGGGAGAGGCCACAACAGTGAGAGGCCCGCGTACCGCAAAAAAAAAAAAAAAGTTTGTATACAGTTTTTAAAGGTTACTTTCCATTTACAGTTATTACAAAATATTGGCTATATTCCCCATGTTGTACAATACATCCTCAAGCCTATCTTACACCCAATAGTTTGTACCTCCCACTCCCCACCCCTTTATTGCCCCACCCCCCTCTTCCCAATGATAATCACTAGTTTGTTCTCTATATCTGTGAGTCTGTTTCTTTTTTGTTATATTCACTAGTTTGTTGTATTTTTTAGACTCCACATATAAGTGATATCATACAGTATTTGTCTTTCTCTGTCTGACTTATTTCATTTAGCATAATGCCCCCCAAGTCCCTCCATGTTGTTGCAAATGACAAAATTTTGTTCTTTTTTATGGCTGAGTAGTATTCCATTGTAAATATATACCAAATCTTCTTTATCCATTCATCTGCTGATGGACACTTAGGCTGCTTCCATATGTTGGCAATTGTCAAATAATGCTGCTATGGACATTAAAGTGTATTTATCTTTTCAAATTAGTGCTTTTTGTTTTTCTTTTGATATATACCCAGTAGTGAAATTGCTGGGCTATATGAAAGTTCTATTTTTAGGTTGTTTTGTTTTGTTTTGTTTTGTTTGGCCATGCCACACGGCTTGCACGATCTTATTTCCCCAACCAGGGATTGAACACAGGCCCCAACAGTGAAAGCACTGAGTCCTAACCACTGGACCACCAGGGAATTCCCTATTTTTAGTTTTTTGAGAAACCTCCATATTGTTTTTGTGGACATATATCTTCAGTCCACTTGTATATATAACTAAGAGTGGAATTATCAAAATGTTTTCCAAAGTGCTTGCACCATTTTGAATTTCAATCAGGAAGGAATGAGAGTAGCTATTTCTTTGCATCCTTACCAGCAATTGATAGTTTCCTATTTATGTATTTTAGGCATTCTAATTGGTGTGTTGTAGTATCTCATTCTCATTGTTGATTTAATTTGAATGTCCCTAGTGACAAATGATCTTCAGTATCTTTTCATATGCTTATTTTCCATCTGTATATCTTCTTTAATGAAGTGTCTGTTCAGACCGCTTGCTCATTTTTACCTGGGGTGTTTGTTTTTTATTATTAAATTTTAAGAGTTTTTGTGTATTTTTTATATGTCTTTTATCAGGTAGCTGATGTACAAACCACCATATGATAATTTTTAAAATAAAAATTAAAAAAACATTAAAAGCAATGAGAAGAAGGGAAGGGGCGGCATGGACTCTGAAGCTGATAATCCTGATACTGCTTCTGGCTTTGCTTCTTTTCAGCAATGTAACCTCCTGGGGTCTCAGCTTCTCCATCCATCTTTGAGGATGACTGTAGGGACTAAATAAGGTGAGCTGTAAAAATTACTGGTGCTTATGAAATGTACAATAAATGGTAGTTTAAATAAATTTTCCTTACCCAGGATTACCAGGTTAGCAAGTAGAGGAACCAAAAAGCAAATCTAGAGACCTTTCAAAACCTGTGCCTTTCCCAAATGCCCCCACTAGAGGGCAGCATTAGAAGCCAAGCAGCCCTGGGTGCCAATTTTACCTCTGCTGCCTGCTAGCTGCGTGACACTGGAAAGGTGTGTTCATCTCTCTGAGCCTCAGTTTCTGCATCTGCAGAGTGAGGGTCAGATGAACCAATGTATTTTAAAAAGAATCTACCACTGTCTTTGAGATATAGTAAATAGTATATATTTCATTTATATATCTTTTTAAAAGATACAATATGGCATATTTGGAAGACAATGAATAAAAAGGCAGGAGTCCCAGGCTCTTGTCTTATCTTGCTGAGTGACCTTGGGCAAGTCTTGACCTCTCAGGACTTTGGAGTCTGCATCTACATTAAAGCATTAGAATCATTGATGGGAGAGGGGGTTCTTTTAAAATACCAATAAAAATTATGAAATATATATGGGGTAGACAACAAAATCAAGATAGCAGATGCTACTCAAGAAGAAAGGAAACGAGAGTGAAGAAGGACCCATAAATTGTTTCAATTGTATTTTTAGTGCTTTATTTCTTTTTCTGTTTGTTTGTTTGTTTGCGGTACGCGGGCCTCTCACTGTTGTGGCCTCTCCCGTCGCGGAGCACAGGCTCCGGACGCGCAGGCCCAGCGGCCATGGCTCACGGGCCCAGCCGCTCCGCGGCACGTGGGATCTTCCCGGACCGGGGCACGAACCCGTGTCCCCTGCATCGGCAGGCGGACTCTCAACCACTGCGCCACCAGGGAAACCCTGATATGTGATTTTGCATTTTAAAATCATTTATTTTTTCTTATTCATTCTTCATTGACAAATTAACTTCCAAATGTCATGCCAGTCGTTGTCCTGGGCACTACAGATGCCGTGTTGAAAAAGGTGAGCTCAGTCCTTTTTACGATGGAGTAAGTCCTGGGAAAGCAGACGTTGAAGCTATTAATTATCAAGGTAATCAACCATGATGCATTACTCCAGTAGAGTGTAGATGCTGGAGGCAAGCCCACCAGTTAGGGCTTCCTACAAGAGTTTGGGCTGGGGGATATTTAGAGGGCCCGGATCTGGTAGGCAAGATGAAGAAGAAAGGATGACATTAAGGATGATTAGGAGTTGATGATTGGTTGGATGAGTCAGGAGAAGGGAGGTCAAGTCATCACTGATGTCTTTAGCCAGAGTGCCTGGGGGATCAGTGGTGCCGCCCTCTGTGAAGGATAATATTGTCTTCTGTGTCCTTTCTGTCTCCTGCATCCTCAAAATCTCCTCCTCAAAATTGTTTACATGTAGAGGCCCTTGTGTTTTCTACAGAACACAATGAAATATTAATATTCGTATATAAAGTGAAATATATAATTTTGTGATAAGTCGAGCACCATTTTATATTAATTTCTAGCATAAGCAAATTATAACAGGAACTTTGAATTGAAGTAAAGATTCCAGGAGTAAAAGTTAAAATTTAAAAGTTTATTCATTCATTTGTATCTCCCTGAAGACTAGAAAATGACTGCCGTTATACTGCTTGAGCTTCAGAAAACATTGTTGCAGTTTGAGGATGCCAGGATTGTGTGGGAGCACAGTTAGAGGACCTCTATCTTTTCCGATAATCAGGGCCCTTCCCGGTGGTGTTTCCAGAAAGTTGCATAAATATTCCAATTCTCTCCTTAATGGCAGAAGGAGAGGTGATGGGAGGGGCAAGGAATGATCCTGCCAATAGGGAGTTTTGGTGCTAAAGCTGGCAGAGGGAGTATCAGTCTAATCCCGAAGCTTCTCGTGACATCAGTATTGGGAGAGCTTTCAGAGTCAAGAGTTGAGTGGCAGTCAAAAGTTAATGATGTGGACGGGTTCCCTGGTGGCGCAGTGGTTGAGAGTCCGCCTGCCGATGCAACAGACGCGGGTTCGTGCCCCGGTCCGGGAGGATCTCGCATGTCGCGGAGCGGCTGGGCCCGTGAGTCGCGGCCGCTGGGCTTGCGCGTCCGGAGCCTGTGCTCCGCGGCGGGAGAGGTTGCAGCAGTGGGAGGCCCGCGTACCGCAAAAAAAAAAAAAAAAAAAAAAAAAAAAAAGTTAGTTATGTGGAGATGGAGGCTCAAATGGACCTTCAAAATGAAGTGAAGAAAAACGACCTAATTTTTTAAATGGGCAAAGGATTTGAATATATATTTCTCCAAAAAAGATAATTGAGAGGCCAATATACTCACATGAAAAGATGCTCAAGTTATTAATCATTAGGGAAACATAAATTACAATAACATAACACTTCACACCACCTAGGATGACTATAATCAAACAGATGGACAGTAGTAAATATTGACAAAGATATGGAGAAATGGAATCCTCATACATTGCTGGTGAGATTGTGAAATGGTACAGCCACTCTAGAAAACATTTGGCAATTCCTCAAAATGTCAAACTTTATGACCCAGCAATTTCATTCCTAGAAAATTGAAAATATGGAAAATCCATGTCCACACAAAATCTTGTACACAAATGTAAATAGCAGCATTATTAAAAAAAAAAAAAAGAAGAAGTGGAAGCAACCAAAATGTTTCTCAGTTCATGAATGGATAAACAAAATGTGGTATCCCGCACAATGGAATGTATTTGGTCATAAAAAGGAATGAAGCATTGGTATGTGATACAACATGCATAAACCTTAAAAATATTACGCTGAAGTTATAAGAGGGAAGTTTATAGTGCTACAAGCTTACCTTAGGAAACAAGAAAAATAAAGATCAGAGCAGAAATAAATGAAATAGAGACCAAAAAAGCAATAGAAAAGATCAATAAAATTATGAGCTTGTTCTTTGAAAAGGTAAATAAAGTAAACCTTTAGCCAAACTCATCAAGAAAAAAAGAGAGAGGGCCCAAAACACTAACTCAGAAATGAAAAAGGAGAAGTTACAATCAACACCACAGAAATACAAAGGATCATAAGAGATTACTATGAACAGTATATGCCAATAAAATGGAAAACCTATTAGAAATGGACAAATTCCTAGAAATGTACTATCTCCCCAGACTGAACCAGGAAGAGATAGAAAATATGAACAGACCAATTACCAGTAATGAAATTGAATCAATAATTTTAAAACTCCCAACAAACAAAAGTCCAGGACCAGATGGCTTCACAGCAGAATTCTACCAAACATTTAGAGAAGAGTTAACACCTATTTTCTCAAACTATTCCAAAAAATTGCAGAGGAAGAAATGCATCTGAACTCATTCTGAGGCCAGCATCACCCAGATACCACAACCAGGCAAAGTTATCACAAAAAAAGAGAAAATTATAGGCCAATATCACTGATGAACATAGATGCAAAAATCTCAACAAAATATTAGCAAACCAAACCCAACAACATATTAAAAGGATCATACACCATGACCAAGTGAGATTTAATCAAGGGATGCAAGGATGGTTCAATATCTGAAAGTCAATCAATGTGATATACCACATTAACAAACTGAAGAATAAAAAATGTATGATCATCTCAATAGATGCAAAAAAATCTTTTGACAAAATTCAACAACCACTCATGATATTTAAAACTCCCCAGAAAGTGGGTATAGAGGGAACATACTTAACATAATAAAGCCCATATATGAAAAGCCCACAGCTAGCGTCATACTCAACAGTGAAAAGCTGAAAGCATTCCCTCTAAAATCAGGAACAAGACAAGGATGCCCACTCTCACCACTTTCACTCAACATAGGGTTGGAAGTCCTAGCCACAGCAATCTAATAAGAAAGAGAAATAAAAGGAAGCATTCTGGCCACTGTTAAGATCAGACTTGGGGTGGGGCGGGCAGTGGGGGATGTGGAGAGGAAGAAGGTATTGAATCAGTGAGACTAGTCAGGAGACCATCATAGGAACCCAGGCATGACATGGTGGAGGTTTGCACCACTGTGCAGGGAATGGAGATGGTAGGAAGCTGTTAGATCTTGGGTATTTTTATTTGATTGCTTATTTTGTATTGAAATTTTTTTCCTTATGCATATATTGATTTACTGTCATTTTTGTTTTGCAAAATTTGGATAATATAGGCCTCTGGCTTTTCCCACTAATCAATAAATTGTGGAAACTCCACCAAATCACCTAGTATAAAATTAATTATTTTAGTGGCAGTGTGATACCCCATGATCTATGTACTGGAATGGATTCAACTATCAATAGTTGAATGTAAATCAACTATGAATGTTAAATGTGATCTGTATTAATAGGTATTTACTTCATTTCTACTATTTTTGCCTCTGAAAACAATGCTAGATTAAATATCCATATATACATATTATTATTTACAATTGCTTTCACTTATATGGGATTGATTTCAAAGGAATGGTAGTGCTGGTTTCAATGGTACATGCAATTACAATATTATATTATGGAAAATTTCAGACATACACAAAATAGAGATAATAATATAACATAATGAACCTCTATGTACCCATCATCCTGCCTCAGCCATTATCAGAACATGAACAATCTTGTTTCATTTAAATGCCCTCCCCGCTCTTCTTCTCTCCACCCCCAACACACTCTGGATTATTCTGAAGCATCAGGCTGTATTTATAAGGTAGAGACAAGATTTCCTGACCCACAGGATGAGGCATGTAAGAGAAAAAGAGGAGTCAAAGATTGTTCCAAGATTGTTGGACTGGGCGTGGGGTGGGGAAGGTTTGGGGAGGAAGCATTTGGTTTTGGACAGGCTGAGTTTGTGAATGATTAGGCAGCTAAATGGAGATGTCTAGGGGGTCAGTAAAATAAATGGATCTGGAGTTTTGGAGAAAGCAAGTGCCTGGAGATATAAATTTGGGAGCCACTGACATGTCCCATCCATAGGCCTGAATGATAACATCAGGAAATGAGTGTAGATAGAAAAAAGAAGACCGACCCCTGTGGCCCTCTGTGGTAGGCAGAATAATAGCCCCCAAAGGTGTCCAAACCCCAGAGGCTGTGAAGATGTTACGTTACATGGCAAAAGGGCTTTTGTAGATGTGATTAAAGTTAAGGACCTTCACATGGAGAGACTATCCTAAATTATCCTGATGGGTCCAATCTAATCACATTGTACGGTCAGGACGCTCAAGATGGCTGTTCTCTTGCTCTTTGTACATCCCCTGCTTGACCAGTGCCTGCTTCACCTACACCCTACTCACATGACTGACTTTCCTACATACTTGCCCCCGCCCCAGCTAGTTACTGTTCTAACTTTTAGATCAGAATATCTCCACTATGATAGTTTATCAAGGGGGTGGTGAGGGGCATGCCCCTCTGACGGTTTCCTGGGTAACCGATGAACCAACCGGACGTCAATTCCCCCTATAACTGGCCATGTCTCCCCTTCCCCCTGGGAGTGAAGACTGCCGCCATGTCCTGCCCACTGTCTGCAGCACACGGTGGGGTGTCCCTCCAGGACCTTGCTTCAGACGTGTAAGATGCCCCTATCCATTAAAGCACTGATGTCTCTGCTGCTGACTCAGGGCTCATGGTGCAGCCCAAGACACATGGATCTTTAAAAATGGAGAACCCTTCCCAACTGTGGTCAGAGGGATCTGTATTGATGGAACAAGAGGCAGAGAGATGCATCGTTGTTGGCTTTGGGGAGTGGGGGGCAACAGTCAAGGAATGAGGACCGTCTTCAGGAGCTGGAAAAGGCAAGGAAATGGATTCCCCCAGGAGCCTCCAGAACGGAATGCGGTAGCCCCGCTGACACCTTGATTTTAGACCCATTTTGGATTTTTGACCTCCAGAGCCGTAAGATAATAAATTTGCATTGTTCAAGCCACCATGTTGGCAGCGATTTGTTATAGTAGCCATGGAAAATGGCCACACCCTCCTACATGAAGGGGTGCAGGAGAGGAAGCAACTGAGGGGTCTGAGAAGCAGCCAGTAGGATAAGAGGAAACTAGGAAAGGTGGTACCCCGGAAACCAAGGAGGCAGCAGGAGCTTGGGCCACATGATACTGATCAGTCAGATAAGGATGAGGACAGAGATGCCACCATTGGACTTAGGAATGTGGTGGGTAATTCTTTGAAGAGGTTCCCGCAAAGGGGAGTGAAGACATGGGATGAAATTTAAGAGATGTTTGTTGTCACTGTTGTTGTTTAAAATGGGAGAATTAGCAGTATGTTTGTAAGCTGGTAGGAGTGAGACAGAGAAAGTGAGAAATAGAGAGAGAGGGGAGACTAGACGGAGGGCTGTCCTTGCGTAGCAGGACAAGGTCTAGCGCACAAGAATCAGCTTTTCTGGAAAGAGAAGGTCAACAGGTGGGAAAGCAGTCTTGGATGTTGTTGGGGGCAGCTGCGTGGCAATGGTGGCGGGAGTCTATGACCTTCTGTTTGCCTCAGTCTCCTCAGTGAGATAGAAGATGGGGGTGGGTGGGAAGAGAGGATGTAGAAAAATCCCCTAGGAGAAGGGGAAACTGCATGGATGAGAGGAGCACAGTGTAATTGCCAGGCAGCACTCAAGACCCACTTCAGGTTCAATTACTTTCAAAGGGAAATAAATGAAATGGAAAGTATAACTAAAAATAGATTTGCAAAGTGCAGGTTTCCCCTGATGCTGGATATCTAATTCCCAGCCCACATTCACCTGACAGAGGCCATGGGCACTGGTCTTAAATTCTCTCTTAGCAACTTTTTGGCCTCTCATCTTGGGGCCTCTAGGCTCTGTGTTGTTAGCTGCCTCCCCCTGGGGCTAGTCTGATGAATATCCTGTTCAAGGTCAGATGAAACAAGTTTTTCTGTTTCCAGCTGCACCACACCCTTTGGCGACCTCCCACTGAGTTCTAGCTTCTGGTCTAGACAAGACCTTTCGTGTTTTTTTTGCTCATTTGCATAGCAGAGATTATTGACATCAGCCAGATCCCAGTGAGTGCACAAACCCGTCTCAGCCCAGGTTCCCAGCCTCAGCCTGGGTCCAGTGTCCTCTGCCAGGTAGCATCTTCCTTTTTCCTTTCCTTTTTCTGTGGAAAAGTGTATCTACAGAAGTCTCACATCTGAGTAACAGTGATACACCTCCTGTAGAAATGATACAGTGATCACCATGGGTGCTTCTTTCACAGACCTTGAGCAGTCAGGGAAAAAGGGAGCAGAACCAACGAGGGGATGCGGGAGGAAGTGTTGATTTAAAAAGTGAGGTCAAAGACAAACCTTTTCTAATCCAATTTGGTCACATTTTGGCTCTCTATAGGACTGGGGAGGTGAGGCTATCAAGAAGGGAAAGACCTAGAATAGGTCCCTGTCAAATTGGGAAGATATTTGTAGATGCATATGGAAAGTCTGCGCTTTCCATGGAAGCTTCCAGAATTCCCTGCTTTGGGCCTCTGCTCCATGGAGTGTCGACTATTTGCTGTTTTACCTGGAGGAAAGCTCCTTTGCTACCTCTGTAATCCCATTCACCCATTCCCTCTGCCAGAAAGCCCTCCTACCCTAATCTCCAACATTCAAAATTTTTTTTTCAGGCATCAAGCCTCACTTTAAATTTTACTTCCTCTATTATCTTTGGTTTCTTCAGCTAGAAGTTTTCTTAAACGTCTTCATAAATTCTTAAAGAAATGTACCTCCCCCCCCCCCCCTTCTTTTTCATTATCACCCTGCTAAGAAGCCTTTTTTACACATTTTCCCCCCGGGAGCCCCGCTCCTGCAATGGAACTGTCATACTTCCGAGTAAGGGTGTCCAGGAGAAGGCTGGGATTCCAGGATTTTGAAGCCATGGTAGCAAGAAGGATGCAGTACAAGTCACATGGCTAAAGAACTGGCATACCTGATTCCCCCACTGGTTTGACTGAGGTTCTGTCCACAGGATTCCAGTTTCTTTGATCCTTCTTTGACCAGAAGACCATTCACTGACAGACACCAGAACGCTGGCTCAGATGTTTGATGGAAGGCACAGAACTAGGAAAAACCCATAGACTATAGAAGGGCTCAGTTTTAGAAAATCATGAAAATCTTAAATTTCAAATCAGATAAGCAGTAGATAGATTACAAAACACTGTTCACACAACAAAAGTGCCTTAAAGCAGGGGTCCCCAACCCCTGGGACCGGTACCAGTCCGTGGCCTGTTAGGAACCGGGCCTCACAGCAGGAGGTGAGCAGCCGGCGAGTGAGCAAAGCTTCATCTGCCGCTCCCCATGGCTCGCATTACTGCCTGAACAATCCCCCCGCAACCCCCTGTCCGTGGAAAAATTGTCTTCCATGAAACAGGCCCCTGGTGCCAAAAAGGTTGGGGACCACTGCCTTAGAGTACACCTTTGGACAGTAGTATAGTGAGGGGCAATGAAAATAGGACTTGACTTACAAAATAAATACACAAATTTTGACAAATATGCATTATACTATGCATGGTACACTAACATAACATCGATCTGAACATACAATATCAAAAAATCACTTAACAACACATTTACTGTTTATTTTTAACAGTGTAAAATAGTACAGGTTGGGCTTCCCTGGTGGCGCAGTGCTTGAGAGTCCGCCTGCCGATGCAGGAGACGCGGGTTCGTGCCCCGTTTCGGGAAGATCCCACATGCCGCGGAGTGGCTGGGCCCGTGAGCCATGGCCACTGAGCCTGCGCGTCCGGAGCCTGTGCTCCGCAAATGGGAGAGGCCACGACAGTGAGAGGCCCGCATAACGCAAGGAAAAAAAAAAAATAAATAAAATAAAATAAAATAAAATAGTACAGGTTAATTGTAGATATCTAGAATATATGTATAACCTCCCTAAATTAAAAATCACATAAACTCACCATGCAAAAATTATCATTGTTAATAACAGTCTATGTCCTCCCAATCTTTTAAAAATGCATATTTGTCCCTTTCCAAGACTGAGATAATACAACACGTATTGTGTTTTTGTTTGTTTGTTTGTTTTTGTTTTTTGTTTTTTGCAGTAGGCGGGCCTCTCACTGTTGTGGCCTCTCCCATTGCGGAGCACAGGCTCTGGGCGCGCAGGCTCAGCGGCCATGGCTCACGGGCCCAGCCGCTCCGCGGCATGTGGGATCTTCCCGGACCAGGGCACGAACCCGTGTCCCCTGCATCGGCAGGCAGACTCTCAACCACTGCGCCACCAGGGAAGCCCCACACGTACATCCCCACATCCCCACATCAATGGATGTTTTTTAATCCATTGATTTACACTTAAAAAAAGAGGATAACCATTTCCCAGTACCATTATGTATCTATCGACACCACACCTTTTCATGTGTGGCATTCCAGCCTATGGATGGACCATGAATTATTATTTAATCTCCTGTTAATGTGTCCAGTTTTATATTTTGCAAGTATAAACAGTGGGCAGTGAGTATCTTTGCAGAAATCTGTGCTCACACTCATGGTTATTAGGACAAATACCTAAAAGTGAAATTGCTGATTCAAAGTGTATAAAACATGTAAAGACTTAAGAGACAGGGTTTGGGGCTTCCCTGGTGGCGCAGTGGTTGAGAGTCCGCCTGCCAATGCAGGGGACATGGGTTCGTATCCCAGTCTGGGAAGATCCCACATGCCGCGGAGTGGCTGGGCCCGTGAGCCATGGCCGCTGGGCCTGCGTGTCTGGAGCCTGTGCTCCACAACAAGAGAGGCCGCGATAGTGAGAGGCCCGCGCACCGCGATGAAGAGTGGCCCCCACTTGCCACAACTAGAGAAAGCCCTCACACAGAAACGAAGACCCAACACAGCAAAAATAAATTAATTAATTAATAAACTCCTACCCCCAACACCTTAAAAAAAATTTAAAAAAAAAAAAAGAGAGACAGGGTTGGGAGGCATTAGAGCAGCTTCCATTAGACATGGTTCATTGAAAAGAACATTTTCTGTTCACTTATATACATGGAATATATAATCTAGCCACACACCAAATTTTCCTCACTCTGTCCTAGTCAGTCCCCACTCACCACTGATCTGCTTTCTATCACTAAAGATGAGATTTCTCTTTTCTAGGGCTTCATATGAATAGAACCATACAGTATGCACTTTTTTGTGTGTCTGATATCTTTCCTCAGCCTGTTTCTGATTCATCCACATCAGTGAGTGTGTCAACACATACTTTTATTATTGAGAAGGATTTCATTTTATGGATAATAAAAAATTGTTATCCAAACACCTACTGAGGAACATTTGAGTTATTTCCAGTTTAGGAGTATTAT
The DNA here is from genome assembly GCF_000442215.2 of Lipotes vexillifer. NCBI lineage: Eukaryota > Metazoa > Chordata > Mammalia > Artiodactyla > Lipotidae > Lipotes > Lipotes vexillifer. Next base: position 336,291 of record NW_006793745.1, read on the forward strand.
GAATAAAACTGTTATGAACATGCATGTGCTAGTCTTTGAGGGAACATATTCTTCCATTTCTCTTGGGACGATACCTTAGCAGTAGAACTGTTGGACTAAAAAATTTGTATATATTGGGGCTTCCCTGGTGGCGCAGTGGTTGGGAGTCTGCCTGCCAATGCAGGGGACACGGGTTCGTGCCCCGGTCCGGGAAGATCCCACATGCCGCGGAGCGGCTAGGCCCGTGAGCGAGCCTGTGCTCCGCAA
>NW_006793745.1:336662-344809 GCF_000442215.2 Lipotes vexillifer
TTCCTGCTGGCAAAATATAAGAGTTTCAGTTATTCTATATCTTACCAACATTTGATATTGTGAATTTTATTTTAGCCTTTCTAGTAGGTGGTAGTGGAATCCCATGATTTTTATTTTCATTTCTCTGATGATTAATGATACTGAACACCTTACTATGTGTTAATTGGCCATACACAGCATCGTCTACAAAGTGCCTATTTAAATCTTTTGCCAATTTTAAAGTGGGTCATTTGTTTTATTATTGAATTTAAAATTCTTGATAAAAATTCTTTGCCAGATATATAGATATCGAATATTATCTTCTATATGTGTCTTGCCTTTGCATTTTCTAACAGCATTGTTTGAATTGCAGAAGGTTGAATTTTGATGATTTGTTTAATCAATTTTTCCTATCAGGGTTTGTGCTTTTTATGTACTACCAAAGAAACCTTTATCTACCCCAAGTTTACAAAGATATTTCTCTATGTTTTCTTCTCGACTTTTACAGTTTTAGCTTTTATGTTTAAGTCTGTGGTCCATTCTGAGTTAATTTTTTGTATGGTGTAAAATGTTATTTTTCACTATAAGGATATCCAGTCCTAATAATACTTATTGAAGACTACACTTTCCTCATTTAATTACCTTAGCTCCTTTATGAAAAATCAATTGAATGTGTGGGTCTATTTCTATTCCCTGATGTACACGGTTACCCTCATGCTCATACCACACTGTTGTGACTACCCTTACTCCTTAGTGACCTTGACCTTAGTGAAGTTTGGCTTCACAAATAAAGTGTTGCCCTTCTGGGGTCTCTACTGAATGCCCTGGGTGATCATTGATGACTCTTCAGTATGACTGATTGGAATTCAAGCCACTCTCAGCCCCGTGTGAGCTCTGGGAACTCTTCAGCTCACAGCTACCCTGTCATTCTTTGTCCAGACTAATGGAGTTTCACCTTACAATTCCATCTTCACTAGAATTCACTGAAGATATTCACACACTTACAGACTTAATGCTTTTTAGTTCTTAACCTCTCAAAGGGATCCCTTAGCAGATTTCAGATCTTTTTATGCCTAGACCCCTCTATTCTGGAACTCTACCTCATACTTTACAGCCATGTCAGCCTCCTTATATTCTGATCTCTATCCCTCAATTCAACAATACTGCAGTGCTCTGCTTGAGAATTGTCTGTGCTCTGTGGTCCAGAATATTTCTCCTGGCAGAAATCAGAAGTGATTGTAGGACTTAAATCGTTTATTTATCTTCTCTCAGGGATCACAGTCCTTCACTATCTGTTGTCCAGTGTCTGAAAACAGTTGTTTCTTAAAATTTGTCCAGTTTCCTAGTTGTTTAAGGCAGAAAGGTAACACCATTATGGAGTTAAATCCATGAGATGGAAATTCTTCATTAAACATTAAGATTCTCATGTTCACATAGTTGAGAAGAGTATAGTACTCACTGGCCACTCATTATTTTTGTAGCATTAAAAAAAAAATGTACCTTTACTGAAATTGTCAATAATATAATTAGTAACTAATAGTAGTAGTTAAATATTTAATAAATATGACCATCTACTCGCTCTATTATTTCACAATGCAGCACTCACAAGTTGCAAAATGTATTTTCTTATTGATTATTCTCATCACCTACTTCTCTTTAATTAATTTCCAAGTATTTTACTTTTTTCCTGGGTTCTATATTCATTTGGTACATATTCCATAATTTTTACTTCTTAAAACTTGTAAAACTTTGGTTAAGAAAATTTTAAATTTCAGACATACACAAAATAGAGATAGTAATATAACATAATGAACCTCCATGTACCCATCATCCTGCCTCAGCAATTCTCAGAACATGAGCAATCCTGTTTCACTTAAATGCCCCTTCCCCTCTCCTCTCCACCCCCAACACAAACTGGATTATTTTGAAGCCATCTGGATATATTTTTGGCTTTCAGAAGTTTTAATATGTATTTGATGTTTGTTTGTTTTTTAAATCCTGCTCAGAGTTTGATCTTGTGTCTGTAAGTTGATTCTTTCTCTTAACCAAATTTGGAGGGTTTTCAGCCATTATTTATTCAAATCTTTTTTCTGCCCCATTCTCTCTTGTCCTTCTGGGACTCTAATCATACATGTGTTGACCACTTGATATTGTCCCAAAAGGTCAATTTAAAAAAATTCTTCCGTGTTCTTCAGATTGGATAATTTCTATTGATTCATCTTTCACTATCCTTTGTTCTATCATCACCAATCTGCTACTAAGTCTAACCAAGCAGTCAATTTTATAAATTTCAGATATTGCCAATTTTCAGTTCTAGAATGTCCATTTGGTTCTTGTTTATAGTTTCCATTTCTCTGCTGAGCTTCTCTATCTATTCAGTCACAATGATTATCTTTTCCTTTAAGTCCTTGAACACATTTTAAAATATATGCTTCAAAGTCCTTGTCTGCTAATTCTAAGACCTATGTCATCTCATGGCCTGTTTCTATTGGCTGTATTTTTTTGACTATTTTTTTTCACACATTCCTGTTACTTCACATGTCTAGTAGTTGTTTTATTATATACTGGACACTGTGGATGAGACATTGTAGAGACTGGATTCTGCTATCTTTCTCTGAAGCGTGCTGATATTTGTTCTAGCAGGCAGTGAATTGTGGAGGCTTGGTTTTACATTTATTTAGGTCTGTGAGAAGCCCAAGATGGTTTACCAAGCCTCTCTAGTTTGACAGAATTCAGACACCAAACTCTTTCTCCTCTTTGGTGTGTAGTAATTCAAACCTCTGTTCAGTTCTTTCAGACTTTCAACTTTTGCTTTCTCCTAGGTTCCTTGGATTCTCCCCTACGTATGTGAAGCTCAGGGGTCAGGCAAGGATTTGAAGGGATTTATATGCAGATTTGGGGGATCCTTGCTGTTGTGGCTTCTTTCTTTATGTGATCTACTCTCTCAGTTTCCAGATACTCTGGCAGCTCTGAACATCATCCTCTGATACCTCAAGCCAATAAGATCAAGAATTTCTATTGAATTATAGTTAACCTGAGCCACAGCAACTCAGGGGGTGGGGTGCTCTGAGGGAAAATCATATAATGTGAATCTCACACAATATGCTTTTCTTTTTTCCATTAGTCAAATTCCTTCCAGTTTCTGCTTTCCTTTAGCCATTTTCCCATGTCTTCAAATTATATATGTAATTTGTCCAGAGTTTTTAATGATCATCTCTTGGAGGATTAGGCTGACACAAGATATTCCACCTTAATGGGAACAAGAGCCACTCCTTGCCTTCTTTTTATAAAAGAAAATATGATTATAAAATTAATGCTTAATCATTGAAGAAAAGTTGGAGGATCCTGAAAAACATAAAGGACAAAATGAAGCAATCCTAACTATCTGGAGCTATAGCCATTGGAAACATTTTGTTGAACATCCTTCCAGTCTTTTTGCTCTCTCTCTCTCTCTCTCTCTTCTATCTATCTATCACATCCATCTCCCTTATCTTGTGGCAACAGTGTTTCTTGATTTTCTTTCTCTTTTCTCTAGCCATTTTTTCTTCGTGGTTTTCTTCTTCTCTATCCATTCTTATGACACTGTCTATATCTTATTAGTATTGATGTTTACAGATACTGTAAAGTATTTCAGTATCTTTGGTCCTTGGAAAACTATAAGCATTCAATGAATGGGTACAGAATGACCAAACTTTCCTACGAAAGGTAGAGATTTTCTTTAACCTACGACTATGAATTCTGTGGTAACAACTATAGCTATTCAAAAATATTTGGTTCTCTCTTTTTAGCACGTGGTAGGATTGTACTTCTCTGTTGAATTCAGATGGGACCACATGACTTGCTTCGGGCGGTAAAATGTGAACAGACGTGTGGCAGAACCTCTCAGGACCAATGCACACTTTGCCAGTTTCTTTCCCTCTGCTGGGGTGATTAGCAATGTTCCATTTAAAGGCTCCTCCATCAAGTTGGGTCCTGGGTCAAGTATGATGGTAATAGAGAGCACAGCCCCCACTTACCCTCAATGGATAAGGAACGCAGCATGAAGTAAAGCTTTCTATTTTGCACCAAGGGGTTGGTAAAATATGCCTGAGGGCTGGCTGTGTTTGTAAATAAAGTTTTATTGGAACACAGCCACAGCCATTCATTCATGTAATGGCTGTATTCATGCTATGAAGACAGAGTTGAGTAGTTGTTACAGAGACCTTATGGCCCACAAGCCTAAAATATTTAGTATCTGGTCTTTTAAGAAAAGTTTGCTGATTCTTCTTTTAAGCTGCTGCAATTTTGGACTTGTCACTGCAGCATAATCTAGGCAAACCTAACTGATACACATTCTAAATATCCAAATGAGTATCAGGAACAGGATGGAGAGAGAAGAAAGCCACAGCAAAGCCAGATACAGTGACCCTAGAAGACTAGAGTAGCTAAATCTGCTCGTCTTAACCTTTTAAAACTCATCATGTTCCTTTTTCATATATTTTAAAACACATTATTCTTCTTTTTAGATTGAAGTATAGTTGATTTACAAGATTGTGTTAGTTTCAGGTGTGCAGCAAAGTGGTTCAGTATTTTTGCAGATTATATTCCCTTATAGCTTATTACAAGATAATGGGTATAATTCCTTGTGCTATACAGTAGGTCCTTGTTGCTTGTTTATTTTATATATAGTAGTTTGTATCTATTAATCCCACACCCTTAATTTATCCCTCCCCTCTTCCCTCTCCTCTTTGGCAACCACAACTTTATTTTCTATGTCTGTGAGTGTGTTTCTGTTTTGTATATACAGTCATTTGTATTATTTTTTAGATTCCACATATAAGTGATATCATATAGTATCTGTCTTTGTCTGCCTGACATTTAACTAAGCATAATATTCCCTAGGTCCAGCCACATTGCTGCAGATGGTATTATTTCATTCTTTTTTATGGCTGGTAATATTCCATTGTATATATATGTCACTTCTTAATCCATTCATCTGTTGGTGGGCACTTGGATTGTCTCCATGTCTTGGCTACTGTAAATAGTGCTGTTCTGAACATTGTGGTGCATGTATCTTTTTGAATTAGTAGTCTCATTTTTTCTGGATGTATACCCATGAGGGGAATTGCTGGATCATATGGTAGTTTTCCTTTTAGCTATTTAAGGAACCTCCATACTGTTCTCCATAGTGGCTGCACAAATTACATTCCCACCAACAGTGCAAGAGGGTTCCCTTTTCTCCACACCCTCTCCAACATTGGTTAGTTGTAGATTTTTTGATGACAGTCATTCTGACAGGTGTGAGGTGACATCTCATTGTGGTTTTGATTTGCATTTCTCTAATAATTAGCGATGTTGAGCACCTTTTCACGTGCCTGTTAGCCATCTGTATGTCTTCTTTGGAAAAATGTCTATTCAGGTCTTCTGCCTATTTTTAAAAACACATCATTCATAATGTTTACAATGTAAATCATTTGTTCTTTACTAACAAATTGAAACTATAGTAATTTCTGAAGAAAGTTTTGTTTTTATCTTAAAAGAGGCACTTTTTGGTTTGAACTTGTTTGGTTTTGATTTGTTTTGACTTTATCAGGGTGAACAGTAATTCTCCTTTCAGGTGGAGAACAGCACACAGTGAATTACTTTCAACATCAGCTTATTCTCTGCTTTGTAATCAATGACATCCTTCCTCCCAGATTCTGTTAATTACCTCCAGCCCCTGTGAAGGATCGTGGCCCTATAGGACCTACAGCATCACTACAGACAGGAAAAACTTGAGGGTAGAAGCCAGAAGCGTTCTGTCTGGGGCTCCAATAGAAATGTAGTTCTCTCAGCCAGAGTCCAAGGGGGAGGCTGCAGGCAGCCCTGTCACTGAAACAGGAGGATGAAAGGACTGACAGTCAGAAGGACATAACCTCAGGGTGAGGGTTTTGAGAAAGGAAGGGTCTTCAGACTAAAAGGGACAGATGGCAGGGAGTACCTGGAAGGGTTTGTTCAGTGCTTTATTCCTGAGCCAAAGCTACCTGAACAAGGAGAGACTATTCTTCTTCTTTTTTTCTTCTTTTTTTTTTTTAATTTTTAAAATGTTTTGGTCATACTGCGCAGCACTTGGGGATCTTAGTTCCCTGACCAGGGATCGAACCTGTGCCCCCTGCAGTGGAAGCATGCAGCCCTAACCACTGGATCACCAGGAAATTCCCCATGGAGAGGTTATTCTTATGAGAACCCTCCACGATCGCAGTACACTTGCCTTAGGAAACTAAGGCTTAGAAATGGTTGTTTGCCCATAGCCATGCAGGTAAGTGGTGGGAGGAGTCTCAGACTCAAGCTGGCTGACTCTGGAGTCTGCACTTGAACCCCTTTATTATCTGGCTCTCTAAAGAGTGACAGCCTCTGTAGGCAGGTAAGATCAGGAGGCCAGGAAGAGGCCAGGGTTTCCAGGGACAAGGAAGCTGGGTGAGCTTCATTGGCCTTGAATAAAATGATGACATTTCTCTCTTCCCCTCCTCCCCCTCCCCCTCCCCCTCCTCCTCTTCCTCAGAGTGCCTTAGTTTCCTCATCTGTACAGTGGGTACCTATCTCATAGGGCTGTTAGGTTTAAGTGATAGAAAGCAAGTCATGCCCCTAGCAGAGTATCTAGTGCTCAACAGACACAGGCCATTGTTACATGGAATCTCGATGGATTAGTTAAATTCTATGGCAACAGACCCCCCCCCCCTGCTTCCCAGACCTCAGTCGGCCACCTGCTTTTCTCCCCACAGCCCCTTTTTATAGGATTTACCATCTGATACCCTATAGGGAAGAGTGCCTTTGAACTTGTGTGTTGACCAGCAGAGAAGATGGAAGACAGCAGCTATGAAACCTAAAGAAACCAGTGGCAACCAGGGTCTCAGGGCCTCGTCTGACTTGGAAATCCTCCCTTTTCATCCTTGGCTGGTGGACAGGGGCAAAGTGAACCCACCAGATCCAATGGGAGCCTCCCTTATCCGGCAAAGGGAGAATGGAGAGCTTTCAAGGCCCAGCTCTGCCACTGACTTGGACTTGGAACATGGTGGGGCTCAAGATGGATTTGCTTCCCCCTTCTCTTGGTGGCGCCCCAGGAACCACGTGAGAAGATGCCAAGTCCCCAGTAACAACACTCATCTTTCTCCCCGCTTCTCTGCTCCCGCCTCCCGCCCCTCGAGAAAGTTCTCCCTACCTGCCGCGTTCTTCATTAGAGTTCACCTGGGGCTTCTCCCGACCCAGACACCGCAGCCATTCCTGAACCACCTAGGGCGGGAGTCTCACCAAAGCCTGCTTGGGGCCCCCTACCAGATGCAGAGCCGGTAATGGGGCCAACCTAGGGGCAGGCGGCGGCTGCGGATCTGCAGGCAGGGCCGAGAGCTGCCTGATCCGCAGAAACTTGGGGGTGGCGGACCGACATCAAAGGCTCGGCGCCGCGAGCGCGGAGGTAGCGGCGCAGGTCGGGGGCCGAGGGGCCCACGCCCCGCCGACCCGCACGTTTCTGGTTCTTTCCGGATAAGAGAAAATCCCTCTGTTGAGGATGGCGATCGCCTTCCTCTTCCTGGACTGCCGAGGTCCTCACACACTCTGCTTTCGGAGGAGGCTCCGGGGCGTCCGGGGGGCGGCAGGGGCCGGCCGCCCCACGTTGCTGCTCGGCATCCGGTGCCGATTGCTCAAAACTCTCCGAACGCAAAAAGGGCTTGAAAGGAGATCAATAATGACGGCTTCGTGACAGCTGTGATTCAGGGATGCAGATCTCCGCGGAGATGCTGGCAGCGATTCCCCGCGGCGGCGGAGGCGCAAAGGCTTCTCGGAGGAGGCGCGGGGCTCTGAGGAGGGTGGAGGTTCTCAGGCCCTGGACCAGGGCTCTGGGGCTGGACAGAGGGGCTGATGTTTGCCCTTGGCAGGGTCGGAGGCCTGCCGGTCTCAGCAGGCGGGGCGCAGCTGGACTCCCCGGGCAGACCTGTGACTTCCGCGGGGGCTCCTTCCTTCTCTCGAGAGGGGGCGGGAGAGGCTGGGCGTTCCAAGGGGGAGCTTGGGATGCTGAGGCAGATTATGGGAAGGAGGCTCAAGACATTTCCGGAGCCGACTTCCCGAAAATAGGCCACTGTGTAAAACATCACCTGGGAACGTGTTAAGGAGATAAACCTTCTGAATCAAATTGACCCAGCAATCAACGGTTCAGC
>NW_006793745.1:344821-346247 GCF_000442215.2 Lipotes vexillifer
CAGCAGGCCCCAGGTGCCTCTGACACCGACTCAAGTTCAAGAGCCACTGGTACAAAGGAAGGGTACTGGCCTCGGGGCTGGGAAACTGGGCCCCTCGGTTTTCCCATGGGTAAAAGGAAGGGTTGGACCAGATCAGGGGACGCTGGTGGGTGGAGCCAGGCAGGTCATACAGAGTGAGGTGGATCGGGTAGGTAATGTCTCTGTGCCCTGTGCCAGCCAGGGGTTGTCTGGCCTGAACCGGGGACGGGTTGTTGCCATATTACGTGGTTTTGCAAGAGAAGCTGGAAACCCGGGTTTTTAAAATGTGAAACCTCTTGTTTTTGTTTAAATGTTGGCAACTAATTAGACATTTTAAAAACATTGTTTGGGTCTTCACTGCAGGCCAAGCAAAACACATCTGCCACCTGGATTTGCCCTGTGGGTCCCAGTTTATTCTTTAGACTCCAGGATCTCATCTTGTCCTGAAATACCTGTGAGATTGATATGAATGTGGCCGCTGCCCTGGGACAGAAGAGTAGGGCTTCCTGAACTTCTAAGAAAATATTATTAGGAGAGACAGTTTTTTGAACACATCACAGTAGCACAAAAACATCATTGTTCCTTTAACTCCCTCCTTGCTGTTCTCCATCATCCTCTTAGTCAGGGAACCTCATTGTTCTCATTATAATTTAGATCTAAAAAAATGCTGACCCGCAGACACGTTAAGCAACTTGCCCAAATTTATCTGCCAGCGTCAGACAACTTCCTCGTCAAGACCCACTCTAAAAAACACCTAGCATTTATCAAGTGTTTTGCCTACGTGCCAGATATTGTTTCTAAGTTCTTCACAGGTATTAACTCTTTTAATCCTACAACAACCCTATGAGGACCATTATTGTCTCCCATTTTACAGGTGAGGAAACGGAGGCCCAGAGAGGTTGAGTGACTTACCCAAGGTTGCCCAGCTTGTATGCAGTAAGTGGCAAAGCTGGGATTTGAACCCAGGCCGCCCAGCTGGCTCCAGAGCCCACCACACTTTACTGCCTTCCCTGCTGTCAGTGATAAGCCTCCTCCTGTCCCACCAGGATGGGGTCCCTAGGAATGTGGCAGCTCAGAAGGCCATAAAGAGCCTGCGCTGATGGATCCCAGCAAGCCTAGCGCACGCAGAGCTCTGACCCAACCAGGTCAGCCCCTCTTCGACGTAGCCGCTAATGTAGCCAGTCAGGCTTAAGGTGTCACGGAGTTTGACAGTTTTAACAAAGGAGGTGTCATCCAGAGAAGATGAAAGAGCAGAGCTATTTATTTGAGGATTAGAGCCTTAAGAAGTGTCTGTAACTCTGCAGGCTGCATTTCTGCATCTTGCCCTCCCTGTTCCTGACAGTGTTCTCAGGGCTTTGGAGGTAAGAATGCCCTGTAATCTAGGCTTTCTAGGCAGAGGAACTCTTTC
>NW_006793745.1:346373-359580 GCF_000442215.2 Lipotes vexillifer
CCCTACCACATAGCACTTGCTCTTAAGGGCTCCAGATGGAAAGAGCACTGAAAAAGGAGTCAGGAGGCCTGGGTCCTAAGCCCTAGCCTTATAAATAATTGGCTGTGAGACCCGGGCGAAACTAATTTTACCTTCCTGGGTTCCGGCTGCTTCCTCCCCTGTGTAGCTCTCACCACATGTAGCTAAATTAAAAATTCAGTTTCTCACCTGTACTCTCTAACGATGCTCACTAGCCAAGTGTGGCAGGTGACTGTCATAATGGATGGTGCAGATGTAGGACTTCTCTGTTATTGTAGAAAGTTCTGTTAGGAGGTACTGCCGGTGATTGAATTAGCAAATCCTAAAGCCCTTTGAACACTTAAATCCTATGTTTTGTTTGTTTCTGATACATGAGAGGTCACTATTCATATCTGCTAGACTTTCCCTGGGGGTGGCTGATCTCTGCCAGTGAAATGGGGTGCAGTGAGCTTTCAGCTGGTAATTTCACCTTGTGGCCAAGAGCAGCTACTAGAGAGACATTCGGTCAGAATCAGCAATGCGGCTTTAGACCGTGAAGGTTGCTGCTCTTTGAATCCTACTGGCCCATAAAGGAAGTGAACATTGGATCTAATCTTTTGGGGTAAAAGTATGAATGATATTAGCAGCACTATTCACAATAGCCCAGACATGGAAACAACCTAAACATCCATCGACAGATGACTGGATAAAGATATGGTACATATATACAATGGAATGCTACTCAGCCATAAAAAAAAAAGAATGAAATAATGCCATTTGCAGCAACATGGATGGACCTAGAGATTATCATACTAAGTGAAGTAAGTCTGAGGGAGAAAGACAAATACCATATGATATCGCTTATATATGGAATTGAAAATATGACACAAATGAACTTATCTACAAAACAAAAACAGACTCACAGACATAGAGAACAGACTTGTGGTTGCCAAGGAGTGAGGGGGATGAGGGAAGGATGCACTGGGACTTTGGGATTAGCAGATGCAAACTGTTATAGAGAGAATGGGTAAACAACAAGGTCCTACTGTACAGCACAGGGAAATATATTCAATATCCTATAAGAAACCATCATGGAAAAGAATATGAAAAAGTATATATATATAAAACTGAATCACTTCGCTGTACAGCAGAAATTACCACAACATTGTAAATCAACTATGCTTCAACAAAATTAAAAAAATTTTCTTAAGTAAGAATGATATTGTGCCAACTAGATGTTGGGATGAAAACATCGAAGGGATTTCATCAAATAAGAGTAAAAGCTAACATTTACCTAGCATTTAGCATATGCCAAGCATTGTCCTAAGCACTGAACATGTTTTAACCCATTATAACCCATGTTTTAACCCTCAGAGCAATGCCATGCGGTGGGTACCACTATTACCCCATTTTACAGAAGAGCAAGTTGAGGTACAGAGAGGATCAGCAGTGCCCACTGTCAAGTGACTAGTAACTACTGGAGCTGGGATTAGGGCTGCCACATAAAATACAGCACTGAGATTCAATTTTTATTGGATGTCCTGTATTTTTATTGGCTAAATTGGCAACCCTAGCTGAGATACAAGTCTAGGCATTTTGCCTCCAGAGTCTGTACTCTGCCTCTATTTGTTGCCTCTTAAAAGAGGAAGGTAATTTGGGATGCTATGTTCTAAGACACAAGGAAGCACCTCCTTGGAACTCTGCAGCTCTCCTCAATGCCATCCCAAGTCCTCCTACTCAAATGCATGGACATCAACCAGAGCACGAAGAATCTGGGAGTCCACATTCCATACACACTAACCAATTACAGATGCCCCATAACAGGATCCAGCTTTTCTGGCCTAAAGCGTGAACCCAGCTTCACACCTGGACAAGTAGGCTCCATTATTCCCAGAATTCCAGGAACCCACCCACCGCATTAACATGGAGGCCCTCTCAACACTTTTGCTTTAACACAGGGCACAAAATTCAAGCCACAACATGAGAATATCTGGGGCTTATATTCTAAAGTTTTCGTGAGCCAGCTCCAGATCTGCTAGAATTGAATCTCCAGAGGTGGACCAAGGGCATCTGTGTTTTTAATAAGCTCCTCAAGTAGTTCTGTTCGGTTCCCAGGTTTGATGACTCCAGTTCAGAGGTGCTGCTGGACCCGCTGCCCCCTCTCAGGACTTTTCCTTACATCACATGCCGCAACCCCACCTCCCAGTACCTGCTGCCTACCTTGTTATCCTGAATCCTTTCAAGCCTTTTCCTTCCTTACCTATTTCCTCCACTCATCTCTTGCCTTTTTCTCCCTACCCCAGAGCTGGATCCTCCCAGGCTTGCTCTCCTAGCATTGTTCTGGTTCCTATGCCGTCAAGTTTCTGGTCAATCACTCTATCAATATTCTCATGACCCACTGATGTACCACCTCCACCGTCATAGAATCTCTCTAGGTTAGATTTGTGGATGAGACCTCAGGGGGGGAGAAAAAAATCTCTATTTTACAGATGGAGGAAAAAGAAAAAAAAAAAAAAGGCTTCAAGAGATGAAGTAACCCTCCCAAGATGCAGAGAGAGCTTGAAAGGAATCTCTCTGGAAAATCTGGTCTCTGGAAAATCTGCATAAGCCAAGACCCAGGCAAATGCACATAAGATGTCTTGTATGTACAGGGACAAAGGCTGCAGTTCCAAGCTAGATGTGATCTCAAACAAAAGATATTTGGTACATTTTTACCCCTGCTCCAGGGATGGTTTTGACAATTGGAAATCTGTTGGTGAGTGGTCAGCCCAAATCAACTGGCTACAGCCTAGGAATTCTTGGAGTCTCTAAAATGTGAGATAAGTAGGCCTGTCAACCATTTAATTAACTCTGTGTACTTTGCAGAAACTATGACTCATTAGCACTGATCTGCACTGACAGGGGAGTTTGACAGGTGGGCAGCGGGCTGGGGAAGCTGGGTGTCCTTTATAGCTGTCAGCTCAGACAGCAGACAAGCACCCTTATTTTTCTTTAAAAGCCTGCCTTCAAGTTGCCATCTATTAGTAATTCAGTCTAATTTGGCAAAAACTTTTTGAATATCCGCTGTATCCCCAGCACCTTTAGGTGCCGTAGTGTCTGAGAAAAGGTGTATGTGCCATCTTGTTAGAGAGACAAGACAGTAAGAGATGGAGCAGGTAAGGTGTATGCGCCCTGCTGGTGTCCAAACCAGTGAGAGTAACTCTGAGTGCCGAAGGCCCTTAAGAACCCTTCAATGTAGTCACAAAGCAAGGCTTGAGGACCTAGTATGTGTTGAACACAGCCTGAGTGCTAAAGAAGTGGATGGAATAAATAGGACATGGCCCCTGCCCTCTGGGAGCTGGAGACTATTACTGGAGGTGAAAGGTACCTTGGGACCTTTGGATACAGGGAACTTTTACTGCAGCTGATAGAGTGTTAAGTGAGAAGACCTTTAGGCTTGGGGGTGGGCAGGGGTCTCTGTGGTCCGCATCAGTCCAGGAGTGACATGGAATGAAAAGGGGGCTCATTTTTCAATACAAACATTATCATACATGTTATCATGCATGTTAACGTATGATATATATGTATGCTTCCATTGCTTGATTAGTGAAATATACATACTAGGTAGATCTACTTTGCTAGGTTGTTGTGATGGTTTTGTTAAAATAGATATAACAACTTAAACTGCCCTAGTAAAGTGCCTGACTCTTGGACATGAAACAAAGACGGTCAGCTAACCACCCAGTCAATCCTACCATTTAAAAGAAAAATCAGCCCTACTACTTATTTGGTTTGGAATTCCATGGAGCATGCAATGAAGGTCGCTTTTATCACCAAACTACCAAAATGATCGGGTTGTATGGCACTGCAGCAAAGCATGGCAAAAGAAGGAGAGAGGGAAAAAGAAACAAGAGCAGAGCAAGGGTAGAAAGAGGGAAAGGGGAGTGAGAACGTATCAGACAAAACAAGAGCCAGGCTGGAGAACATTTTATGTTCACTTTTGACAAGCTATTCAAAGCCTACACAAAGGAAAGCAACGCCTAAATAGATAATTATTTAGATAGTATCTGCTTAATCAGTCCCAAATGGTACTCAGTTACTAGAGAATTAGAAATCCTTAATTACTGGTGTGGAATTTCAAAGGAAGAGCCTAGGAAATATGCAAATGCTCCTGCCGGGTGCCCAGGTGGGACCCAGGCATGCCAGGCGGCTGCCATTCATTCACCTGGGAGAGGCGCAGGGCCGATGTTGTCAGAAAGCAGCTGGGACAATTACAGGTTTGTGGCGAACAGCTGGAGACCCGGGAGAAACGAGAGGAAGCTAAGCTGTGCCTGAAGCCGTATTAGAATAGTTGTGTCTTACCTGTAGCTTTTTTACTTTAAAAGAGAAGAAAGAAAAAGCACAGCCATGATACATGCTGAATGAATCAATGAATGAGGTTGGGAAGTTTTTGCTAATTTAACCCATGTTCTGTCTCTCATGCTGGCCCTACTTCACAAAACAGAAAATTCATTTTCTGTCTAGAAGAGGGGATACTGATTATAATAAAGCAACACTGTATTATTTTAAGTACTTTACATGATGAATGTAGGTCCCAATAACTACCCTCTGAGGGTACTATTAATATGCCCATTTTACAGATGATGAGACCGAGGCATAAAGTTCACGTAACTTGCTCAAGTTCACACAGCTGAGTGGTGAAGCTGAGGACCCCGCTAGGCAGTCAGGTTCAGAGTTTACGTTTCCAACCACCAGACACACGTCTTCTCTGTTCAGAGCCCGGGGAGCGTTCTTGGACACCCGTGCAGTGAGGCACAGAAGGGACCGGCAAGGAAATCAGTGTAGGGTCAGGGAGCACATGGCATTTTCCCGGAGCAGCCCACACGGAGGAGGCACCCCATAGGCAGCCTGTGGTGTGGGCATCGTGCCCCCGCCATCCCCACCTGCCCTGGGGCTTCTCCCTGGGGTGACTTCTCAGCTCCTTCCAGGAAGCGATACCCCACATATAACTTCTCTAGAGAGTCCTAAAAGGACCATGTGTGTCCATTTTTTTTATTGAGGTGTAGTTGAGTTACAATATTATATTAGTTTCAGGTGTACAATATACTGATTCAAAGTTTTTATAGATTATACTCCGTTTACAGTTATTATAAAATATTGGCTATATTTCCTGTGCTGTACAATATGTGTAATGTATGTAACGTGTGTCCATTTTGGATGACGCCTACCCCATGAACAGAATTCCTCACCCTCACCCTCCAAAATAATTTGACAAAGACTCCAATCCAGGGCCAAGAGGTCCTATAAGTAATTCAGACATGTCAGAGATTTCTTTGTGGTTACATCGAAGTTATGCCAGTGGGTTACCTCTGGAATGACCGAATGGAACCTTAACTAAAAATTAGAAGTTCACCTATGATATAAGATTAAGGATCTATTGCCAGAAGAAGGCACTTTTCCAGTGACTGGTTGCACAACCACAGGGGGAAATAATAGATGCTAAGGAGGTCGTGTGGGGGATTCCTTAAGGCTTTCTTCCCACCTTGCAGAAGCTTTCCCACCCCAAGTTGAACCTGTGCTCCGTCATTTGACTTTCCAGATGTGTGTATGGGTGGATGTGTGTGTGTGTACGGATGTCTGTGTGTATACATATTTGGCCCTGACAGGCGGCATGGTGGAAAGTGGCTTGAACTATGACCCAGGAGAACTGAGCCATCCTGGTTCTGACCCCCTTAGCTGTGTGACTTTGGGTCGGTCCACTTCCCTCTCTGGGCCTCACTGTGGTAACTTAGAAGGTGTAGGAGTTGAAGATGTTCTCACCAGGGATTTAGGATCTCCGAGGAGTGTTACAGGGACCTCCCCTTTAGCAGCCCTTGATAAGCAGCATCTCTCAGATCCCAAGTCCAAGTTCTCCCTACCTTCCCTAGTTGCCACCCTGAGGCAGCCACCCATGAGAACTGCCTCTGCCTCCCTGTTGGTATTTCAACACTTTCTCCCCCTTCATCCCCCACCTTGCGGAGGAGGGGGGGCAAAGCCACAAGCAAGTAGGCATGTCCAAACCTTGGTTCTCACAGCACCACCAAGCAGGCTGCTCTCAGAGGTGAGCCCCATCCTGACCCAGACTTGCAGCCCAGCTCACTTAACTGCCGACGGCTTTGTTCTTCCAGGCCCAGCACGAGACTCAGTTCCAGCACAACCAAGCAGATCCCAATCTTCCTGGCCCGCCCCATCCGCGGACGCTACCTTCAGCACCTTGCTCGCCCTCTTAGAGACTCCTTGGCTCATTGTATCCTGTGATGGAGGCGTCCGACACCCCCCAAGTTTCTCTGGCCCCGGGCAGGAGTGGTGACAGGGCGGGGGGAATTGTGCAAGTCTCCTCTGGAGCACCAGTGAAAGCACCTATTTATTATTTTTCTGCTGATTTACTGGGCTGGCAGAGCCCTGCCTTTGGTGAGAAAGCCTTGGAGCTCGTTGATACTGCTTTTCTTGAAGCCAGAAAGATGGTGGTATGGGTGGCAGCCTCATGGCAGACATGAGAGCTTTGAGTCTCAAGGGCTGGCTTTACGTCAGGTATGACAGTGTGAACCCCAAGCCCTTGGGCCTCCTATGGTCCCCAAAGAGGAAGTCAGCACTGGGGGGATGTCAGAGAAGCTGTCCCAGGCAAGTTCTCTAGATTCTCCTGGTCTGAAGGCCGAGTTAAGGCATTTCCCCTCTTCAGTAGGGCACAGGTATAAGTTAGTCCACTTATAAGCCACTCTTCAGAGTCTGCACTTTGCCAACAATTGAACTTCACCCTGAGTTCAGTTAATTATGGGTTTTAATTGAAACCAAAATAAACTCGGGAGTAGCTCAGGGCTCTGCGGGCATCTGACACCTTGATCCTCTCTGAGGGTTTATCCCCAGTTCTTCCCGGACCTTTTCTGTAAGCTGTTACCTGGACCTCCTTCAAGGCCTAGTCCATCTTCCAAGTCCCTGATCAAATCTTCCCTGACCATCCCGGGCCTCTTTTTTTTTTTTAATTTAGTTAATTAATTAATTAATTAACGGCTGCGTTGGGTCTCCACTGCGGCGGGCTACTCTTCGTTGTGGTACGTGGGCTTCTCACTGCGGTGGCTTCTCTTGTTGTGGAGCATGGGCTCTAGGTGTGCAGGCTTCAGTAGTTGTGGCTCACAGGCTCAGTAGTTGTGGCTCGCGGGCTCTAGAGCACGGGCTCGGTAGTTGTGGTGCAGGGGCTTAGTTGCTCCGCGGCATGTGGGATCTTCCTGGACCAGGGCTCAAACCCATGTTCCCTGCATTGGCAGGCGGATTCTTAACCACTGGGCCACCAGGGAAGCCCCCAGGCCTCTTGATCACACCTTTCCTGAGCATCAGAGCTGCCCACGTAATTTGGCCCACAATAGTGTCTATTGTTCCCTAACTCCTTCTTATCTGTGAGTGTTATCTCCCTAAAGAATCTGGAGGACTGGGAGGTCTATTTTTTATTTCTTCTGGAGCCCGCCTTCCATTATTTTCTGGCAGAGTGCTGATCTGGGAGTTGGGGCTTAATAAATGCTTGCTTGATTGAGAAAGATAATACTTTGTCAAGAGATAAAGGAAGCCAGAGATAAGGCACAACTGTTGCAATCCTTTAGAAGAGACAGTTGTGCTTACCAGTTGTGGTCCAAGCCCCCCTTCATTCCCTCATGACCCACTTCGGGTCATATGACTAGCTCTGGCCAATGGAATGTGAGTAGCAGTGCCAGTGTCACTTCCTATCTGAAGGAGGTCAAGTCATTGAGAGTTTTTCACACCCTTCCCTACCCTCTGCCACACCCTGTTGCTATGGCAGCATTACAAGATGGTGGCATCTCCGTCAGCTTGGGTCCAAGTGACCCTATGGAGCCATACCCCCAGCGTGAAAGTCATAAATTTTGTGTGAAAGAAATAAACTTTGTATAAAACATCTGAAATGTGGGAGTTTGCTCCTGCAACAGAGCCTCACCTGACTAATATGACTCTTACTCTACTTAAATATATTTTAGAAATAAAGATGATCTACACATTGAACATGGAAACACAGAAGACAAAGGGAAATAATTGTAGCCCAAAATAAGCCCCAAAAGGGGCATCTTGCCTGTTGTTTCTTAAAATGTCATCCAGGGATATATGTGTTAAAATGCATATATGCGTTAAGACACTGGTTAAATCGCAGATTCCTGGACCCTACTCTAGACCAGATTCTGACCTAAACTCTAGGTCAGAATCTCTTGTGGCAGCTCCTGGGCGTTTGTATTTTTAATGAGTTCCTAGGTAATTTTTTTTTTTTTTTTTTTTTGCGGTACGCGGGTCTCTCACTGCTGTGGCCTCTCCCGTTGCGGAGCACAGGCTCCGGACGCGCAGGCTCAGCGGCCATGGCTCACGGGCCCAGCCGCTCCGCGGCACGTGGGATCTTCCCAGACCGGGGCACGAACCGGTGCCCCCTGCATCGGCAGGCTGACTCTCAACCACTGTGCCACCAGGGAAGCCCCCTAGGTAATTTTTATGCACAGTTAAGTTTGAGACGCTCTGATCCCACCACTTTATTTTATTTTGGTTTCTTGATGTGGACCATTTTTAAAGTCTTTATTGAATTTGTTACAATATTGCCTCTGTATTTTTTATGTTTTGGGTTTTTGGCCGTGACGCGTGTGGGATCTCAGCTCCCCGCCCAGGTATTGAACCTGCACCTCCTGCACTGGAAGGCGAAGTCTTAACCACTGGACTGCCAGGGAAGTCCCTGACCCCACCACTTTAAATGAGACATTCTCCGACTAGTGATTCAAAACCCTGGCTGCACATCAGAATCACCTGAGAAGCTTTTAAAAAATGCTGATTCTCTGCCTCACTCCTACAGAACCTTTTTTTTAAAATTCAAGTATAATTGATTTACAATGTGTCAGAGGGACAGCAAAGCGATTCAGTTTTATGTATATGTATATATATTGAATATGAATATATATATGTTCTTTTTCAGATTCTTTTCCATTGTAGGTTATTACAAGATACTGACTATAGTTCCCTGTGCTACGCAGTAGGTCCTGTTGTTTATGTATTGCATATAGTAGTGTGTATCTGTTAATCCCAAATCTACAGAACCTTTTTGAATTGGTCTGGAGAAAGACCTACATACCACTCTGTTGTTGTTGTTGTTTGAAGTTCTCTTTTATGACTTTAATGTGAACTGTTGACCTGGATTAACTGTTTAAAAGCATTTTCAGTTCATATTTCAGAGGATTAAGTAAGAAGGAATTGCTCCAAGACTGAGACATGAGCTCAGATGAAGGTAACTGGCATGGTGTCCTGAGTTAAACATTTTCGACCTTCAGGGACAAGTTCTCATTCATCTGTGGCTCCTCCCCATTCAGAGCTCACAACCGACACACACCACGAGGCAGCACTGTAGGAAAGAACCCATGGGTATGGGTGGCCCTACCCAGATGAAGGGACATTCTCTGGCACCAGAAACTTTATCTGCACAAAAAGACTGCTTCTTGTAAAATGTCCAGCTTTCATGAAAGGCTATTTCTGTCACCCAGTTTTACCTCAACTCTTTTCCTCATCTGTAAAGTGGGCTTAATAGCAGTTTCTAGTCTTACAAGGTTGTTGTGAGAATTTAGACAGAAGCAAGTTACACACATACACACAAATCCACTCAGGATTCGTTGTACACAAAAGTTTTTATTTCACACAGATGAATCAATTCTTATAGAAAAGCCACTATCAGTAATCTCCAAGGATTCCTGGAGAGTTAAAGTGTCAGTTGACAATATGAGCAAATGTCTTTTTTTTTTTTTTTTTTAAGTTTCGTTCCAGTAACTACAGACTGGCAACTTTGCTCTCTGTCAACACCAAAATTTTAGAATCAATCTTTCTTTATTTCTTTCTTTGTTTTCTTGGCTGTGAGGCTTGTGGGGATCTTAGTTCCCTGACCAGGGATTGAACCCGGGGCTGAGGCAGTTAAAACACCGAGGCGTAACCACTGGACTGCCACGGAGCTCCCTAGAATCAATCTTTCAATTGTGATCACCAAGAACTTATATAGGTTCATTGTGAATAAGCTTCTTTCTGATAAGATTGCTTATTGAATTGGCAAATTGGTAGATGCGATGTATCTTGACATTTAGCAAGGCATTTGGCAAGTTTTTTTTTTTAAGAGACTTTTGTGAATAAAATAAAAGTGTGAACTTTTAGTTCAATTCTCCAAGCCTATCTAAAAAACAAATTCATCAATGGCTCTGTGAGCTTTCTACAATGTTGTACACTCTAAACAGTATCTTAACTTGGAGTCCCTCAGAACCACCAATGCAGCATCCTACTTGGTGTGAAAACACTATAAATAGTCATTAAATGACTGCTCTCAAGGGACAGAATTCTAGTTAACTTCCCCTTACTGCTCTCTTCTTGGCTCCCTGATTGACTTATAGCTTAGACGATAATGATGGATGGGGAGGTCAAGATCCCAAATGTTCTCTACATGAAATCAGTTGGGAGTAAGATGACCTCTTTTTCTTAATGAACAGGGACATTAATGTGGTTGGGGAGATCTAGCCTAGCAGCTAGAACTTGTAAAATCAGTGTTCACTTGATAACAAAGTCAATTCTAGCCAGTAATGTTCTTGGCAACTGAAACATTAAAAAATCTTAGCATGTTTAAAGTCATCAGATCATCTTAAATAATGGTCTCATTGCACTTTGCACCAGTAAGACCTCATTGGAGGAATCTCATTGGCTCTCACTATAATGGGTTGAATTGTGACACATCCACTCAGAACCTGTGAGTGTGACTTTATTTGGGAAAAGGGTCTCTGCAGATATTATTAAGTTAAAGGGAATTAAGTGAGATCATCCTGGATTGAGGGTGGGTCCAGAATCCAACACCAGATATCCTTGTAGGAAGAAGGGAAGGCAAAGTGAAGATGGAGGTGGCAGAGATTGGAGTGATGCCACCACAAGCCAATGAAATCAGGATTGCCAGGAGCCACCAGAACCCAGAAGAGACAGCGACTGATTTGTCCATAGAGCCTTTGGAGGGAGTACAGCTCTGCCACCATCTTGATTTCAGACTTCTGACCCCCAGAACTGTGAGAGAATAAATTTCTCTTGTTTGAAGCCCCTGAGTTGTGGTGATTTGCTGTGGCAGCTCCAGGAAACTAGTCCAGGCACCATGGTATTTAAGCAGAGGTGTGGTGACCAGAACAGTGACCGGTCTGGGAAACAGGATGGAGGTCTTTAAATATTTAAGAGTCTGCCAGAGAGGAGAGGGAAGGAAAAGGATGTTGATGGAGCCCTGCTCTGAGCCAAGTGCCAGCTGGTTCAATCTGTCCCCTCATCAGCCTCACAACACAGCTCCCAGTTACTGCTTCCTGCCTTTCTTTCGTCAGGAAATCTCTCCGGAGCACTGACTGGGTGCCGGGCCCTCCTCTGAGGCACTGGGGAGAAACCAGAAGGACACAGGTGAAATCTCTGCCCCTGGAGACCACGTTCCAGTGGGGAGGAGGGAGGAGTTCACCCAAAGCAGAAAACTGGAATATGCAACAAAGCCAGAGTTTTGTTTGCTTGTTTGTTTTTAATGCTCAGCTCAGATGAAGATGTCAATCACCACTAACAGTCCCAGACAAAGCTTTGACTTGAGGGAGATGTTAACATCCAGTGTGAGTTAAGAGACCCTTACTCCACCCTGGAGGAAAACAAAAGTCAGAATTCTCTTGTGTTGATTAATAGCAAAAAGAATTTGGAGAAAACTTCCAAATTTTACCTAGATTTACTTTTCTTACTAACTTCCTCTTTGGGCCTGTTGCTTATCTGTCACAATCAGCGTTATAGTTTTTACTTCCAAAGGCACATTTAAAAGAAAAGGACCCCGAGAGAGGCTTTGGTGGTTGAATCATAAAGCATTACTACCCCACTGGTGGTCATTTACTCTAATTGAGGATAAAATACCTAGGAGGAATGGAAATGTCTCTTGATTGCTACTTTTTTTTTTTTTTTTTTTTTTTGTTGTATTTTGTTGGGTCTTCGTTTCTGTGCGAGGGCTTTCTCCAGTTGCGGCAAGCGGGGCCACTCTTCATCGCGGTGCGCGGGCCTCTCACTATCGCGGCCTCTCTTGATGCGGAGCACAGGCTCCAGACGCGCAGGCTCAGTAGTTGTGGCTCACGGGCTTGGTTGCTCCGCGGCATGTGAGATCTTCCCAGACCAGGGCTCAAACCCGTGTTCCCTGCATTGGCAGGCAGATTCTCAACCACTGCACCACCAGGGAAACCCTCTTGATTGCTACTTTTTAAGCCCAGAACTTTAAGAGATGGTGAGAAGCAGAGAAAGCATTTTCAATGTTATAAAGGAAATTAACAGGAAAACAATAGGCTTCTCTTGAAACGGAATCCCTTATGTGTTAGTTTTGCTAGAATTCAGCTCTTCCTCAAAGGAAAAGATAGCACCAATTACAAACCTACTGATATTTATACTGAAGCCAGTAAATTCCAATGACACATCTATTTATCAGGAACAGGGACGTTTTGGTTGCAT
Organism: Lipotes vexillifer; assembly: GCF_000442215.2. Taxonomy (NCBI): domain Eukaryota; kingdom Metazoa; phylum Chordata; class Mammalia; order Artiodactyla; family Lipotidae; genus Lipotes; species Lipotes vexillifer. Next base: position 358,890 of record NW_006793745.1, read on the forward strand.
AGCTGCAGGGTATAGACTGCTCTGCAGCCCTTGGTTATGAAGAGTTCGTTTGTTACTGTCGACTTTGCTCTTCATCCAGTGAACTTTGTTATAAAGCGATATTTCAAGAGATTTGTTGTTTGAACTATTGCTGTGTACAAGAAGGTACAGAAAGCAAGCCCCGTCTTTCTTCCTGGGAGCATATGTTTCGGAGCAAGGTAAATAAACAAAGTAGCGGCAAAAGCGACGAAGGCCAGAGGATTTCTTCCTCTTCCCGTAATGGCCGGCCAAGAGGAGCAATCCGGAAGCCACCGTGCAAAACCTCCTGTGTCTTAATGGCCTGAGCTCTTGCACAGAAACCACATCCAGGGCCGTGGATTTACCTGAACAAATAGATGAAGGCCTTCCAAAGCTGCAGCCTAAATGCTGTTTACACTGTAAATAAGAAAGACATAAACGGCGCTCTGAGGAGCTACTGTCACATCTGGGCTGCCTCGTGGGAACAGAGGCATGTTCCAGAGGCTTGGCTGGCAGTGGGTGCATTTTGCTTAGATCGGCCCTCCTGGTAAAACTTGGGAGATGCAGCCGATAAGAGATCAGGACGCGAACCTTCTTGGTGCTCTCCAGGAGGCTGTTTTTGAAACAGTACAGGGCTGAGTTCCCTCACCTATCGTTTCCCCCAAACTAGCCATCTGGGAGTGTGTAGCAGGAA
>NW_006793745.1:359590-364748 GCF_000442215.2 Lipotes vexillifer
GAATGAAAGCCCTTACCCAGCGCTGGCCTGGTGCTGAAATCCTGGTCACTCCCTTCACCACTTCGGTGGTGCCATTGGTCTGCAAAGGCCCAGAGATTAGCCTTCCAGCAAGCGGGTGTGTCAGCATGCCAATACTTATGGAAAGAATACCCTACAGAGAGCTCTGTGCTCTTTGGTATGGAAGATGAAAATAAAGACAGCCCCTGCCCTCAGAGCTGTCATTCTAGTTGAGATTAAATTGGTAAGACTTCAGCCAGTGGAAGATGAACGATGGTCCCCAGGGAGGGTGAGCCAGGCCCCAGGCCTTGGGCTGTGACTGGGCCCTTGACTGTTTGCTTGCTTTCCCCACCGCTCACCCCCATATCCTCACTCCACGTCTCCCTCCAGCCAGGCCAGGTGTCTGCCAGCTTCCCTAACTCTCCCTGCATGACCCTCTCTCCTGGCAAGCTCCCATCCATCCCATCCCATCACCGAGCTAAGCCAGCAAGCCCAGCTCCTATTTCTCCTCCTCCACGAAATCTTCTGTGAGCCATTTTTTGTGGAACGTGTTCTGTTCCTCCTTTGAACTCTCATGGCGTTTATTGTCCAGAACTGTGGTTCCCAAACTGTGTGCCGAGGGACCCAGGGCACCACAGCAAGTTCGCAGTGCGCTGCGGATATTGTAGATTTTCTCAGAGAACCATCTGTCCGAAACCATGCAAACTACTAGCTCAAGGTAGTGCATTCCTTTGGATGACATATTTTTTACAGTTGCTGTGATTTTTGTCCTTTTTACAATGTTCCACGTGAAAATCAATTCAGAATGGGAAATAAGTGTGACAGTATTGTGTTCGACCTGATTCCAAGGTCTGAAAGGTTGTGCAGAGGATTATAATTAATAATGAAATACAAATATTTTTTCTTTCTGTCTTTTGAGTATTAATTTTGCAAGTGGTTACTAAGTTATTAAGCCATGAATACTTAAGTTGCTTGGACCTAATTACTTAATAAATGGAATTGTTGGTATTTCTTCTGGCCTAGGGGCACCTTGAAACAATTACTGAGACACTGAGGGTTCCGTGAACAGAGAAAGTTCAGGAACCTCAGGTCTAGAACATTCATTGGACGGGTAGCCTTTACTGCGTGAATTCTTGTTTTATCTCGTCATGTAGCATCTTGGGAATCAAGATGTGTTTCGTTTGCTCGTTTATTCAGTTTCTTCTGGGGCTAGGCTTGAGAAGAATAAGAAAATGTTTTCTCCAGAAGATCCAAAGGAGCTTTAAGAAAGAAGAAAAACTGACCAGCAGGGGGATTGGAGAGAACTGGATGAGTTTAGACAGGAAGAGAACCCAAACAAGGGCAAGGCCAGGAGGAATCCATAATTAAAATTAAGTTTAATTAACTCAGTGGTTAGAGGATTGTATCACTTTTATACAAAGGTAGGTCACCACTTCCCTGCACCAGGCTTTTGAACAGTGTATGTTTTTCCTTATTTCATAATGAAGGGTATATTTTAAGTAAACTTGTTTTATTACTATTAATAGATGTTTTAAAGTTAGTGCTAATGAGGGAATGAAAAGTGACTTCCATTTGTTTATTTGTTTGTTATGTTTTGTTTTGTTTTCTGTGCTTCATATCTAGAGTTTTCCATGCCTAGAACACACTACTTTGCTATTCAAACAAAGCACCGTTTCCCCCACAGTTGACAGGTAGATGTAAACATGAACTTGAGAGGAGTCTTTCCCCAATGAATTTGCCAGCTCCTGGTAAACAGGTTTGCATATGCTACCTTCCTCTGACTCCTTGCAAGAGTCTTGAATGCTAACTCACTATGATTCTTCATGGATTGGACCCATGGGGGCCATGAATGGAGGAAAACTTGGGAAGTTATGATGATGGTTTAGAATTTAGATCATCTTGTGCTGACAGCTAGGAAGTCTGCTAACACTGTAGTAGAACCAGGGGGTAGAACCTCTCAGAGCTCAGTTTCTTCATAGCATTGTTATGAGGTTTACATAATGTTGGGTGACAGGATGGTGCACAAAACAAACATTCAATAAAGTCCATCTGAAATCAGCAAGACAATCGAATATGTGTGTCCCTTAAACTGTTCCTTTTTTGTGTCCTTTCCTCCTCCAGACTTCTTGGTGGTTGACTGGTCGTGTGAGCTCGGTACATCCCTCCTTGTTCTACCCTCTGGTCACTCTGTTCCTTTGATTTCTATTTGTGAACTTGCCCTTTGACCTTCAGGCCCTGACTCTTGCATTTGTGTGCTTGGTACCTTCTGGTTGGGTTCTCCCACAGCAAGTATGACAGATGTGCTGAGGATCAAAAGGGCTGCAGCTGTGACCACGTCTTCAGACAACATTCAACCACGGGGATCCCCCGCAAAAACTATGGATGAGATTGTCTTCTGAGAAATTTACAATCAAGTAGTGGTTATATAACTGACTCCAGAGCCAGACTGCCTGCGCTCAAAAAATGGATTCTGGCTCCACTATTAATGGCAATTTACTTCACGTTTCTGAGCTTCTGTTTCCTCCTCTATGAAATGGAAATAAAAGTAGCATCTACTTCATAGTGTTGCTATGAACATGAGATGCCTAATACATGAAAGTGCTTAGACATGTCCCAGGCACAGAAGAGGTACTCAGGCATTGGTGGCTGTCTTCCGTCAAAGGCGTGCTTTAAGCCTGCACTACTGTGTGACCATGACCTGGTTCTTTCACCTCTCCTGGTCCCAGATATCTTATCTGCAAACTGTTGGTGGCACCTGTGTAATTGCTTCGCGGTATTGTTGGGATAGTAAACTGGAAAAGTTCTGCACGCACGTAAGATTTCAATTTGTTCTTAGTGGCCCCTTTTTCCATTACAGTCAACAGCGTGGTAAAGGTCTCTTTTCCTGAGAGAGGATGCTGAGTGCTGGACACAGTGCTCAGGCCCAGCCTAGGCATCCACTGGTCACCATGTTGGACTCAGTGCAAGTAACCAGGGCACCCCAGCGAGGTGCATTTCTTGGATCTTCCGTGGGCTCGTGAATGAGTCCAGAGCCTGGTTTTCTGTCTCTCCTTTTCTCAATTAGGGAAGCAGTTGAGCACTGTGTGTTCTTTTTCAGGTCTCGACAAGCCCTGGGGGTGGGGGGGGGGGGGGAGAAGAGAGGAGACAGGAAGAAACTCTCCCTGTAAAACTTGGCTTTGACTGAATAGCTTCCAGTTGCCTTGAAATCCAATCTTCTTTTGAACTTGAATTTGCCATCAGTCACATTCTTGGAAGGCAATGAGCTCCAGCCCCAGTCCTGACAGTTGGGAGGGATAATACCTTTCCAAGAACCCCACTCCTGGTGTGGTCGAAGCTGACCACCAGCTAACGCTTCTTTTCACCTGCTCAGGGAGAATGGAGTGTCATGGACTTCAGCTCTGAGAGACCCTACAGACAACCTATTATCTGGTTCAGGAAAGAAAGTGCTCTCTTTCTACCTACTGTCTCTAGAACTGAGGGATAGTTTGATATCTCTTTTATACACTGTTATTGAATTCTCAAATGCTTGGCTTCCCCACTGCAACCAACAAAACTTGACTTCAGGCTGGCATTCACTAACTCATGAATTAATTAATTCAACAAATGTGTATTCAGTACCTACCATGGGTTCTAGGCATTTGAAGAACAGTGGACAAAATGAACAAAACATCTGCTCTCCATGAAGTTCACCCCCAACACTTAACCAACAAAAGTCCAGACTGAAATCTGTCAGAGAGAAAGACTTGGACCACGAGTCAGAAGATCCAGGTCTGAGAGAGAGAGAGAGCTTTACCATGTAAAAGACGGCTGACACCTGATATACCACTTAGGTTCCCCGAGCCTCAATTTCTCATCTATAATGGGCATTGTATGGCCTGCTCATCCCCTGTCCTTGCAATGATAAAATGAAGGGAAATAAGTGAACTCATTTTGTATGCTGCAACATTGCACGCCAATTGGTCCAGTACAGATCTACTGTACCAACTCAAATTTTTTATTTGGTTATGGAAGGAATGTTTCTTGAGCACCTACTACGTACCCTGCATTTGGAATACACGGATGAATAAGATACGGCCCCTGCCTTCCAGTAGAGGAGACACACACAAAGCAGTTGGTTATACAGCTGTGTGATGAAAGCAGTGATGAAGCCATCGAAGAGAACCATGGCAGAGTAGAGGAGGGGGTCTAGCCCCATCCTCGGGTGAGGAGGACGATGGGACACTTGAGCTGAATCTTAAATGACACATTGGAGGTAGCCAGATGAAGAGAGTGGGAGGGGAGGGGGATATGCTTGGTAAAAAGGTGTTGAGAACAGAAGAATGGAAACCAATGACAGCTCAGTCTCGTGGTTCTCAGGCATTGAGTATTGACAGGAAGTGATGAAAGAACAGCTGTCTACAGGAATGAGCTTCTGGAAGGCCTTGTCTACCATGGTGATGTGTTGGGGTATATTCTCTAAACAGCAGGGAAACATTAAAAGGCTTTGAGCAAGGACGTCAAAGCATCAGCTCTAGGTTTTAGTTACTGGCAGTTGTGTGACAGATTGGCTGAAGGGGCACCTGCAGAGGTTGTGAGACAAGAATATTGCTGTAGGGCTTCCTTGGTGGCGCAGTGGTTGAGAGTCTGCCTGCCGATGTGGGGGACGCAGGTTCGTGCCCCGGTCCGGGAAGATCCCACGTGCCGCAGAGCGGCTGGGCCCGTGAGCCATGGCCGCTGAGCCTGCATGTCCGGAGCCTGTGCACCGCAATGGGAGAGGCCACAACGGTGAGAGGCCGGCGTAATGCAAAAAAAAAAAAAAAAAAAAAAAAAAAAAAAAATATTGCTGTAACTGTATAGCACAGGGGACTATACTTAATATTTTGTAATAACCTATAAGGGAAGAGAATCTGATCTGAATCATTGTGCTATACATCTGAAACTAACATGATATTGTAAATCAGCTATTCTTCAATTAAAAATATATTCAAAAAAAGAAAGAGAGATTATCGTATACCCACAGCAGGACAGGGGCCTGAACTTGGGTGGTAGAGAGAGGTTAGGGGGGATTTAGGAGGGGGAATTACAGGGCTTGGTAATGGCTTGGTTGTAGTGAGTATGATCGGGAGATGAAATGATTCCCGGGTTCCTAGGCTGAGTGCCTAGGTGGAGGGTGCAGCAGGAA
>NW_006793745.1:364758-440467 GCF_000442215.2 Lipotes vexillifer
AAGGAGAGAAGCTTTTGAGGGAGAGATGACGAGTTCTAGGTGCTTGTTGGATTTCTGGGTGGTCTAGCAGCCAGTTGCATGCGGGCAGACCTTGCTTTGCGTGGTTCCGTACCTGTGAACTTCAGTAGCCAAATATAGTTAATAACCAGTCCCCACCGCCTCCCCCTGCCCCGCACCTCTCAGTTACCGCAGCACATTAACTGTGAGCGATTGTATAAGGCAATTACTCTACCTCTCTGCGAGCTCTTGGGTCCACAAATCGCTACAGAATAAGAGACGCGAATAACAATCCATGACCCATCACATCATAAAAAGCAAGTGTGTCAAAATTCAAACAATACAGACATCTAAAAGCCCGAGTCATGCCAACACACCTCTCTGACCCTCTGCTCCCATACCCACCTCCTCCCCTGGAAGGGTTTCCTGGAAGAAATGGGACTTCAAACCAAGCCCTCAAACACAGGTCTTCAGAGGGAAAGCTAGAAATTTGCCAGACTTGCCTGGCAGGGATTTTCCCGTTTTGTGCAAATAATGTGATTCTTGTCATACTCGACCTGGACACCACACCTGGCACCTCAGAATCAGAGAGGAAAACGAAAGGACAGGGGTAGATATCACTGTTCCTCTTCTCTGTACCCAGACGAGTGTTTGATGACTCTTTTTGGACTGAGGAAAGAAGAGGGGAGAAAGGAAGTGGGGCTGCGATGAATGGTAGGAACAGCACCAGCCTGGGAGCCTCAGTTTCTCTATCTGAAAAATGGGGCTATTGAGCCACCTCATGGGCTTTGTTGCAAAACCCAAACGAGATCATGTGTGTAAGAGAACTTTTTCAATTGCGAAAGACTCTTCAAAGTTGGGAGGCAGTGAATGTATCTGGAAAAAAGAGAGAAGAGGTGAAGAATATAGGATCCTGATAGATAAATAACAAGGACCTACTGCATAGCACAGGGAACTATATCAATATCTTGTAATAGCGTATGGTGAAAAAGAATCTGAAAAACAATAGATATGTATGTATAACTGAATCAATTTGCTCTACACTCAAAGCTTTGTAAATCAGCTATACTTCCGTAAAGAAGTTAAAATTAAAAAAATAAATATAGGATCCTGGTTTCCTGCACAACTCGGAATCAATTACAAGAGGCTCAGAAACTTCCTGGGCTCCTGCTACACGCTAGGCGCTGTACTGTGATTATTAGCTTCTATCTATTTCATGCTTGGAGCAGGTCAGAGAGAGCTCTACAGGGTTGTCTCATTCAGTGCTCTGCGGCTAACAACTCAGCCCTTAGCAGAGGCTGGTCCCTTTTTGGTATGGATTTATCAGGAACCAGAGGCTGGCGCATTTTAGATTTGGAAGGCAAGAGGTAAAGTTTCGGGCTTCCCTGGTGGCGCAGTGGTTGAGAGTCCGCCTGCCGATGCAGGGGACGCGGGTTCGTGTCCCGGTCCGGGAGGATCCCAGGTGCCGCGGAGCGGCTGGGCCCATGCGCCGTGGCCGCTGAGCCTGCGCGTCCGGGGCCTGTGCTCCGCAACGGGAGAGGCCGCAGCAGTGAGAGGCCCGCATACCGCAAAAACAAAAAAAAAACAAAAAAGAGGCAAAGTTCCCCAAGATGGGCTGCTTCCCAGGAGGCCAAGTGAGGGCACCCACGGGGCGGGGCCAGGCATGGCAGGAGGGGATCCATCAAATCTGGGTCAAAGCTCAGAGCCTCCACTGACCATCTCTGTGAATTTGGGCAAATAAGTCACCTGACCTTTATTGACCTTCCTTTTTTGTAACACTGGGGTATTAACAGCAGCACCCTTCTCACAGTGATGCTGTAAAGCTTAAATTCAATAATGCACATGCCATCTTTCCCAGAGGAAATAAATGTTCAGTGCTGGCAACTAGCCCGCCCAGGGGGGCTGGACAGCCTCTCCCACCAGGCCGAAGCATCAGAAAAGAGTCTGCCTCCAGGGAGCTCCTGGTCAGCCCAAGCCCAGTCCCCAGGGTCTTGCATGCCTCTGCTGGGGGGATAATCTGAGCTGTCCTCAATGCAGAATTCTGGGCTGGGAATCATAAAAGATAGCCCGGGGCTAGTCAGACAACTACTGGGCTTGGGCCACACTCTGCATTTATTTTCCTCCCTCTCTCCTGTCCCCCCTCGTTCCCTTCCACTTCTCTCTCTCCTTCCCCCACCCCATCCCTCCCTTCTTCCTTCTTTCTTTTAAAAAGTATTTACTGAGCACTTACTATAAACCAGACATTATTTTTAGAGCTGAGGATATAGCAGTGAATAAAACAATGTCTCCGTCCTCAAGGGCCTTAAGTTCTAACTCGGGGAGAGACAAAGAAGCAAAATAGATGCTGATTAGGGCTGTGGGAAGACAGCTAAGGAGGGAAGGTGGGCAGGGAGTCAGAAGGTGGGAGAGGGGGGCCATTTTAACGAGGTCTGTAGGGGAAGAACTCTTTGAAAAGGTGATGTTTAAGCAAAAGCTTGTTGTGGGATTGGTTTTCTCGTTGCCAACTGCAACCTGGCAGCTGCAACATCTCAACAGGCCCATTCGTTCTGTGTGTAGATACAGTTTTGCATGCAGTGTACACAACCCCATATATGTAAATGCATATGCATACGAGGGTGTTCTGTAAGCACGGTCCCCGACACCCCTGATGTGGGTGCACGCTGGACCCCGTGACTGTCCACCCAGCTGGCTGACAACAACACGGTCACGGCGCAGCTGGGGGCTGTGAGGGCCTCCAATGACTGGACGGAAGAGAGAGGAGGAAGGTGGGGTCATTCTCCCATCTTCTCTCATGGCCACATCACCGCCAACGGGGCCCCGTGGACAACATCCACAGCCCCTTCTTGCTTCCCACCTTTAGAGAGACGCGTCCTTGTTCTCACACCCAGGTTCCCTTCCCAGATCCTGGGCTCAAGATCTTGGGAGATGCACGTATCTGTTTTTTCCCTCGAGAGAATCTCTCACCCATAACTTCATCATCACCACCAAGATACACATCTGCCTTTCCTCACAGAGGCAGAGGGGGAAGGAGGGGAGAGGAGAGACAAAAAAAAAAAAAAAAGAGAGAGAGAGAGAGAGAGAATGAAAGAGAGGAAGGGGGAGAGGAAAGAAGGAAAAACAGCAGGAGGGAGTCGGGAGAGGAGGCAGGGGAGAAAATTGAGGAGCTGAGCCTTTCCAGCCACAGGGTTACCATCTTTGTTACTGGCCACCACAGCCTCGGAAACTCGCAAAGGACTAGGGTTTTGCTTCGGGACGTCATGCATGGACCCTCCTTTACAGATCCCTGCCATCTGTTCTGCAGTGAAACAGGAAGACAGGAAACCCATCAGAAGCAGCAGGTGGCAGAGAGAGCAAGACAGGTCCGGAGCTGGTGGGTGAGGGTGGCAGTTGAAGGAGAAAGCAAGACAGCCAGGGCTGTGCGGGCAGCGTCCAGGAGGGTCTCTGCCGTCAGAATCCCCAGCTCCTTTCCAGCTCTAGCCTTGGTTGGGGGGCGGGGGGCGGTGGTGCTGCCAGGGGCCACAGGACCCCTCAGTGGTGCTTGGTGGGGGAGCAGGGCAGCCAGGTCGGTGGGCTCAGGTCTCAGCCACAGGGAGGCCTGCCAGCTCCACCCACGCACCAAAGGCATTGAGTCTCCTATGGGGAGAGGGAAGAATTGCCAAGAATTGCCATTTCTGCTCTGAAGTCAAAGAAAACCTAGTATAAACACGGTGGGCTCTTTGAATTACCCACATGAAATGTTTAACGTGTGTAGCCTAGAGCAGAGGAGATTTAATAAAGGGATGTTCTCATGGTGATTTTATTAAAAATTTTAATAATCAACTACCATTTATTGAGCGCCTGGTATCATATCAGCCACTGGGCTCCAGGCACCTTGCCATGCACCCTTCTCCCTGAAACCCCCAGAAGGACCCCACCACCCAGACTCACACACATCCCCCACTACCACCAATGTTACAGCTGGGAAACTTCCCTGAGGTTCAGGAACATTAAGAAGCTTTCTTAAAGTCATGGAACTAGTAACAGTTAGATTCAGAACTGGAAACCAGGACTGGCTAACCCCAAACCCCAGGGCCTCCATCACCGAGCTATCCTGCTTCTATGTACAATTCAAGGATGAATCAGGCAAGCAGATTCAGTCCATTCAGTCCTGTTTTATATAAGGCAAAATGTGCAACTTGAGCCCCCTACAGCTGAATTGCTTTTTCCTCGAAATCTAAGCAATTCTGCAAGACAGCTTCATTCAAAGGTTGAGATATTTATAATCCCGTTTAGGAGTAAGAACCTCATGCTCTATAAGTACTTCTAAAATCCAAAGGACCTTTTTAAACATGTGATGTGTTTTATTTCTAAATGATAAGTTATTACCTGCACGTGACAACAGAGGTACAAATCAAATGATAAAGAAGAATTTATCCTCAATCTCACCTCCCAATTCATTCAGTCCCGCCTTCGTGGGGGAAACCGCTTGAAGACACATAGAATTTGCCAAAAACAATGAGGCAAGGTGTTGGAAAGCTTCTAAACAGAACTTCTTTAAAGCAAAGGGTTATAGGACATATATGTTTCCACCCAACTCAAATATTTTCAGTAAAGAGAAACAGACACTGAATCATTGCAGCGAAGTTAGGACTTTCCCAAAGAGTTTCCCACATGGTTGCTTCGAATCAATCCCAGTTGTTTACCTCCCATGCTTTTCTGCCTCCAAGGCATCAAGTCCTGCTTTCTGCTGCCCGAAACCCTAGACAAGGACCTCTCTCCTTGATACTGCAATCACCTCCTACCCTTTCTCTGCACATGCACTATTGCCCCCTCTTCAATCTTTTAAAAACGCAAATCTGACTGTTCTTAGAATAAAGACCTAAATTCTTTTTTTGCCTCTCCCGCTGCGGAGCGCAGGCTCCGGATGCGCAGGCTCAGCGGCCATGGCTCACGGGCCCAGCCGCTCCGCGACACGTGGGATCCTCCCCGACCGGGGCACGAACCCGCGTCCCCTGCATCGGCAGGCGGACCCCCAACCACTGCGCCACCAGGGCAGCCCTTCAAGTCCTGCTTTCTGCTGCCCGAAACCCTAGACAAGGACCTCTCTCCTTGATACTGCAATCACCTCCTACCCTTTCTCTGCACATGCACTATTGCCCCCTCTTCAATCTTTTAAAAACGCAAATCTGACTGTTCTTAGAATAAAGACCTAAATTCTTTTTTTGCCTCTCCCGCTGCGGAGCGCAGGCTCCGGATGCGCAGGCTCAGCGGCCATGGCTCACGGGCCCAGCCGCTCCGCGACACGTGGGATCCTCCCGGACCGGGGCACGAACCCGCGTCCCCCGCATCGGCAGGCGGACTCTCAACCACTGCGCCACACCAGGGAAGCAAGGCCTAAATTCTTAACATGGCCTCTAAAGGATATTCTTGGTTGCTTAGCAATCATTGCCTTCTCCCTCCCTCCTAGGAAACATGTTGTCAGCTAGACTGTGTTGAGATGCAAGCACTACACTAGAGTACCTGACTCGCAGTAGCCTAAGCAATAAAGACTTTTAATCATCTCATGCATGTTCCTTGTTTAATGTAGCTGCTTTACAATGTCGTCAAAGACCCACACCCTTTCTGCTCCCTCATCTTCAGCATGTTGGCTGTTGGCCCTCGTGTCTGTCACCACATGAGCACAGGAAGGCTGCTATAGCACCATGTTTCACAACTGCATTTAAAAGCAGGAAGCCTGGGGAAGGTGGTAAATGGGGCATTGCCTCAAATGATAGTCTCCTTTTATAAGCAAAATAAATATTGCCCAGAAGCCTCCCAGACTTCCTCTCACATCTCACACATCATTACTGTGTCACATGGCCCCTTCTAATGACAGAAGAACCTAGGAAAGTGAAAATATGGCAAAGGGAAATGGTATTACCGTGACTGACTTAAATCAATCATGATTCATCCAGTGGGCCATTGGGACATGGAGAGAGGCTTGGAGGGACTTTTGGGAAAGTGATTTCTTTACTTTTCTAGGACAACATCTGTAAATGATCTTGTTTTCTTCCTTAGGATGCAGTCTTGCATGGGAGTAAAGCTCTTCAGTCTTATAGCCATCTTGTTTCCAGCCTGTTAAGCAGTGATGCACAGAGGAGGGGCAGAGGCAAGAGAAATCATAAAAGCATAGATGGAGCCTGTGGCAGGCGGCCTCTGAGCTCCACCTGCCGCCCCCCAACTCTGTGGTCCGTGCCTCCTGGGTTCATGCCATTGTGTAATCTCCTCTGCTTGCGCGTGGGCAAGACCTAGGGACTCTCTTCAAATGCATAGAAAAGGGCAGAAGTGGTGGCGTATCATTTCTGAGATTAGATGATAAAAAGACTGCAGCTTCCACCTTGGGTCTTCTCTGTCTGTCTCTCTCTGTGTCTCAGCTCACTTCCACTGGGGGAAGCAAACTTCCATGCTGAGCACATCCCTGTGGAGAGGCCCACCTGGTGAGGAACTGAGTTTCTCGGTCTAACCACCCTGGAGGAACTGAATAACCACTGCCAGCAGCCACTCGACTGATCTTGGAAGCTGATCTTTCGGCCCCAGTCATGTCTTGGGATGACTGGAGCCCTGGTTGACAGCTTGGCTGCAACCCCACAAGAGATCTTGAGCCAGAGCATCCAACTAAGCTATTCTTAGACTCTTAACCGGATAAACTGTGAGATAATGCTGTTTTCAGCTGCTTAGTTTCGGGGATAATTTGTTTTGCAGCAACTGTTAACTAACACAGTCATTAGATGAAGTCAGCCCTTGTGCATAGGGCTTCCAGTTATATAAGACAATACATTTTCTTATTTATTAAGCCTATTTAAGTTAGGTTTCTGTTACATGCAGCAGAAAGCACACTAATTGATCAAAAGAAGACTGCATATTATCTTTCTGTAGCCTGTCTCTCTGGCAGCATCTTAAAACACTTTCCCATTTTTCTAAAATACTCCAGCCACCATCCACCATGGCCTTCTTATAATCCCATGAGCACACCATGTTCCCTCCCATTTTCTGGGTTTTTACTTATCTTGTTCCTGCTAGCCAGAACATTCTCCACTTTATCTTATTAACTCTTTTTAGTTTTTCAGACTTTAGCTTGTAATCCCATTTCTTGGTGAAGTCCCCAACCCCCCTCCAAATTATATCATATCCCCCTGCTATGCACCTTCCTAGCACTATGTACCTTTTTCCGGGCCTTTACACAGTGGTCATTATGCTTTGTGTAATTATTTGCATACCTCTGTCTCCTTTCTCCCTGAGGACAGGGCTCCTAGCTGCTTGGTACCATTGGACCACGGTGTTCAACACAGTGCCGGAGCAGGACAAGTTCTCAATGAATAATTAATAAGTGAGTAAACAAATGCTTTGGAAACATACATTGGTTGGCCAGGACTAAGTAGATAGATTTTGAAGTCATGGGTATAGAAGGGATATTTGATTTCCCGGGAGAAGGCACTCTCCCAGGAAAACTATGCGAGGGCAAAGGTGAAACTTCAGGATCTCCAGCCCATGGAGGCTGAAGAAAAAAAAAGTCTCAGTAGAGGAGGTCCACAGGTGGTGAGGGAGAAAGCCCAAAATGCCAAGGTGATTTAACCATCAGAAGGAACTCCAAGTCCTTGAGAGGTGACAAAATGTGGGACTCTCAGAGTGCCAACCAAGCCAAGGAGACATGGTACAAACCAAGCTGGGCTGCAGAAAAGCAGCTCAGAGTGTGAGGTCTTGAGAAGGACACACCAGTGACTCTTTCTCCTGGAGCAAATGGACCAGGATGGGTCACTCCCCTCTTCACACCCCTCCCTGTACCCCTGACCAACAGCATGGGAATAAGACAGACTGTGTAGTGCTTTGAAAGCAGTGACAACCACAGCATTTTGTACATGGAAAGGGATTTTCTCCCAGCACAGATTCTAACTTCAGGCTAGGCCAACCCTAGAGGAGTCATGACATGATGGTGCACTCCACCATCTCTGCGGATAATTCAGGCCCCACCTCCTCTTTTTTGTTTTTTTATTTTACTTGCTGAGGGAGGGGCTCAAATTATTCTGACAATTATTTTACCTTGACTCTTTTGTTCAGCCCCTGGCTCATATGTCTAGCTGTGCCTGAAATCTATGTGATGATTAAAACATCATCTATCTCGCCAACTGAGTGAAGAATGATTGTGGATCTGATTAACACAGTGTCTATCTAAGCTAAGTGTTTGAGTTAGGAGGTTACATTTCCAGGGACTTCCCTGGTGTTTCAGTGGTTAAGACTCTGCTTCCAATGCTGGGGACGTGGGTTCAATCCCTGGTCGGGGAACTAAGATCCCACATGCCACTCGGTGCGGTCAAAAAAAAAAAAAAAAAATATATATATATATATATATATTACTAGAAGGTGAAATTTCCAGATGACTGAAATTTGCTGCTTGAGCAACAAAAAGTAAAAAAAAGAAATAAAGCATTATCAAGTTCAACACACACCTCACTCACTTTGAATGCAACCTGTAGCTCCTTCTTTCTTTTTCCTTCCTGATGGTAAAGGGGATGGTAGGGAAGCAGAAAGAGGAGGAAACAGAGAGAGAAAGAGAATGGGAGCGTGGTTAGAGCAGGAACTGTCTAAAGCAGGTGTCAGCAAACTTTTTTCTGTAAAGGGCCAGATAGTAACTATTTCAGTCTCTGTTGAAACTACTCACCTCTGCCATTGTAGCATAAAAGCAGCCATAGACAATGCACAACCATGAGCTTGGCTGTGTTCCAATAACTATTTATGGATACTGACATTTGAATTTCAAATGACTTTCATGTGTCACAAAATTTTCTTCTTCTTTTGATTTTTTTAAAAGACTTTATTTGTTTAGAGCAGTTTTACGTTTACAGCAAAACTGAGTAGAAAGTCTAGCGAGTTCCCATATACCCCATGGCCCCACACAGGCACAGTGTCCTCCCTCATCAACATCCCCCTCAAGAGTGATCCAACGTGTTACAATTGATGCACCTACATTGACACATCATTATCACCCAGAGTACATAGTTTACATAGTTCACTCTTGGAGCTGTATAGTCAATGGTTGATTTTTTTTTCAACTATTACATTTTAAAACCATTCTCAGCTCATGCACTATACAAACACGAGTAGGGGGCCAGATCTGGCTCATGGGCTGAAGTTTGCTGACGCCTGATCTAAAGTAAGGAGTTAAAACTACCAAAAAGAAGCAAGTCTCTAGCTTTCCTTCCCTCTTGCCTTCTCTTCTCTCTCCACCCCTCCTTTTACTCCATGATGTTCAAATTTTATCCTGTAACAAACATTCAAACTGTTTCTCTTGGCTTCTACCTTGCCCGTCCTCTAACAAATACTTATACTCGTGTTAGCATTCAAGAAATTGGTCCTCAACCACACGTTCACTTTCCTGTAGCTGAAAGATTAAGGAACATCCAGAGTTTTCTATAGAGTAAGATTCTTTTTTTTTTTTTAACATCTTTATTGGAGTATAATTCCTTTACAATGGTTTGCTAGTTTCTGCTTTATAACAAAGTGAATCAGTTATACATATACATATGTTCCCATATCTCTTCCCTCTTACGTCTCCCTCCCTCCCACCCTCCCTATCCCACCCCTCTAGGTGGCCACAACCCACCGAGCTGGTCTCCCTGTGCTATGCTGCTCCCATGGGTTCTACCACCGCTTATCTTATTTCTTAAGAATCTTACTGCCTAGCACAGGGAGTAAGATTCTTAAGGAATAAGTTAAGCGGTGGTAGAACCCATGGGAGTGATAGTGACTCAAAATTCAACTCTGTAAAGTATAGGCCCACCCACTTTTTTTCTCTATTGCTGTATTACAAAGTAGAAATCATTTCTCACTAACTATAATGCTTAGGTTTTATTTTGAATTTTTCTTACCTGCTCAGAATTTTAAGTGATTTTCTCTAAAGCCTAAAAATGTTCAGCCGTTCTTACTTTCGGATGAAACAAATGGTCAGTACTAAAGCTCTCAGTAAGGGAAAAGTCTTACTACACGTACTTCGTGAGGGCTGATGTCCTTGTCCTTATATTTGCATAAACTTCAGCCTCAGTGAATACAGGTCATGGACGTCAGGGAAGAACTCAGTGTCTGCAGTGAGACAGGCTTGGGGCCAAACCTAGTTCTGCCACTAGTTGCAGGACTTACCTTCTTGAAGCTTCAGTCCCATCCCCTGGAAGCTGGAAATAATAAAAGTCCATTATTCTGATGTTTAAGTGAGCTAACAAGTATGAAATCCTGCTTCATGTCAGTGTTCTTCATCTCCTCGATCTCTGGAGCCTCTCCCAATCCCCTCCCCGTCTACTGAGCACCGCTGTTTAATATCAGCCAACAACTTTCTTTTTTTTTTTTTTTGCGGTACGCAGGCCTCTCACTGTTGTGGCCTCTCCCGTTGCGGAGCACAGGCTCCAGACGCGCAGGCTCAGCGGCCATGGCTCACGGGCCCAGCCGCTCCGCGGCATGTGGGATCTTCCCGGACCGGGGCACGAACCCGCGTCGCCTGCATCGGCAGGCGGACTCTCAACCACTGCGCCACCAGGGAAGTACAACTTTCTATTTTTTTACCTGAAGGCAGAGCAAGTAATAAAAAAGCATTCAAAGTCAATCTCCTGGATCGAAGGGTTTTTTTTTTTTTTCTTTTTTAAGCTGTCTCAGAATATTCAAGTTAGTTTCAATTGTCGCGATAATTAATAGCACATTAGTCAATGAAGCCGGCTTTCAGAAGTAATAAACCCGGGAGCAGAACGTGAGCGCACGGCTGCTCTTGACTCTTACGTCTCTGCTGAGGGGGAGAAGCCTGCCAAGGAATGCTGGGGGGAATTATCAGGGGTGTGGGTTTGCCAAAGCAGAATTAGCCGGGCTCTGATGCCTGCGGTGGGTGCCCTGCAGATGCGGAGACGGCTGAAAGCAAGGCAGGAGGCGGGGAGGGGGTGGGGTTGCTGCAGGGGAGCGTTGGAAGGATGGCGGCAAATATGCGCTGGGGTCGTGATGGGGGTAGCAGGGATGCTGGGCCGGGAATTGTGCACTGGAGTTACAGACCGGCCTTGCTGTATGGCCCAGATTTAGATACCGAAGCTAGAAAAGGCTCACCATCAGGTGGCTCTACCCTCTCACTGTACAGATGATAAAGCTGAGACCCAGCCGTGTCCTGACTTGCCCAGGGACATGCATGTTCTGTGAAGGAAGAGATATATGGCTGGCTTCCTAGGGGTCATTCAGAGAAGGGAAGTCCAGTGTCCTGTTCTGGCCAAAGTAGAAATAGACGTCCAGAAAGTGCTCAGCTCATCATGTAAATGTCCCAGGCAATATCGCCTATTTGTCGATCACCCCTGGGCAGGGAGGGTCCCGCACACACACAGACTCACTCACTATTGTCTTTCTTTTGGAATTTGGGGTTTGTGAATGCTGAAGCCAACTGTTAGAGCCTTTTAAAAAATTTTGGTTGCTATTGCAACAAATATTTACAGTATTTATTATAATGAAATATTAATGCTAATAATGAACCAGACACCAATTTGTGGAAATGACTCTTCTTCCCTGTCCTCTGTTCTGAGAAAGGGGCATGAATTGAATGCCTGTGATTAGCCTTGGGGGAGTCAGGGGGGCCCTTGAAAACCCACCTCCTGATGGCCCGTTGGAGAGTCTCCCAGCAAGAAATGCCCCCGCTCTGTTGCCATGGCCCTCCAGCCAAAGTCTCACCTGCCCATCCTCGGCCCCTACCCTGGGCTGAGCCCCCCATGTACACCCCTCCCCACAAGGAGAGAGCCTGGCAATGGGAGAAGGCGGTTGCTTTTTCGGGGAAAAGAGGTGCCAATTACAGCCTTTATTAGGCTCACACCGCCGTCTCCCTGCCTTCGACTGCTGCAGACCACACACACACTCAGTTTTCTTGCACTAGGACGGGAGACCTGTGTGGTCCTGCCGACTCACTTATAATAAATCTGCGAGCTTAATAAAAGGCATCATTTCTATCATTTGATCTCTCTTGAGTTACTCATAGCTCTGGGTGACACACTTCTTGACTGACAGGCCCTTCCCAGGGAAAACCCAAGCTTGGTGGTTCTTTAAACAAAAAAGTGGTGTGGAGAGGTGGGGTGTGTGTGTGTGTGTGTGTGTGTGTGTCTCTGTGTCTGTGTCTCTGTGTGTGTTTGTGTCTGTGTGTGTCTGTATGTGTGTTTGTGTCTGTGTGTGTGTCTGTCTGTGTGTGTGTGTCTCTCTCTGTGTATGTGTCTCTGTGTGTGTGTGTGTGTTTGTGTCTGTGTCTGTGTCTGTGTGTCTGTGTGTGTGTGTTCGTGTGTGTGTGTGTGTGTGTGTGTGCTTGTGTTGAGGGTGATGCACTGTGTGATTTGCAGGAAAGAAGAAGGGGAAGGAGGAGCTTGTGTATCCCAGGAGATGTCTACGACAAGGTCCCCAGAGGAGACGAGCATCACCCAGGGCCGGTGCTGCTGGCAGAAGGCTCTAGAACCCTCAGGGCATTGGGCTCTATAGGCCTCACCTGCTCCAGTCTTCCCTCCCGCCTTCCTTCAGAATCCTTCTCAGGATCCTGTTTCTCCAGGGACCCTCTCTGTTGACTCTCTGTCAGCTCCAGGTCTTAGTTTTAATTTAATCTGAGTGTGTTTTCAATGCACTAAGGCCGGTTTCTTGTGGGACCTCCTGTCTGTAAATTCCTTGAAAGGATCAATATTCCACTTTCTTTCCCACCTCCTGGCACACCCAAAATCTATCATATCAGCCACCACGTGTGGGTGTTGGCTGCACTCCCTCTGCGTCAGGCTCTGGGCTGAGCGCTGGACGCAGATTATTCCCACGTGTCTTCACAACTCTGTGAGGTAGAAATGGTTATGATGTGCTTTTAACAGCTGAGGAAAGTCA
The DNA here is from genome assembly GCF_000442215.2 of Lipotes vexillifer. Taxonomy (NCBI): domain Eukaryota; kingdom Metazoa; phylum Chordata; class Mammalia; order Artiodactyla; family Lipotidae; genus Lipotes; species Lipotes vexillifer. The sequence continues at coordinate 377,629 of NW_006793745.1, forward strand.
AGCTCAGAGAATGTAGGTGAGTTGCCTGAGGTCAGACAGCTCATAGGTGTGGATCTCATCCCAGGGGTGTCTGAATCCACAGGCCCTGCTCACCCCCACTCTGCCCCAACCCCATGCTGGGCCTCCCTGGGCTGGTCAGCTGGGCTTGCATTTGCATCCCCTCCAGCACCCAAGCCCGAAGTCGAGGTGAAGTTCCCAGAGTTCCAGCCTCCCATGGACTCACGTCATGCCCATTCCCTCTGTGCGACTTCAGCCCGGGCCACGGCTGCTCTGGGAAACCGCAGCTACTCAGGGGACCATGTGGTAGACGCCAGACTCAATATCGACTCACTGTGTGTTGGCGTTTCAGCTGAGAAAACAAAATTACCAGGCCAGCCATGTTTGGTCCTCGTTACCCCACAGACGCAGCCTTCGTCCCAGCCACCCTCACGTGAAGCCACAGGCTCGGGGATCACAGGGCCTCATGGAACAGAGAGGCAGCCTGGCCCGCTGGCGAAGGGTGCAGACCCGCAGTCAGCTGAGGCAGGGTCGGGCCCCAGCCCTATCCCTCAGTATCTGTTTGACCTCAAGCAAGTCACTCAGCTTCTCAGCTCAGTCTTCTCACATGTAAAAGGGAGATAATAATGCTTATTTCATGTTAAGTGAGATAATCCATGTAAAAAATCCTGGCATAAAGGAAAATCTTTTTTTAAAGGTTAGCTATTATTAGTGTTCTGGGTTGAATTGAGTTGCCCAAAAGTTATGTTGAAGTCTTAACTCCCAGTACCTGTGAATGCGACATTATTTGGAAATAGGGTCTTTGTAGATGTAATCAAGCTAAAATGAGGTTATTCGGATGGACCCTAATTCAATATGATGGGTGTCCTTACAAGAAGAGGGAAATTTGGACACAGATGTACACAGGGTGGAGAACACACGTGAAGACACAGACATAGAGGGAAGGTGGCCATATGAAGACAGAGACAGAGATTGGAGTGACGCTGCCACAAGCCAAGGAACTCCTGGAGGTACCAGAAGCTGAAAGAGGCAAGGAAGGACCTTCCCCTCGAGGTTGCAGAAAGAGAATGGCCCTGCTAACACCTCGATTTCAAGCTTCTAGCCTCTAGAACTATGAGAGAATAACTTTCTCTTGTTTTAAGTCAACCATCTTGTGACTTTGCTACAGCAGTCCTAGAAAACTAATACAATTAGCATTAAAAAGATCACTGGTCTAGGACCCCCAAGACTATTGTCCTAGTTTTGACTTTGCTTCTAAATAGTTGTGTGAACTTGGACAAATTATAGAGGCACCGACTGTTAGAACTGAAAAAGGCCTTAGGCCCAGGGGAAGAAACTGAGGCCCACAGAGGGGAGGGACTGGCACGTAACCCCAGAGAACCCCAGTTACTTCAACTGTTAATAAGACGTAATTATCCCACCCCACCTGCTTCACCCAGCTGTGGTTGACATGTCAATAACATCACTTGGGTAGACCAGTTGCCAGCACAATCACGGCAACACACACACCACTATCTGCCTTCAGAGGAGCACCATTGTCAGTTTCCCAGGATTCTGGTTGATTCAGAGGGAGGAGCCAGGCCAATGATGAACTATTTGAAGCAGATGGAATCCATAAGAGCCTCTGGGCACCCGTTGACAGCCAGCCCACTGTTTGGGTAAATAGGGAGGAACTGCGTAAATGTGAGTCAGTGTGCCACTTGAGAGGCGGTGCAGACAGCATCTACTGACATCCATGAAGGAGGGACTGGTCTCTTAGGGAAGCAAATGACGAATCAGGACACCTGGGTTCTGTGTCTGGAGCTGCTGCCTGATTCACTATGCATCCTTGGGCAATTCTCTTACCCTCTCTGGGCCTTTCCATGCCTGTCCATACAATGGGAAGCCAGGACCCGCACCCAGGTCTGTGTGACTCCAGAATCTCTGATCTAAACCACTGTTTTGTACTGCTAAGAGAGATGAAAGTGACTGGTCATTCCAGGGAATACAAGTGTCAGTAGGGCACTATGTATGTATGTGTATATGAACTGAAATCATAAAGCTGACAGGGCCAGGAGGTCATCTGAATCATACAGGTGATAGCCTTCATAAGCAGATGTTTGAATAGCTTCTGGACATTCCAGTGAAGTTTTCCTTATTCCTCTTGAGGACACTCATTCTGTCGGCATGGAAACAGTTTTCCTTATATGGGGAAGTGATGAATATAAAGATTAAGAGTTTACAAAACCAGACATTTCTCCAAAGAAGACATACAGGTGGCCAAAAAGCACATGAAAAGATGCTCAACATCACTAATTATCAGAGAAACGCAAATCAAAGCTGCAATGGGGTATCACCTCATACCTGTCAGAATGGCCATCATCAAAGAGTCTACAAACAGTAAGTGCTGGAGAGGGTGTGGAGAAAAGGGAACCCTCCTACACTGTTGGTGGGAATGTAAACTGATACAGCCACTATGGAGAACAGTATGGAGGTTCCTTAAAAAAGTAAAACTAGAACTACCATATGATCCAGCAATCCCACTCCTGGGCATATATCTGGAGAAAACCATAATCTGAAAGGATACATGCACCCCAATGTTCATTGCAGCACTATTTACAATAGCCAGGACATGGAAGTAACCTAAATGCCCATCATCAGAGGAATAAAGAAGGTGTGGTACATATATGCAATAGAATGAAATAATGAATGAAATAAAAAAGAATGAAATAATGCCATTTGCAGCAACATGGATGGGCCTAGAGATTATCCTACTGAGTGAAGTAAGTCAGAGAAAGACAAATATCACCTGATATAACTCATACGTGGGATCTAATTTAAAAAATAAAGATACAAGTGAACTTATTTTTTAAAAAAAGTTTACAAAACCAGTTTGGGTCATTTTGGGTTCTGCCACTTTTTTTAGCCCATACAACTTCGGGCAAATCACTTTGCCTTTGCTAAGACTGATGTGGAGACTTTGCAGAGTCACTGTGAGGGTGAAGCAAGAGAAGGCTGTGGAAGCTCTTAGCAGCCCTGGAACACAGCAGGTGCTCAAGAAACGTGGGCTTTCCGTCCCTTGTGTTAACCAGGAGCAAAACAAATTATACCTACTCTTTGTACCTCTGTCAGCTCTTCAGCTGAAAACTGAAAACAATTCTCAGGTAGTCCCCCAGCCCTTAGCATCCTCAGCACCTTCCTCCCCTTCATTATCTTCATCATAACCATTAACATCATCGCCTTTCATTATCACCGTCACCAACAGCCTCCTCACCATCATCTTTAGCAACATCACCATCTTTTATCATTATCATCCTCATCTTCACATCACACACATGAATTAATACCAGAATTTATTATGTATTCCCATAAGTGTTGTTGTTGGGTCCTTTAACAATTCAATGAACTAAATATTCTGACTTTACAAGTGATGAAACTGAATCTCAGAGAACTAAGGTGACTTTCTCAGGCTTGCAACAGCTAGAAGCATCAAAGACAGGAACCTAACCTAGGTCTCGTGATGCCAAATCTTAGGACGGTTCCTTCAAGGGCATTACTGTTTTTAGCAAACATGTCACCCAGCCGGCTCAGGTTACACACGGGATGAGGTAGGAACCTCCAAGTGTTTTCCAGTGAGGTTTGATATTCTCCATTATGTTCTTGTGCAACTGACTTCTCAAATTTAAAGGGGAAATTTTACATTTGAGTGTGTGTGTGTGTGTGTGTGTGTGTGTGTGTGTGTGAGAGAGAGAGAGAGAGAGAGAGAGAGAGAGAGAGGGAGAGGGAGAGGATGTAGATATTCCTGGAAACCTCTGGCATTCTGCTCCTGCCAAGTAGACTTGGGATTCAGCCCACACCTGCAAGATTTGGATGTCTTTTGTCCTCTGAGAGTCTCACTCCGTCTGGTTAATCCAGGCAGAGTTTCCTGTTGCCTCCTTACAGGACACGGTTCAGACCAGAATATTGATGGAGATTACAGCAGGGGGAAGAATAGATTCGGGGGGAGGTAGGGAGCTGCCTGGCAGAGAAGCTTGGCACCCAGGTGGGGTCCTTCCATAGATGATCTCGCAGCACTTGTTTGGAAGCAGGATAGGACACAGGGGGCCCTTCCTAGGGGTGCCTTGAGCTAGTCTATATCCTGTCCCCAGTTTGTTCCTAGGACAAATCTGCCCACCCTTTTTCTAGGAAATTGACATGTGTGCATCTTTTTTCTCCCCCTGCATATCAAATTCTGCTCACTACAAATAGAGTGACCCTACAGCCCAGTTTGACTGGGACAGTCAGGTTTGCATCTGCTGTCCTGGCACCCCACCCAGTTTACTATTTGTCATCATCAAAAGCATCCCTATTTGGATGTTAACTATAGAACATTCTTTCAAGGATAAGCATCAAAGAAGGCAGGAAACAAGGGCCACCAAATGCTGGGTTTGCCATGTAGCCCATTGGGAAGAGCATTAGACTTGGAGGCAGAGAACTTAAAGTCTCAGCCATACCGCTTTCTACCTAAGTAGGACTCAGGTATCTCATCTGTAAAATGGGCATAATGATACCCACCTCACAAGGTTGTTGAAGGTAAATGGCCTTAGTGGGCTCTGTTCTCTGCAGTCATCACCTTGAAAGAACCATTTTACCTTCATTTTTCAGTTACAACTGAGCCATTTTTTCTCCAAGACTGTTGAACATCTGGTCACATGGAATCAGTGGGAACCTTGGGCCAGGGTCAGGGACTCGCCACCTGTGGGGTCCACTCAGAGAGCTGTAAGTTACGCCTGGAAAAAATCCAACCCATATTTCAGTGCTCCACCAGCTGAATCGGCTACACACCAGGAACTGCTAATTTGGTAGATGGATTTGGAAAATCTGGAAGATTATAAAAATCTTTTACTTGTTAGAAGTTTAGAATATTAGAGCCAATAAGCAGAAAGTGGTACTGGGAGTTGGATTAACTACAGTAAAGGACTGAATTTGTTTGGAGAGGAAGATATTAGAGTCAGCCCTGCAATGTCATTCCCCTGGGGATCCTGGCCCAGAATGTTCTCTCCAGCCTGGTTACTGAGCCCAGCACTGCTCCCCAAGTCCTATGTTGGTGAGTTCCAAGGGGCTCCCAGGTGCCACTCTACTGCTCCCTTCCACTGCTGGTGGCCAACAGCAACACCTACCAGTCACAGCCTGGCCTGCCAACCATGCTGCTCCTTTTCCAACCACACACCAACTGAGCACCTAAGGCCTTGACCACAGACACACCTCTGAGACACTGGGGTTTAGTTCCAGATCACAGCAATAAAACGAATATTGTAATAAAGCAAGTCACACAAATTTTTTGGTTTCCCAGTACATATAAAATTTATGTTAATACACTGTTGTCTATTATGAGTGCAATGGCATTACGTCTAAAAAACAATGTACATAACTTAATTGAAAAATGCTTTATTGCTAAAAAATGGTAACCATTATCTGACCCTTCAGCAAGTCATAATATTTTTGCTGGTGGGGGGTCTTGCCTTGATGTTGGTGGCTGCTGACTGATCAGGGTGGTGGTTGCTGAAGGTTGGGGTGGCCATGGCAATTTCTTAAAATAAGACAACAACAAAGTTTGCTGCATCAGTTTCATGATGATTTCTCTGGATCATGCAATGTTGTCTGACAGCATTTTACCCACAGGAGAACTTCTTTCAGACTTGAGTCGGTCCTCTCAAAACCTGCTGCTGCTTTATCAACTGAGTTTATGTAACATTCCAAATCTTTTGTTGTCATTTCAACAATCTTCACAACATCTTCATTGGGGGTAGATTCCATCTCAAGAAACCACTTTCTTTGCTCATCCATGAGAAGCAACTCCTCATCTATTCAAGTTTTATTATGAGATTGCAGCAATATAGTCCCATCTTCAGGCTCCACTTCTAATTTTCATTCTATTTCCACCACATCTGCAGTTACTTCCTCCACTGAAGTCTTGAATCCCTCAAAGTCATCCGTGAGGATTGGAATCAGCTTTTTCCAAACTCCTGTCCATGTTGATATTTTGACCTCTTCCCGTGGATCACAAATGTTAATAGCATCGAGAATGGTGAAGCCTTTCCAGTAGGTTTTCCAATGATTTTGCGCAGAACCATCAGAGGAATCAGTATATATGGCAGCCACAGCCTTATGAAATGTATTTCCTCAATAATAAGATTTGAGAGTAGAAATTACTCCTTGCAGAATGGATGTTGTGACAGTAGGCAGGAAAACAAAATTAATCGTATTATACATCTCCATCAGAGCTCTTGGGTGACCAGGTCATTGAGCAGGAATATTTTAAAGGAATCTTTTTTTCTGAGCAGTAGGTCTCAACAGTGGGCTTAGGATATTCAGTAAACCAAGTTGTAAACAGATGTGCTGCCATCAGGCTTTGTTGCTCCATTTATAGAACACAAGCAGAGTAGATTTAGCATAATTATTCAGGGCCCTAGGATTTGGGGAAATCAATAAATGAGCATTGGTTTCAAATTCAAGTCACCAGCTGCATTAGCCCCTAATAAGAGAGTCAGCCCCTTTGAGGCGTTGAAGCCAGGCATTGACTTCTCCTCTCTAGCTATGAAAGTCCTAGATGGCATCATCTTCCAATAGAAGGCTGTTTTATTTACATTGAAAATCTGTTGTTTAGTGTAGCCACCTTCATGAATGATCTGAGCTAGAGCTTCTGGATAACTTGCTGCAGCTTCCACATCAGCGCTTGCTGCTTCAAAAAATTGTACTTTTACATTATGGAGATGGTTTACCTTCTTAAACCTCATGGACCGATCTCGGCTAGCTTCACTTCTCTTCTGCAGCTTCCTCACCTCTCAGCTTTTATAGAATTGAAGAGAGTTAGAGCCTTGCTCTGGATTAGGCTTTGGCTTTAAGGGAATGTTGTAGTTGGTTTGATCTTCTGTCCAGACACTAAAACTTTTTCCAAATCAGCAATAAGCCTGTTTTCCTTTCTTATTATTTGTGTGTTCACTGGAGCAGCACTTTTCATTTTCAGGAACTTTTCCTTTGCATTCACAACTTGGCTAACTGTTTGGCCCAAGACGCCTAGCTTCTGGCCTATCTTGCCTTGGCCTTTCGACGTGCCTATCTCACTAAGCTTAGTCGTTTCTAGCTTTTGATTTGAAGTGAGAGATGTGTGACTCTTCCTTTCACTTGAACACTTAGAGACCACTGTAGGGTTATTAATCGGACTAATTTCAACATTGTTGTGTCTCAGGGAATAGGAAGGCCCAAGGATAGGGAGAGAGAGGGGCAATGACCAGTCGGTGGAGCAGTCAGAACACACACAACATCCATCCATTAAGTTCACCGTCTTATTTGGGCTTGGTTCATGTGCCAAAACAATTACAATAGTAACATCAAAGATCACTGATCACAGATTTCCATAATAAATGTAATAATAATGAAAAATTTGAAACATGGTGAGAATTACCAAAATGTGACACAAACATAAAGTGAGCAAATGCTGTTAGAAAAATGGTGCCAATAGACTTGCTGGACTCAACGGTTGCCAAAAACCTTCCATTTGTTAAAAAAACCCAAACAACTCCATATCTGCAAAGCTCAATAAAACAAGGTACCCTTGTACTCAGGGCCACATTGTATGTCCAAATGCAGTAGGTACTGCCAGGCCTTGTTCAAGCTGTTTCTTCTTCTGAACAAGCCCCACTTCTCCTCGCCATGTGAATGCAGCCACCTTTCAACACCAAAATAAAGATCGTTGATTCTCAAAACTTTTCTTAACTCCACCTGCTCCAGGCAGTGTGAATTGTTTCTTCCCTACTATTTCACTAAGTAGTACTCTAAGTTTACCTCTCTTTGCAAAAGTCGTCATACTTTTTTGTGTGTGGCCACACCGGCATGTGGGGTCTTAGTGAGGCATATGGGATCACAATTCCCCAACCAGGGATCGAACCCATGCCCCCTGCATTGGAAGCATGGAGTCTTAACCACTGGACCACCAGGGAAGTCCTGTGGTCATAATTTAGAAGAGGCTGTCTCTGTGTCTGTTCCCTCCATTCACTGTGAGCTCTGAGATGGCAAGCTCTGTCCCAGGCCAGCTCTGATTCCCCAGTGACTCACACAGTGGGACTCAGGTTAACCCCTCTAAAACCCTTATCAGGGCACGAGGTGTTTTGACCTCTGTATTAGTCAGGGTTCTCCAGAGAAACAGAACAAATAGGATATTCGTTTTACACATATATGTGAAGCGATTTATTATAAGGAATTGGCTCACATGGTTATGGAGGATGGCAAAGTCCAAAATCCACAGAGTCCTGTCCCATTTTGAGTGTGAAGGCTGGAAGCTGCTGTACAATCAGGTCTTCCGATGTCTCAGTTGGAAGACTGTTGGGCAGAAATTTTTCTCTTATTGAGAGAGGGTTGGCTTTTTGTTCTATTCAGTCCTTCAACTGATTGATGAGGCCCACCCTCATTGGAAAGGACAATCTGCTTTACTCAGTCTTGCAATTCAAATGTTACTCTTATGCAAAAACACCCTTGCAGAAGCACCCACAATAATGCTTGACCAAATATCTGGGCACCAAGGGGCCCAGACAAGTTGACACATGAAATTAATCATCACAACCTCCCTGTGCTGGATAGTACTTAAATGTAATCAACATTCATTACCTTGCCCTTCTATGCTCTCCAGTGCACTGCAGAGGCTAGAACCCGAGACCTATGTTTCCCAGACTCCTTTGCCAGCAAGGATACCGTTAAGGTTCTGCAATCCATCAACTTGCAAGAGATTTGGAAGCAAAGCAGAAGCATCCTCCCTCCAGCACCAGGGACAGGAGAATAAACTTCTGCAGATGTGAGTTTTACAGTGACTGCTAGATTCCCATCCTCTGTATGTCATCTGTGCTAGCTGCAGTGTAAGCAGATAGGATAAGGGGGTCCCTGAGAAAGAGAGCCAGGCATGGCTTTCTTGACAGAAGAGAAGCCATTTTGGCTTAAGGCATTCTGTGATCTAAGCCGGGCCACAGTTCTTGCCCTGGAACAGGTCTCAGTAATTAACAATCTTAAGGGGAAAAAAAGAATACAGGAACAAAGGAAAAGCAGTCAAGAAACAATAGTTCAGCAATAAAAACAGAGTCCTAGTTCCTCCTCAAGGGATATACATCACAATCTGATACTTATCTTTGAGTTCTGCTGTAAACCCCACCCAAGTGGAGTATGGAAAGATGATGTTGGCATTTTCTGATCCTTGAGACTTCAATCAACTAAAGCTTGGACTCTGTCAACTTTTGCCCCAATTCTATGCTGAATTCTCCTCTGCTCCAGCCCCCTCATGAATACACATGTACTCTTAGCTTAAAACTTCCCCAATTTTGCTGTTCAAGGAGACTCTGCTTTGGGAAAGATCTCTGGTGTTCTTCTTACTTGCTGCAAGTAATAAATCCTTCAAGTAAATAAATAATAAATAAATAAATAATCCTGAAAGTAAATAAAACCATATCTCCTAACATTGTCATTTTTGTTTTGTGGTTTTATTCCTACCAAATCTAAGAACACCTTTTGTTATAATACTTGGGCTTTGTCCTCAGTTCCTGAAATAGCTTCAGAGAGTTAAAGATAAATAGATGTCTTTTATTATTCATAACAAACCCCTTTCAACCATACCTAAGTTTGTGTGCTTTGTTTGTTTGTTTTTTAAAGGCTTTTCTACTTCAGCCCACCTGTCTCACAAAATAATGCAAAAGAAAACACAAACGTGCTTTACCTTAACAACAATAACAAAATAATAGAAAACCATCTGCATACAGAGTTATACATTTTGCCATTGCTTTCCAGTATAACTAACACATTCCTTTAGGGCTTTGGCGAATAATTTTCTAAGTCAATAATTTTCTCCGGCAATGCCTCTGCCCTGGAGGTAGCTGATTCTATCTGGTCCCTGAACTACAGGCATAATCACATCACTGTATTTCCCCCACAGTGTTTACATTTTTTTTTTTTTTTTTTGCGGTACGCGGGCCTCTCACTGTTGTGGCCTCTCCCGTCGCGGAGCACAGGCTCCGGATGCGCAGGCTCAGCGGCCATGGCTCACGGGCCCAGCCGCTCCGAGGCATGTGGGATCCTCCCGGACCAAGGACTGAACCCATGTCCCCTGCATTGGCAGGCAGACTCCCAATCAGGGCACCACCAGGGAAGTCCTACATTTTTTTTAACATCTTTATTGGAGTATAATTTCTTTACAATGATGTGTTAGTTTCTGCTTTATAACAAAGTGAATCAGCTATACATATACATATATCCCCATATCTCCCCCCTCTTACATCTCCCTCCCATGCTCCCTATCCCACCCCTCTAGGTAGTCACATAGTACCAAGCTGATCTCCCTGTGCTATGTGGCTGCTTCCCACTAGCTAGCTATTTTACATTTGGTAGTGTATATATGTCCATGCCACTCTCTCACTTCGTCCCAGCTTACCCTTCCCACTTCCCGTGGCCTCAAGTCCATTCTCTACATCTGTATCTTTATTCCTGTCCTGTCCCTAGGTTCTTCAGAAACTTTTTTTTTTTTTAGATTCCATATATATGTGTTAGCATACGGTATTTGTCTTTCTCTTTCTGACTTACTTCACTCTGTATGACAGACTCTAGGTCCATCAACCTCACGACAAATAAATCAATTTCGTTTCTTTTTGTGGCTGAGTATATTCCATTGTATATATGTGCCACACCTTCTTTATACGTTCATCTGTCAATGGACATTTAGCTTGCTTCCATGTCCTGGCTACGGTAAATAGAGCTGCAGTGAACATTGTGGTACATGACTCTTTTTGAATTATGGTTTTCTCAGGGTATATGCTCAGTACTGGGCTTGCTGGGTCGTATGGTAGTTCTATTTTTAGTTATTTCAGGAACGTCCACATTGTTCTCCATAGTGGCTGTATCAATTTACATCCCCACCAACAGTGCAAGAGTGTTCCCTTTTCTCCACACCCTCTCCAGCATTTATTGTTTGTAGATTTTTCATGATGGCCATTCTGACTGGTGTGAGGTGATACCTCACTGTGGTTTTGATTTGCATTTCTCTAATGATTAGTGATGTTGAGCAATCTTTCATGTGTGTATTGGCAATCTATCTTCTTTGGAGAGATGTCTATTTAGGTCTTCTGCCCATTTTGGGATTGGCTTCTTTGTTTGTTTTTGATATTGAGCTGCATGAGCTGCTTGTAAATTTTGGAGATTAATCCTTTGTCAGTTGCTTCGTTTGCAAATATTTTCTCCCATTCTGAGGGTTGTCTTTTCATCTTGCTTAGGTTTTCCTTTGCTGTGCCAAAGCTTTGAAGTTTCATTAGGTCCCATTTGTTTATTTTTGTTTTTATTTCCATTTCTCTAGGAGATGGGTCAAAAAGGATCTTGCTGTGATTTATGTCATAGCGCGTTCTGCCTATGTTTTCCTCCAAGAGTTTTATAGTGTCTTGCCTTACATTTAGGTCTTTAATCCATTTTGAGGTTATTTTTGTGTATGGTGTTAGGGAGTGTTCTAATTTCATTCTTTTACATGTAGCTGTCCAGCTTTCCCAGCACCACTTATTGAAGAGATGATGGTTTCAGTTTTTCACCATTGAGAATGATGTTGGCTGTGGGTTTGTCGTATATGGCCTTTATTATGTTGAGGTAAGTTCCCTCTATGCCTACTTTCTGGAGGGTTTTTATCATAAATGGGTGTTGAATTTTGTCGAAAGCTTTTTTGGCATCTACTGAGATGATCATATGGTTTTTCTCCTTCAATTTGTTAATATGGTTTATCACATTGATTGATTTGTGTATATTGAAGAATCCTTGCATTCCTGGGATAAACTGCAGGTTCATAGTTCCCATTGTTTTTGGTGTCTGCCACCAGTGGCTAAGGTTGGTTCAATGGGTTGTGTAGGCTTCCTGGTGGAGGGGACTGGTGCCTGTCCAGGTGGATGAGGCTGGATCTTGTCTTTCTGGTGGACAGGACTGCATCCGGTGGTGTGTTTTGGGGTGCTTGTGACCTTTTTATGATTTTAGGCAGTATCTCTGCTAATGGGTGGGTTTGTGTTCCCATCTTGCTAGTTGTTTGGCATAGGGTGTCCAGCACTGTAGCTTTCTGGTCATTGAGTGGAGCTGGGTCTTAGCGTTGGGATGGAGATCTCTGGGAGAGCTTTTGCTGTTTGATATTATGTGGAGCCAGGAGGTTTCTGGTGGACCAGTGTCCTGAACTCGGCTCTCCCACCTCAGAGGCACAGGTCTGACACCTGGCTGGAGCACCAAGACTGTGTCAGCCACACGACTCAGAAGAAAAGGGAGAAGAAAGAAAGAAAGAAAGAAAGAAAGAAAGAAGAAAGAAAGAAAGAGAGAGAGAGAGAGAAAGAAAGAGAGAGAGAAAGAAAGAAAGAGAGAGAAAGAAAGAAAGAAAGAAGGAAGGAAAGAAAGAGAGGGAAAGAAAGAAAGAGAAAGAAGGACGGAAAAGAAAGAAAGAAGGAAAGAAAAGAAAGAAAGAAAGAAGGAAAGAAGGAAAGAAGGAAGGAAAGAAAGTTATTAAAATTAAAAAGTAATAAGAAAAAGAAAGAAAGAAAGAGGAGAGCAACCAAACCAAAAAACAAGTCCACCAATGATAAAAAGCACTACAAACTATAGTAAAAAAAAAAAAAACCTAAATAAAAAAAGGACAGACAGGACCCTAGGACAATTGGTAAAAGCAGAGCTGTACGGACAAAAATCACACAAAGAAGCATACACATACACACTCACAAAAACAGGAAAAGGAAAAAAGATATATATCTATAGATTAAAAAAAAGGAAGAGAGCAACCAAATCAATAAACAAATCTTCCAATGATAATAAACTCTAAATACTAAACTAAGATAAACATAAAACCAGAAACAAATTAGATGCAGAAAGCACACCCCTAGTCTACAGTTGATCCCAAAGTCCACCACCTCAATTTTGGGATGATTTGTTGTCTATTCAGGTGTTCTACAAGTGCAGGGTACATCAAGTTGATTGTGGAGCTTTAATCTGCTGCTCCTGAGGCTGCTGGGAGAAATTTCCCTTTCTCGTCTTTGTTCGCACAGCTCCTGGGGTTCAGCTTTGGATATGGTCTTGCCTTTGCATGTAGGTTGCCTGAGGGCATCTGTTCTTCGCTCAGACGGGAGGAGGTTAAACTAGCCGCTGATTCTGGGACTCTGGCTCACTCAAGCCGGGGGAGGGAGGGGCACGGAGTACGGGGCGAGCCTGCGGTGGCAGAGGCCAGCGTGACGTTGCACCAGCCTGAGGCACGCTGTGTGTTCTCCTGGGGAAGTTGTCCCTGGATCACGGGACCCTGGCAGTGGCAGGCTGCACAGGCTCCCAGGAGGGGAGGTGTGGATAGTGACCTGTGCTTGCACACAGGCTTCTTGGTGGCGGCAGCAGCAGCCTTAGCGTCTCATGCCCGTCTCTGGGATCCGCGCTGATAGCCACAGCTCGCACCCGTCTCTGGAGCTCATTTAGGCTGTGCTCTGAATCCCCTCTCCTCACGTACCCCGAAACAATGGTCTCTTGCCTCTTAGGCAGTTCCAGACACTTTCCCGGACTCCCTCCTGGCTAGATCTGGTGCACTAGCCCCTTCAGGCTGTGTCCACACAGCCAACCCCAGTCCTCTCCCTGCCATCTAAGCTCTGAAGCCCGAGCCTCAGCTCCCAGCCCCGCCCGCCCCGGCGGGTGAGCAGACAAGGCTCTCGGGCTGGTGAGTGCTGGTCGGCACCGATCCTCTGTGCAGGAATCTCCCCGCTTTGCCCTCCGCACCCCTGTTGCTGTGCTCACCTCCGCGGCTCCGAAGCTCCCCGCTCCACCACCTGCAGTCTCCACCCGTGAAGGGGCTTCCTAGTGTGTGGAAACCTTTCCTCCTTCACAGCTCCCTCCCACTGGTGCAGGACCCGTCCCTATCCTTTTGTCTCTGTTTATTCTTTTTTCTTTTGCCCTACCCAGGTACGTGGGGGGTTTCTTGCCTTTTGGGAGGTCTGAGGTCTTCTGCCAGCGTTCAGTAGGTGTTCTGTACGAGTTGTTCCACATGTAGATGTATTTCTGATGTATCTGTGGGGAGGAAGGTGATCTCCATGTCTTACTCCTCTGCCATCTTGAAGGTCTCCTCCTAAGTTTAAGTTAATGACGACTTTTTAGGTGAGTTTTTAGAAAGCCCCTAGATAACCACAGGATGGGGGCTGGTTGCCAGAGGAGCCAATGAAGTGGTTACAGGGTTGGAATTTCAGTCTCTCCCCCATTCTGGGAGAGAAAAGAGGCTGGTGGTTGAATTAATCATCAGTGGCCAGTGATTTAAGCAGCCATGCCTACATAGTGAAGCCTCCAAAAAAAATCCAAATGATAGAGTTGGAGAGCTTCTGGGTTGGTGAATAAGGAGCAGCTGTGTGCCAGAAAGGTGGTGCACCTTGAATCCATGTGGAAAGATGCTCCGTGCTCAGGACCCTTCCAGACCTTGCCATATCTTTTCATCTGGCTGTTCATTCTTATACTTTAATATCCTTTGCAATAAACTAGTAATCTAGTAAATTACCTGTTTTCCTGAGTTCTGTAAGCTGTTCTAGCAAATGCTCAAACCCAGAGAGGGAGTCATAGGAACCTCTGACTTATACCCAACATTGACAAGTCATGGGTAACATGGAGACACACCACTTGTGATTGGTGTCTGAAGTTGGAGGGGGGCAGGCTTGTGGGACTGAGCCCTTAACCTGAGGGGTATGTACAAATTCTGGTCAGTATCAAAATGCAATTGAATTGTAGGACAGCCAGCTATAGGTGTTGCAGGTCCCAATTCTGTAGGAGTTGCAGAATTGCTTGGTGTGGAAAACCCACACATCTGGTGTGTGGGTTTTCCAAAGAAGTGAAAACTTTTCTACAGGAATGAAAAATTCAGTTTTTAGAGTTCACTGTGTAGTATTTCAGTTGATGTCAGATTTCTTTCTTGATTATTATTTCTACAGGTAAATTCTACCAGTAATCATCAACATAAGTTAATTATACAAAGAAAGATTGATTCTTTGCATGGTCCTTTAATTGAAGCAAAGTATATCAGACAAAAAAGGCAGAGGCTGTATCTGCACAGCCAGCTCATAGCATTCCTATCTTCAAGATGGTAGGGTAAAAAATTCCTGCTTGTCTGGTTTCCTTAACTATAAAACATACTTGTTCTGAGGATTAAGTTAAACAATATATCAATGCTTAGCACAATATCTGGAGTATAAAGCACTCAGTAACGATTAATCATTATTATATTAACTCTGTGAGTTAAATTGAATTTGGAATCCTGTGAGATGAATATCATTATTATCATCCCCATGTTACCCATGAGGAAGCATAGCACATTGGTGGCTGGCCCATGTGAATCTAGGACATGGCCCCAAGCCTCTGACACAGGGGGCCAAATCCTTTCTCCCAC
The DNA here is from genome assembly GCF_000442215.2 of Lipotes vexillifer. Lineage (NCBI taxonomy): Eukaryota > Metazoa > Chordata > Mammalia > Artiodactyla > Lipotidae > Lipotes > Lipotes vexillifer. The sequence goes on from NW_006793745.1 coordinate 393,029, forward strand.
CCTACACAGCTCTGCAGGGGAAAGAATGTGTTCTGTCCCAGGAGACAGAGAGCTCTGTGCTGTGCCAATACAATTGTGCATATACAATTGTGGTATACGTGTCAGATCATTCCAGGAATTCCAACCAAACACTGCCAAGGGTTTGGGCAGCAGGGGCCAGGAAACAGCGAACAGGTATCAGAAATACCAAGACATCCATGGTTCCTGACCCAGTGCCCAGCTGTCCTATCAGGGTTCCAGAGAAGCAGGGCAGGAAACAGAAACAGCAGCCCATTCTGAACACTGAGGTAGGGCAAGTCCAGGGCAAGAGCTATGTATTAGTTCCCTATTGTTGCTACAACCAGTTGCAACAAATTTAGTGTCTGAACAATGAAAGTATATTATCTTACACTTCTGGAGGTCAGAAGTCCTCCAGAGTCTCAGTAGGCTAAAATCCAGGCATCAGCAAGGCACTGTTCCTTTTGGAGGCTCTAGGGGAGAATCCATTTCCTTGTCTTTTCCTGCTTCTAGAGGCCGCCCACACTCGTCAGCCTCCTTCAGTACCAGGCTGGGTCCTTCTTATGCTGGCATAGCTCTGGTTCTCTCTTCCAATTCCTTCTTCCATTTCTAAGGACCCTTTTGATTACATTGGTTACACTTGGATAATCCAGGATAATCTCCCTATTTTAAGGTCAGCTGGTTAGCAGCCTTAATTCATTCTGCAATCTTAATTCTGCTTTGTCATCTACCCTAACATATTTACAGGTTCTGGGGATTAACACACAGATATCTTTGGGAACCATTATTCTGTCCACCACAAGCCAGTAAAAGTGTGGCATAAGAGGGCCCATCATTATGGGAAATTGATCAGTTTCTACATTTCATTCTAGTTGTTGGGCAAATTTCCGGGAGATGGTTTAATGTGGCTTTGGTGTCAGGCAGATCTGGATTAGAAGCCTGGCTTTAACACTTAATGATTAGTAACTCAGACACTCAGTTATCTCCTCATCTTCAGGGCGGTGATAATACTTGAGGCACATATTTTTAGCTAGAGTTCAGTAAGACAACACATATGACAGTGCCTAAAACATTCCAAGGGTTCAATATCCTTCTACTGTCACTTACTTTACAATATGTAGGATCTCTTATCACCTCTTGACACTTATTTACTTAGCAAATATATATGGAACATAAACTATGTGCTGAGTATTGTGTTAGGTGCTGAGGGAGAGCCAGCACCTGGATCTGCCTTATCTGAACTTCAGAAACACAGCAGGGGATAGAGCTGGATGACGGATCATGCAAGGGGCAGCAACAGAGAAACCAGAGGACGGAGATGCCTCCCCTAAGATCTATGTGTGTCATCCTTTACCAGGTAGTGCCTGAGACCCCTAAATCACAGGACTAGGCTGTCAGGAATGGGAGAGAGTAGGTATTAAGAACATGAGGTTTGAATTCAGACCTAGATTTTAAAAAATATATATATATATATATATTTATTTATTGGCTGCATTGTGTCTTCGTTGCTGTGCACAGGCTTTTCTCTTTAGTGGTGGCGAGTGGGGGCTACTCTTCGTTGAGGTGTGCGGGCTTCTCATTGCGGTGGCTTCTCTTGGTGCAGAGCACAGGCTCTAGGCATGCAGGCTTCAGTGGTTGTGGCTCATGGACTCTAGAGCGCAGGCTCAGTAGTTGTGGTGCACGGGCTTAGTTGCTCCATGGCATGTGAGATCTTCCCGGACCAGGGATTGAACCCATGTCCCCTGCATTGGCAGGTGGATTCTTAACCACTGCGCCACCAGGGAAGTCCAGACCTAGATTTGTTTTAAAATACTTTTTATTATGAAAATTCCAAATATTAACAAAAGAAAATAATGTAAAACTGTGTTGTTTAATTCCGTGGCTATTGAGCACTTGAAAAAAGACTAGTCTGAAATGAGATGTGCTAAAAGTGTAAAATACCCACCAACTTCAAAGACTTAGTATTAAAAAAATGTAAAATATCTCATTAGTAATTTTTATATTAACTATTTTTGGTATGGTGGAGCAAATAAACTAGCATTATTATAACTAATAATACACATTTCATTCCTTTTTTAATGTGGCTAAAATATTTTAAATTATGTATATGGATCACATTAAATTTCTGTTGAATCAAGATGATGTAGAATAAATCACTCAGCTTCAACAATTACCAATTTCTGAACACTATTGTTTCCTCTATACCCCTACCAACCTCCACCCCCACTGAATTGTTTAGCAATAAGTTCCAAATAACATATTACTTCATATGTAAATATTTCAGTAAAAGGACTATTTTTTTAAAAAATCTCATTATTACATTTAATAAAAACTAACATGTCAATTATATCTCAATAAAACTGGGAAAAAACTGACAATAATTCTTTAATATTATGGGGTGGAGATTTCTGGTTCCAGAAAAGGTGGAATAGACACATTTCTTCCTCTTTCTCTAAGAACAGGTAAAAACCCTGGATTTAATACATAAGACAAATATAAGAAGACTCTGAAATGTGGAAAAAAGGAGAACTGAGTAGGAATCTCAGGATTTGAGGACAAAGTAATGAGTTCCGAGATTTTCTCATTTACTCTTATATCTATTATGGCTTCCCTCCATCTGGAAACACCAAAAAGTGTAGAAAAAATAATCTCCAAGAAAATCTCTAGCCAAAGAATTAGCAAAGGGGAAGCTTAGAAAACCAAACACATTTTGGAAATATTCTAGCCAAACATCATGGGAAAAAACAAGACACCTGTCTACAGCTGAGATCAAGTGGTAGCCAAGGCTTTCATCTATGCCCAGTCGTAATCATGTTCCTCTTCTTCCTGTTCCCACCACCTGCAGTGTCAGCAGAGACTAAATGGGAATTCTGGATTTCTGCATTACCTGGTAGTAATGAGATGGCAACCCCATTTCCCCTGCAGTAGAGGCCTGCTAGAATAGAATATTTAAATAATATCCAGAGCCTTATAACACAATACCCAACATATCTAGGATACATTACAAAAACACGTCTTATACCAAGAATCAGGAATATCTCAATTTGAAAAGCAAAACTCAAAAGTCACCAATACAGATAACACAGATGTTGGAATAATCTGATGAAGATTTTAAAGCAGCTATCATAAAAGTGTTCTAACAAGCAATAATAAGCACACTTGAAGCAAACGAAAAAAGCTCAGCAAAGAAATAGAAGACATAAAGAAGAACCAAATGGAAATTTAAAAACTGAAGATATAATTACTAAGAGAAAAAATCACTAGGTGGACTCAATAGCATAATGCTGTGACGGAAGAAAGAATCAGTAAACTTGAAGATAAGCCAAAATAAATTATCCAATGTGAACAACACAGAGAAAATAGACTAAAAAAGAACAGAGTTTCAAGGATCTCTAAGCCAATAACAAAAGATTTAACATTGATGTCATTGGAGTACCACAAAGAGAAGAGAAAGGATCTGGAGCTGAAAAACATTCTACAAAATAATGGCTGAAATTGTCCCATGTTTGGCAAAAGACATAAACAGATTCAAGAAACTGATTAAACCCCAAACAGTATAAACCCAAAGAAGTTTATGCCAAAACCCATCATAATTAAACTTTTGAAAACTAAAATCAAAGAAAAATATTGAAAGTATCAAGTGAGAAATGACACCTTACTTACAAGGGGAAAAATTGAATGACAGCAGATTTCTCATCCAAAACCATGGAATCCAGAAGGAAGTGACACAGCATTTTTCAAGTGCTGAAAGAAAAGAACTGTCAACTCAGAATTCTATGTCCACAAAAATGTCACTCAATAATAAAAGGGAGGGAAATTCCCTGGCAGTCCAGTGGTTAGGACTCAGTGCTTTAGCTGCAGGTATCCAGGTTCAAACCCTGGTTGGGGAACTAAGATCCCACAAGCCGTGCAGCCAGAAAAAAAAATGTTTTTTTAATTTAAAAATAACAAAAATTGAAATCTAGAGAAATATTTTGAATAAATAAATAAATAAAAGGGAAATCAAGACATTCTCAGATGAAGGAGTTAAGAGAATTTGTCACCAGCAGACCTGCTCTATGAGAATAGCTAAAAGATGGTCTTTGAAAAAAAAAAAAAAAAAAAAAAAAGATACATCCAAAAACACTACTGGTATATGAAAATAAAATTCAAAAAATGTTCACATAATCCACAGAGAGACAGGAAAAAGGAAACAGAAGAATGGAAAACAGAGGGAATAAACAAAAAATAAATTAAAAATGATTAGCAAGCCCTAATATAGCAATAACTACATTAAATGTAAGTGGTCTAAATACACCAGTTAAAAGAGATATTTGGCCCAGTGGATTAAAAAAAATATATGACCCAACTGTATGCTGTCTACAAGAAACTCAGTTCAAAAATATAATGATATAGATAGGTTGAATATAAAATGATACCCTGGGAATTCCCTGGCGGTCCAGGATTAGGACTCTGTGCTTTCACTGCGAAGGGTGCGGGTTCGATCCCTGGTCGGGGTACAAAGATCCCATAAGCTACGCAGCATGGCCAAAAAAAAAAAAAAAAATGATACCCCCAAAATACCATGCGAAACCTTAATCAAAAGCAGGGCCCTGCTGAAACCTTGACTGCAAACTTCTAGCCTCCGGAACTGTAAGAGAATGTAGTTCCCTTGTTTTGAGCCACCCAGTTTGTGATACTTGGTTACAGCAACCACAGGAAACTAATATGCCTCTTCCTTCAGAGCTAAGCACACAACTCCCCCCAGGAAGCCTTCCCCTGCACCACCTTGCCCAGCATAACCACTTATCACCTGTTCATGCCTCCTCCCAGCACTCACCTATCTGTCTCCTCCGCTAGTCAAGGGGGGGGGCACTTCCGCAGGAGACAGCAGAGGCTTTGTGAGGGCAGGGAACACGCCTTCCTTTCTTCTTCCATTCATTCTTTCCAAAACTAGTTTTTGATCACCTGTTTCTGGCCAAGCATTGTTCTAGGCCCACAGGATACATCACTGAACAAGGCAAACAATACCACTACCTTCAGGGAACTTGGGTTCCAGTGGGTCAGGGGAGACAAACAAGAGCTTCTAAACACATTAATCAAATAAATAAAATCATTTCAGATAATGACAAGTTTATGGAGGAAAGTAATGGGCAAGAGAAGGACGGGTCCTGGAGAAGGGGGAGGTGAGGGGGAAGGCTTGAGGTGCCCTTACAATAGGTGGCCATGGAAAGCAGCACAAGAGGCCTGAATGAAGCCAGCCATGCTCTGTGTAATGCCCATCTTCCTCATTAAGGTCTACATTCCTTGGGACTTGGGATGGTGTCTGTGGAGCTTGTCACTTTGTTCCCAGCATCTGTGATGTATTTGAACTGGCTCTGACCCCCACCTGGAACAGGTACCCAACAAAACCACATCTTGCTGAAGGAACATCTGAATGGGGGATGTCATGAGAAAAATATTAGAAACTACAGAAAGGGCCTGGTACACCTTGGGTGTTTCATAAATATTCCTTCTGCCCTTCCCTCCCATTGTTAGCAGCACACATGAACTTGTAGCCCATTGGCCCCATACAACTGGACCATCACGTCACCAAGGAGGCTCCTTTCCAGGAGGCTGCCAGCCAACACGACTCCGTTCTGCAATCCCGCCCCACCCCCCTCCCCACGCAGCCCAGGACAGACATTCTTGTTCCTCACAACACAAGCGTTTCATGCTGATGATAAGCAGTCATTCTCATAACAAAAGACTTAGAATTTTACAAAACCGTCTCATATATACCATAGCCCTTCATTTTTTCCAGATCCCTTTCATGTAGAAGGTACCATCTCTGCCCTATCTATAGACAAAAATCCAGTCTCAGAGAAGCAAAGCGTTCCCCCAAAGTTTCCCCATGGTAAGTTGAGGGGGACCTGGCTCCAAATCCCTCACTCCTCCAACTATACCACAGGCCAGGCTGGGAACAAACTCCAGTTCATGGGGCTTCCCTGGTGGCACAGTGGTTAAGAATCCGCCTGCCAGTGCAGGGGACGTGGGTTCGAGCCCTGGTCCGGGAAGATCCCACATGCCGCGAAGCAACTAAGCCCGTGTGCCACAATGACTGAGCCTGCACTCTAGAGCCCGTGAGCCACAACCACTGAAGCCCACGTGCCACAACTACTGAGGCTCTTGCTCCTAGAGCCCGTGCTCCGCAAAAGAGAAGGCTGCGCACCGCAACGAAGACCCAACGCAGCCAAAAATAAATAAATAAATATATTAAAAAAGAAAATCCAGTTCATGACTCATCAGCTGAGGGAGGCATCCGGAAGAGGAGATGCCTGGTAGTGCAAAGTCACATGACAAGAATTTATGGGGTCTGGAACCACATATTGTCAGCAAATGTCATTATCATTATTGGTGGTGAAAGTTCCAGAAGCAGTGAAATTCTTTGCTGTCCAGAAAGGTACCTGCCAAGTTAGGGGTCAGAAGCCCTGCCGGCAAGATTCCACCCCCTCCCCCAGCTGGCTAGGTGACCTGAGGCACATCAGTGAACCTGTTGTTTGATTACTCTTTTGTTTATAAAACAAAGTAACAAATAAAAAAACAAAATAAAAGGGAAAACAGGACTGAGTTTCCTTCCCTTCCCCTGTCACGGGGCGACTGTGAGGGTAAACTGAGGTTGGAAAGTGGTTCTCAGGTGTGAGGAGATGCCGCTGTGCCCCTGGAGCTTCACCCAGTATTTGAGTAACGAAGATGCCCATCCAGAGAGAGGGACAGACAGGCAGACAGGAGAGAGCTCCCCCTTCCAGATAGCCTGGAGAGGAAAGGCAGAGGATGGGCTGGTTGTCAAATCCTGTAGCTGTGGCGACGTCCTCAGGGTGCGTTGTGTGCAGTGAATCAGTGACCCACACACGCTGCTGTCCTCAGGATCTGCAGGCGGGGGACCACAGGGCAGGGATGGGAGTGGCCCCTCCCACTGTTAGCCCTGCTGACCCACAGCCAGCATTTGTCTTCCTGCTTCCACAACTCCGAGCTCTGCTGGTGAAGAGGTCTCAGTCCCTAAGGGGGTGGGGACCTCCCACAGGGGACACAGCACGGGGTCCACTGAAGAGGAAGCTGGGACGGCCATCTGGCCCCGTTGCCTCTTCACTCCAGTGAATCAACAGGCAAAGAGGCCACTCTACTGTTTGGGGTGATTGATCCTGACTCTCCAGAGAAAATCGGGCTGCAGCCGCACAACAGAGATGACGAGGAATCTGTCTGGAATGCAGGGGCTTCCCTGGGGTCCTCTTAGGACTCCCGAAGGCTGTGATAAAATTCAGTGGAAAACTACAAGAGCCCAATGCAGGCAGGCCTGCTATTGGCCCAGGCCCTTCAAGAAGAAAGATTTGGGTCAGCCTCCTAGGCAAGGGACCTGGTCCAGCCAAGGTGTTTGCCCAGGGCAGAGAGTGTGGAAAGGGCAGAGGAAGGAAAGAATTACAAATACCAGCTATCACAAGACCAGCTGCAGAAACAAGGACTTTAATATTTGTATTTCTTCCTCCTTTTTGATAGAAATATGTTTGTGTATATATTAACTAATTTTTTTTACCCCTCTCCCATCCCCCTACCATCTAACATGAGATGTGTTAACAACAGTCAACCTTATAGCTCAGTATTTGTTACAGGATATCAAAGGGGAAGTGTGATTGAGCTAGAAGAATGAACAGCATCCAAAGACAGGAAAGGGACTCTGTATCCTCCTTTGGGGAAAGAGATTAGCTTGTCATCAGTTATGTGGCATCTCTGTATCAGAGTGACTTGGCTATTGCCATTATTTGCTAAGTGTGGTTTAAAGTGGTATAGATGAGTGCTAAGTTGACAACGGGTGCACCACGGTAGCTTTGTAATACAATAAGTCCCCTACATACGAAAGTGTTCCGTTCCGAGAGCACGTTCCTGAGTCCAATTTGTTCGTAAGTCCAACAAAGTTAGCCTAGGTACCCAACTAACACAATTGGCTATATAGTACCGTACTGTAATAGGTTTATAATATTTTTCACACAAATAATAACGTACATAAAAAACAAACACAAAACATAAGGAAAGCATTTTTAATCTTACGGTACGTACCTTGAAAAGTACACTAGTACAGTACAACAGCTGGCATACAGGGGCTGGCACGCACATTCGCAGTTTTGAAAGTTCGCAACTTGAAGGTTCATTTGCAGGGGACTTACTGCACGTCAACTTGGCTGGGATGAACTGTGTTTCCGCAAATTCCCTTTCCTGTGTTTGCAGTTAGGGTGGACCCCAAGAAAGATTATGCATGGTTGTTGGAGGGTGAAAGTGAAGCAGCAGCCATGAGGTGTGTGTGAGCTGCAGGGGCCCAAGCAGCGCTGCAGCCCACACATGTCACGCGCCTGCTGGCTGACTTTGTTGGCATGGCCAGCAGCCAGGACCGCAGTTGCTCCAGCTCCAGAGCGGGTGGTGTTCAGCTTCATGATAAAGGGCACCAGCTTCTCCTGCAGGACACCCACCATCATGGCCATGGGGGGCAGTGAGGGCCTGTTATGGACTGAACTGTGTCCCGACACAAGTTCATGTGTTGAAGTCCTAACTTCCAATGTTACTGTGTTTAGACACAGGGCCTTTAAAGAGGTAATTAATATCCTAATCTGTGTGAGGTCATAAAAGTGGAGCCCTAATCCCACGTGACTGGTGTCCTTATAAGAGGAGGAAGAAACACCAGGGATCCATGTGCATGGAGGAAAGTCGTGTGAGGACACAGCCAGAGGTGGCTGTCTGCAAGCCATGGAGAGAGGCCTCAGGAGAAACCAAACCTTCCAACATCTTGATCTTGGAATTCCAGCCTCCAGAGATGTGAGAAAATTAATTTCTGTTGTTTGTCACCCAGTCTGTGGTATTTTGTGAGGGCAGCTGTAGTAAACTATATAGGGCCTGATGTGGGTTTCAGCTCGTATATGTGGCATCCAGCCTGCCCTTGACATTCCCTACCTTGTGTCTATCTTTCTTTCCCAACTGTCTGCTCTGCCAGCCTCAAGCTCCAGCATCAGAGAAGACAAGACTTCCAGAGACGGCTGAACCAGCTCCTGTAATTCCATACTGTCACCTCCTGTCACGAACCCCAAGATTCTGATTCTCTGACTGAAGCCTGACCCATACAGGAGGGGAGGTTCTTGAACAGGACTGTGGGGTGGCCCCCGGAGGACCGAAAACCTGAACCGCATTCAAGGACAAGCACCGGCCAAGGATGAGGGCACATTGGGACACGCCCGTGCATCTCTCTCTGAGCTTGGGTGGGAGGGAGCTAGTCTGCCACTGGGGACACTGCAGCAGCCCCCAGGAAGGAAGGAACATAGGCAGAGGTGAGGAGAGCGGATGGGGCCAGGCACGCACCCAGTCCGTTGAGCAGATGCCAGCGGCCCCACCTGCAACCTGCCAGGCTCCATGTAAGATCAAAACCTCCAGCCCTAACACCTGTGCTCCAGGCAGCCCGGCCTTGCTGTGACAGGTGGGGACCCAGGAGGCAGATGCTTCCTCCCACGTGACAGAGCCCGGAGCCTACATCTGTCAGGGATTAGGGTGCACTGCCCTGGGTCACTAATTGGTTACACTCCAGGCAGTTTCCCTCCTCTGTCACCTGAGCCCATCTCCTCTGCCTTTCTGTCTGCTGCCTCCCTGCTTTTCCTGGCTGTGTGGTCCACTGGAGGCTCTGGGATTGCAGCAGCTGCTGGAGTGCAGCCCTCTTCATCAGGCTGATGCTGCCTTTAGGATTCATTTTTAAAGAACAGTCAGGCACTTCCCTGGTGGCTCCGTGGTTGAGAATCCGCCTGCCAATGCAGGGGACACGGGTTCGAGCCCTGGTCCGGGAAGATCCCACAGGCTGCGGAGCAACTAAGCCCGTGCGTCACAAGTACTGAGCCTGCGCTCTAGAGCCCGCCAGCCACAGCTACTGAGCCCACATGCCACAACTACTGAATTCTGCGTACCTAGAGCCTGTGCTCCGCAACGAGAGAAGCCACCACGATGAGAAGCCACCACGATGAGAAGCCCGTGCACTGCAGCGAAGACCCAATGCAGCCAAATAAATAAATAAAAATAAAGAATGCAGTCAGCCCCCCGGGATTTTGAGCATCCCGGCCCAGGAGGCCAGCGGCCTGGTGGAGAAGCAGAAATCAAAGAGAAACTACTATGTGCCAGACACAGGGTAACTGTTATTAGCTGAGCTATGACTATATACCAAGTGGGTTTATAGTTACAACCTCAGCAGCTCTATGAAGCTGGTCTTAACATCTGCATTTTCTAGAGAATTCTCGGAGTCACAGAGGAGTTAGGGAAGTTAACAGAGGGTCACACAGAGACTAAAAACTTGAAAGTCCTTTCTCATCCTACTCCCGGAGGCTGCTGCTGGTTAAGTTCCCCTCTCTTAACCCAGATGGGGCTGGGGTATGTGTGAGGGGGAGAAAAACATGATGTATTACAGAGGTTTTCAAAGTGTGGCCCAATCAGCAGCCTCAGCGTCACCTGGAACCTTGTTAGAAATGCAGATTCTCAGGCCCGTCCCAGACCTCCTGAACCAGAAACTGGCAGGGTGGGGCCCAGGCGTCCCTGCGTTAACAAGTCCTGCAGGTTGTTCTGATGCGTGCTCAGGTTTGAGACCCACGAATCTAGGGTCTGTGACCCTCTAGGTCTGGGCTGGGGTGCCCTGGCTGAGTGGAGACTCCCAGGTTGGAAGGGCTGAGTGTAGGCCCAGTGGCAGGACATGAACCAGGGTGGGATGGCCCCTCTCATTCACCAAGCACCTCTCCTGACCTCAACTACTGCACCCTCAGACCAACCACAAGGATGCATATCATCGCCCTCTTGTTTCTGATGACATTTTCTGACAAGCACTGGGTTCAAATCCCAACTCCACCACTTCCTGAAGGTGTGACCTTGGCCAAGTCACATTCCTGCCTCCATGATGCTGGACTCATCACTCATCTTCTCTGGACCTCGGTTTCCTGTAAAGAGAAGGGGCGAGATGTGCTCAGAGTTTATCCACTTGATTCGAGGACTCCCTGGGCTCTGTGTGGAGAGGGGCTGCGAGAGCTGTTGGGGGCACTGATGGAGATAGATTATTACACAGACAGTACAACATAGAAGAAAGAATACACCAAATGCCCTTGTTGATTGTAACATTTCAGAGACATTAAAATGTGAATTTCCAAAGTGAGGAAATGCAGCTTCCTTGGCGCTGGGTGGTTTACTTGCTCTCCCTGTGCAGCCAGTGTTTTTCGTGAGGCAGCTGGAAGTGTTAGGCTCCGCATTACTTCCTCCTGGACAGATCCGGCTCCAGGGTGGGGAAACTGGTCCTCCGACTGCAGAGACCACCCCTCACGTACAGCAGTTCTCCTGCTCCAGGAAAGGGCAGTCATGCTAACCCCGAATGTGCGTGAAGGTTTCTACCCCCTCACTGGCTGCTTCCTTTCACGCTCACCCGTTTATGTAATTGTAGAGAGTTTTCGGTCTCATTTGCTCCTCAAAGCAGCACTGAGAGCGCAGTGTCATTGCTCCCATTTTCCAGATGCTTGTACAGCTAGAAAGCAGCAGGGTTGGGATTTGAACTCCCATCTTCTAACGACAAGTGTGGTGTGCTTTATCCTAGAACTAGGGATCCTGCAGGTTCAGGTGGCCCTGGCTCTGCTCGGCTCGGCAACTTTCCTGCTGTGTGTCCTTCGACAAATCAACCAGCTCCTCTGAATTAAACGTCGTTGTTCAAGGCTGTAACCATGTAAGCTGGGAGAGGCTACCCCTGGTTATTTTATAGGAAAAGGGAGCTCGGATTGTCTCTGATTTGATAAATTAAAATGAATGGACCCTCACTGTTTCATAGTAAAAGTGGTTTATTTGGTGGTAGGCAAAGTCTTTGAGGAACAGAGCCACAGAGTAGGGGATAAATCGCAAAGGACTCCCAGTGATGACCAGGTTGGTGGCAGAGCCCTCAGCCACCTTTGGACTAAGACAGTTGGCTTCTCAGAGAAGATCCATCACGGACTCCTGGTGGCGATTTTCCCATGGAAAACCTCTCTGCGTGATCCCTACAGGGGTTCCTCTGCCTTTCCTTGGATACTTCCAGTGATGGGAGCTCCCCTCTTAGGATAAACTCTTGCAAGTCGGATGGCTCCGATTACTACGAAACTCTTCCATAGAGCACATCAGATCCAGCCAAGAGGGACCGGGAGTCTTTGGTCTCACTCGGCCTCCAAGGCTCCAGGGTAAGTCTAAGCCAGGAGCCCTCTGGGCTCTTGCAGACAAGTTCTGGAGTCTCTGCCAGCAAAGTCTCATGTTTGTTTTGAGTCCACAGCCCTGGCACCTATAAGTATCTTACTCCCCAAATGTTCTGGCATAGTTTAAAAATTAAAGTTAATTAAATTCAAGTAGGGAATTTCATAACCTCTCCTATGCTTGCACACCTAAGGGGGAAGAGTAATAACACCTCGTCCCCCACCCGTGCCCACATCTGTTTAACGCATTTCCTTCAAAACATCCTGCACTTTTTATTTCAATTAATCTCTGCAGCATCCCATGACATAGGCCAATGGGGATTGCTGTCTTCATTTCCTGGTGAAGAAACTGAGGCTCAGAGATGTTGAGTGACTTATCCATGAGTGAGTCGTAGGAATTGTTGTTATCGTGGGGACTCCTGACCCATGGGTAGCGTTCTTTCTGCTACAGCTCATTATCACAACGACTGCCAGGTTCAAAAACAAGCCACTTCTAAGTATTTACCCTACAGGAATATTCATAAAAGAATGCACACGTCTGTACAAACATGATGACTGCAACAGTGTTGGCAAATGATTTTTTGCAATCTGATTGTTCAGTGATGGAGAATTAAAAACTGTGGAACAGCCATTAATGGAATTCTACACAGCTTTTATTTTGTTTTATTTTTTATTGGAGTATAGTTGATTTACAATGTTGTGTTAGTTTCTGCTGTACAGCAAAGTGATTCGGTTGTGCATACATACATTCTTTCCAAAATTCTTTTCCCTTATGGCTTATCACAGGATATCGAATATTGTTCCCTGGGCTCTACAGTGGGACCTTGTTGTTTATCCATCCTATATATAATAGTTTGCATCTGCTAATCCCAAAATGCCAATCCATCCCTCCGCCACAGCCCCTCCCCCTTGGCAACCACAAGTCTGTTCTCTACGTCTGTCTACGCAGCTTTTAAAACAGAGTAGGTGACTCATGTATATTCATATGAGTAATGTGTATGCTGTTTAGCTGAGCCATGTAGCAGTGTTGAGTTGGGATGAAATACATTTTTTTAAAAGTGGGTATAATATTCCATTTTTTTTCAGATATATATATATATATATATATATATATATATATGTTTAGATGTACATAAAAGCTTGAAAGGATACACACCAGCTACCAACAGGGATGATATTTTATTTGTCTGTGGGGAGGGGGGAAGGTTGGGGGTTAAGAGTTAAAGGGAGGTTTACTCTCTCTACTTTCTTGACTTCTCATTTTTATTAACAATGAATGCAGAGAGTTACAAGTATCATAGGAGTCTTTCACTCTTTTCATTACAGATTTTTGTTTTGTAATAAAGACACATTTTTGTTTGATATATATATATATATATATATATATATATATATATATATATACACACACACACACACACACACACATGTCCCAAAGCATTACCAGAAAATGGTTTCATTTGATTTCAAATATGAAAACTTCAGAGTTCCAGTCAAGTGTATACTAACTTGGTCTTCACTGAAGTATCTATCTCATCCTCAGCAACTGCACTTTACAGTTTACAGAGAAGACTCTCTTATATCCATGAGTAATCTTACTACATGGCTGGTGGGAGCCCGGGAGGCCTGATGGTTAATGGTGTTCATGGTGGACTCTTTCTAACAGGTGGCTGAATTTTAAGGAGAGAACAGAAAAGGCAGTTATTGAAGACCATCACTATAATATAATGCTGGTAACAGTCCTAATAACAAAAGCTATTATTATTGCCGTTGTGTGACTTGAAACTCCCTGAGGCTGCCCCAGCTGGGAAGCAAGCCCATACTAACTGCTTCTGTATCTCCAGCATTTAAGGGTGCCTGGAGCTCAGTAGAGAGGCTCAGTGAACATTTTTGGCAAATATCTGTTGAAGAAATGAATGAAAACTCTATTTAGGTTCTAAGTCACATTCATCACAAACATGGTTTGCCCTGGTGACACTGGCTCAGGAGTTTTAAGCAAAAGGGCACTTTGTGTGCCAAAAATGACCATTCATGATTTCCTCTAGTTGTCAGAAACCCTGCCGATTGGTCCTTCTGATTCTGCTTCCAGCGGGCAGAGCTTTCATTTCTCCTGAGGACAGCAGGTAGATGGCAGGGCCTTGAGGGTGATCTGGAAGGGGAAGCCCATTGGCAGCCTAGCCACCCATCCAACATCCTGCACAACTCTCTCCTGAAATCCCATGGTGATGTTTACTAAGCTGGGGATTGACGAAGGTTTGGAACTTTTCCTTTAAAAACATTTACTGCATCTTTCATTTTACTGTCCTAAATTTCATAACCAAATCTCCTCTGTATCCTGATGTTTGGGTGATGTTCTTTAACTTCTAAGTAGAGGCCAGAGCTCCCCACTTCTTGCCCTCAGTTTCTCTGGGCTCTGGTTTGTTGCCCTTGATGATTCTGAGGTGGTAGGATTGTCTGATCAAGGGTAGGGTGGGGAGGGCGTTCTTCCTGATTAGGGGGTGACCACTGGGGAACAGATGTGAGCAACCATGGTGTAGATTGCACAGTTCGGACTCCAGCCTAAGACCTAAAGTAATGGGCCACAGGGAGTCCTCCAGTCTCAGCCCAGCTCACCATTCCAAGCCAAGCAGCCAGTGTGCCTCTGGGCCACAGAACCCCAGGACCCTAAGCACATTTAGGGGATTCACATTGTTCCAGTCTTGCCTACTAAGTAACAGGCTTTTCTGTGATCCACTTAAATGGGGGCATCTTTGGGATCTCTGACTGTCCTAGGGGCTTTGGTGAAGAATCTTCATCTACCTGGTCCTCCAGCAACCCCAATGCTGCCATAGCCTCGCTTCTCTGCTTTGCTCCCAAGGAGCTGTGTAGAAATCTTGTCTGTCTGAAGGGAATCCCACTGGACAACCATATTTGAGGAAATCTAAATCCCAGTTCCCTAGTTATCGACAGTTGCGAAAAAACAGCACCACAAACTTAGCAATTAAAACTACACACATTTATTACTTCACAGTTTCTCTCAGTCAGGAGTTGGGAACACGGCTTAGCTGGGCCCTCTACTTTGGGGTCTCTCATGAACCTGTCAGCGAAGTGTCATCAAGGGCTGGGTTCCCTGAGGCTCCAGGTGGGAAGGGCCCACTTCCAAGCTCATGTGGTTGTTGGTAGGATTCAGTTCCTTGCAGGTTGTCGGACTGAGGGCTTCAGTTTCTTCCTGGCTGTTGTCCAGGACCCACCCCCAGTTCCTTGTCACTTGCGTCTCTCCACAGAACAAGTCATAACACAGCAGCTGCCCTCACCAAAGGAGAAAAGGGAGAGTCTGATGGCAAAATGGAAGTTACAGTGCTATGTAAAGTGATCATGGGAGTGGCAGCCTTTGCTGTATTTGTTGGTTAGAAATAAGTCGCAGGTTCACCCGCCTTCAAAGGGAGGAGTTCCACAGAGGCATGAATGCCAGGAAGCAAGCAGCATGGGGGCACTTAGAGTCTGCCCACCACAGGGATCAGCAAACCTCTATAAAATGCTGGGGGGAGGGGTGGTGGAGTCGAGATGGTGGTGTGGGAAGACGCCAAGTTAGCATCTCCCCACAGCTAGGGAGACTGCCGGCCGCTGGTGGGAGACCCTGACGCCCAAGGAGACGGGAAGAACCCCCAAGTGAACCAGTAGGATGTGGGGGGAACTGAGGTGGGAGCAGAAGTGGAGGCCAGACAGGATCAGCATCCCTGAGACCGGGTTGATCAGGAGAGGCAGGTAGGAGGGGCCATCCCAGAGGACCGGGAGACGAGCGGAGGGCATTTGCCCCGCCCACCTGGGCCAGGGAGACTGCTGAGTTCCCAGGCTGGTACCCTGCCCTCCAAAGCCCCCTGCAGGCCGCATGGGTCCTGCGGGCATAGGAGGGAGGCCAGGGGAGAACAGGAGAGGCAAGCAGGAAGGATCCTCTGGAGGAGGAGCAGGAGAGGAGATGAGGGTGTTTGTCGCACCCACTCGAGCCCAGGAAGCCTGCTGGGCTCCCAGGTGAGTCCCCCGCCCTCTGAGACCAGGGGTGGGGGGCATGCCTGGGCCCCTTCTGTTCTGTTGAGCCTAAGCCCCAACCCCCACAGCCCCCAGGGCCTTTTCCAGCCCTGTGGGTCCTGAGCATAGGCCCCACCCGCCGTCCAAACCTCGCCCTTGCTTAGGCCCCGCCCTCCACAGCCAAGGCCTTTCCTCCCTTTTTTTTTCTTTTCCCTCCTCTTTCTTACTATTGTGGTACTGTTGTACCTTCGGGTTGTTGATTCATCTATATTTTTATTTTTATATTCTTTCTAACATATTGTTAGTTTCATAGTCTAATTTTTTTTTACTCTGTTATTATTCTCCCTCTCTCTTTTTTTTTTTTCTTGCCATGCTACATGGCTTGCGGAATCTTGGTTCACTAGCCAGGGGTTAGGCCAAAGCTTCTGCAGTGGGAGCTCTGAATCCAAACCACTGGACTAACAAAGAACCTCAGACCCCAGGGAATATTCATTGGAGTGAGGTCCCATGGAGGTCCTCATCTCAGCAGCACACAGTGAGAGGCCCACGTACCCCGCCGCCACCAAAAAAAACAAAAGATGTAGACATAGAGAATGGACTTGAGGACACGGGGTGGGAGGGGGAAGCTGGGACAAAGTGAGAGTAGCATCAACATATATACACTACCAAATGTAAAATAGCTAGTGGAGTGGGAAGCAGCAGCATTGCACAGGGAGATCAGCTCAGCGCTTTGCCATGACCTAGAGGGGTGGGCTAGGGAGGATGGGAGGGACATATGTATGCATATGGCTGATTCACTTTGGTGTACAAGAGAAACTAACACAGTACTGTGAAGCAATTATACTCCAATAAAGATCTATTTAAAAAGAAAAACACTAGAGAGTACACATTTCCATCACAACTACCCATCTCTGCCATCGTAGCACAAAATCAGCCATAGACAGGATGTAAACAAATGAACATGTTCCGATAGAACTTTATTTATGGACAGTGAAATTTGAGTTTCAGATAACTTTTACATGTCATAAAATATTCATCTTTTGATTTTCCCCCCATCTATTTAAAAATGTAAAAACCATTTTTAGCTTACAGGCCATACAAAACAGGCTGTGTGGGACTTTCCTGGTGGCGCAGTGGTTAAGAATTCGCCTGCCAGTGCAGGAGACACGGGTTCGAGCCCTGGTCTGGGAAGATCCCAAAGCTGCAGAGCAACTAAGCCCGTGCGCCACAACTACTGAGCCTGCGTGCCACAACTACTGAAGCCCACGCACCTAGAGCTCGTGCTCCACAACAAGAGAAGGCCGCGCACCAAGGAAGAGTAGCCCCCGCTTGCCGCAACTAGAGAAAGCCCTTGTGCAGCAATGAAGACCCAACACAGCCAAAAATAAATAAATTAAATTAATTAATTAAAAAGATAAAAACAGGCTGTGGGCCAGATTTGGCCTGTGAGCTCTAGTTTGCCAAACTCATCCTCATTTATCAGTTAGAAAAATTATAGTTTTGCATATCAAGTTTTTTTTTGTTTTTTTGGCCGCGTTGTGCGACTTGTGGTCGAACCGGGCCCAAGGCAGTGGAAGCATTGACTCCTAACCACTGGACTGCCAGGGAATTCCCAGCGTATCAACTTCTCTTAATGTGAGTTACTCCAGAGTCGGAGGTTTTGGGCAGCCTCTCTGCATGTGGTCAACTTCTGCTGTTGAGTTTTAGAGATAGTTCAGTTTCGAGACTCTGTGCCAGACTATTTTGAAGGAAGGAAATAGTCCCTGCGTTTGTTGAACGACAATTCCCTCCTCAATTTCACTCAGGCAAGTCAGACATGGAGAAATGCTTATTTGTCCTGAACTGATTTGTCCCCAGGCTCGAAAGTACCCTTTGACCAGAACATACAGGCCTCTGGTACGGACCCCAGGTCCAGAGGGACAACGTGACCGCTCCCCACTACCGAGGCTGTGATGGGACGCTCCGTGCCCTACCTCCCGGTCCGTCACCTGCCTGTCTCCCACATCAGCCCACACTGGTCTTTTCTTGTTGTCTCTCTCTCTCTGTCCCAACCCAGCCACCCATCCCTCAGGCCGACCTGGAGCTCCCTGAGACCTGCTAGAGTATCTCCCCTCTCTTCTGTCTGCACATGCTCCCTCCTCCTGTCACCTCCATCACTAACTGGGGAGTAGGGGGTGGGAGCCAGGTGCACAGTGGGATGGGGGAGCAGTGCAGCAAGTTCTCATGGAGGTCACGTGAAGGTCACGTGAAGGGGTATCTATAAAGAAAGCATTTGCAGATTCTGCTTCTGTATAAATCTGTCCTTGCTGAGCCGCCGGCTTTGGAGCTGCAGAATGTTTTACCCTGTCTACCCTCCCATTCGACTGGGGGGTGGAGAGTCCCACGGTGGCAAGCGGTTCGGGGGTTTGTGAATAATAAACGAGTAGTTAGTCAGCGAAATTCCCCCCGGGGGCTTAGAAGAGAATTTGTCTGTAGACTCTAGAGTGATCTTTTAAAACGTTAAGGGCATCATGTCTCCCCATGCCTGACAGGCTTAGAATAAAATCCAAACTCGTCCCTGCAGCGCACAGGCTCTACCTGCTTCTCCCACCACTCCTTCCCGGGCCTCCACCTTTGCTGCAGCCTCCCTGGCTTCTTCTTTGTTCCTCTAGCGACCACGAACTTGCCCACCTCAGGGTATTTGCACTTGCTGTTCCCTCCGCCTGCTGCCTCGTAGGCTCTTTACTGGAGCTTTTGAATTATTGATTCCCCCCTTTCAGGTCTAGATTTAAATGTTGCTTCCTCCGAGGGGCGACCGCCAACCTCCATTCTAAAGGAGCCACATGCACTCTGCCTGTTAGTCTATTTATTTCTTGCCCATACTTTATCACCCCTGCAATCATCCTCTTTATTTACGGGTTTATCATCTTTCTCTAATTTACTGCTGCATCACCAGTACTTACCGTAGAACCTGGCACATGGGGTGACTCCCTAAGTATTTACTGAATGAACCAATAGAGGAAATATTTATTCCTTCTCTCATCAGGAATAACTGCAAAGCAAATGTCCTTCAGTGGGTGAATGCTTAAACAAACCATGGTACATCCACACCATCAATAGTACTCAGCAAAGAAAAAGTACACACTGTTTGTTTGTTTGTTTTTTTAATATTTATTTATTTGGCTGCACCAGGTCTTAGTTACCGCACTCGGGATCTTCATTGCAGCATGCAGGATCTTTTAGTTGTGGCATGTGGGATCTAGCTCCCTGACCAGAGATCGAACCCGGGACCCCTGCATTGGGAGCGCAGAGTCTTAGCCTCTGGACTACCAGGGAAGCCCCAGCACACACTGTTGATACATACAACAACTTGCATGGGACCTTAAAGGAACTAAACTGGGTGAATAAAGCCAATTTCAAATGGCTACATACTGTATAATTCCATTTATATAACATTTTTGAAATATCAAAATTATAGTGATAGAGAACAGATTAGCGATTGCCAGGGGTTAAGGACTGGGTAGGGGAGAGTGTGAATCTTGCAGCATGGGGAAGCCCTCTGGTGATGGAACCGTTCTGCATCTTGATTGGGGCGGTGGTTATACAAAGCTACATGGGGGATAAAATTGCACAGAACTATGTACACACATATACAAATGAGAGCTTGTAAAACTGGTGAAATCTGAACAAGCTCTGTGCATTATACCAATGTCAATTTGCTGGGGGTTTTCTGTTTTGGGTTTTTTTTTTTTTGGCTGCACCATGTAGCTTGTGGGATCTTAGTTCCCCGACCAGGGATTGAACCTGTGGCCCCTGCAGTGGAAGCGTGGAGTCCTAACCACTGGACCACCAGGGAATTCCCAATTTGTTGGTTTTGATACTGTACTAGAGGAATTGCAAGACGTTCACTTTGGGGAAAGCTGGGTGAAGGGTGCGTAGACCTCCCTATTCCTTTTTTTCCCCAACCTCCTGTGAATCCACAATTGTCTCAAATAAGAAATGTTTCCCACAATCAAAAAAAAAAAAGACAAGCTGAAATGTTTTTAATATTACATCTATTTCTACAGGCAAAATTATTCTTTAGGCCATTGTAATATAAAACATATCTAATTCAACTAACAGCCTCTTCCAAAAATAAGTGATCAATGTGTTTAGCCTCTAATATCAATGAACAATTCTTTTGGGATTGGTATTCCTCCCTGATTAATATCTGTGCTTTACAGATCACACAGGCTTCCACAGGCATCATTTCATTGGAGACTATCAGTACTGAGGTGGTACTTTGATTGATGTCTCCATTTTATGGATCAGAAAACCAAGGCTCAGACATAAAAATTATGCACCTTAGCTAAGGGGTAGAGCATGGCTGATTCAGGACCTAGTTCTCCCGATTCCAAGGTTCCTCTCTCCTCCTTTTCCACCAATGACAAACATTTGAATAACTGCTTGGAAATCCTAAATTAATCTAAATCTATGCTGATATTCAGACTCTGAAACCTATATCCACTCTGTCCTCTAGAGGGCAGTGGCCTCCCAGACTCAACCACCTCCAAGAGGCTAATTAGCACTGCTTTTTTCAAAACTCAAGGTGCACTAATAGAGAAAAGAAAAATGTGTTGCTTGTTGCTCATTTGCAGATGTTTTCCTTGCAAAACCACATCAAAGCAGGGAAGCCCACCGTGCATTTGGCCGGAGACCAAAGCTCGCTGGCCAATCTGAGAAGTGGCAAGTTCCATCAGGCAGAAAACCATTTTATCTTCTGGGCCCAGATTCCTCGCTTAAAACTGATGCAGGTGGAACATACCCCCAGCAGCAAAGCTCTCTCTAAGCCCCCAGTCAGCTTAGGGAGCCCCCCACTTAAGGAGCCCAGGCCTGATTGGGATGGAAGATGAGCCTCCAAACAAACCCCATGGACCGTCACTGGGCGCCTTCTAGGTGCAGGGCACATGGCAAATGTGACCTTGGGAGCAGCCCCATCACATTCGGGTTCTAAAAAACGAAAATGGGTTTTCATCTTCCTGAAAGGCATTACCAGGCATGTGTTCATTTTTTTTGGAAGAGAAATCAGAAGGGTCATCCTATTAGCCACTAAGAGTATGTTCTACAGGGCATTGCAGGAAACACACAGTAAAGATGCCATAGCGCATCCCCCCCCCCCCCCCCCCCCCCCCCCCCCCCCCCCCCCCCCCCCCCCCCCCCCCCCCCCCCCCCCCCCCCCCCCCCCCCCCCCCCCCCCCCCCCCCCCCCGAGAGCTCTCTGGGGGATTCCAGCATTCACAACACACGGAGAACCATCTAAGATCTCCCAGGGAGGAGTCTAGATTTGATTTGAAGGAAGCACGGGATTTACAGGATACAAGTATGGGGGGTGCTCTTCCGGGGAGGGCATTTCAGCAAGAGGCACCAAGGACGCTTGGCCGCGTGTGCTCCACCTTCCTGCACGACACTGTGTTCTTATCCTTCTCTTTGGCTACACCCTGAGCTCCTTGGGGGCCGGGCCCATGGCTTTCATCTTTATATTCCAAGTGTCTAGCACTGTACCTGGCACATAATAGGCACCGATACTCTTTGAGTGAATGAATGGGTTAGTGTCTGAGTAATGGAGATTAATCAAGGATTTCTGAGCTGTGGAGGTGACACAATTTTACCTGTGTTTTAGGAATGTCACCTTGACAGCCCTGTGTAAGCCCTGGCTGTAGGGTGAGAATTTGGGGATTTTAGCTGGGCATTCTGAGAGGATAAGGCAAGTCACTTTCATCTTTCCTCCACCCCCCAATTTGACCTCTGGTCCTGTAAATAAAGAGCCCAATTAAGGCTTGGTGTAAGCTGGAGCTGAAAGACCTCAGGCTCTTTGAAGGTTTCAACTAAATGCGACAGTTCCCTTCCCACACACTGTGCCTTACAGGGACCTTGGATTTGATAAATACGTGTTGATTCATTAAATGAAAAGACCTGGGGAATTTCATAACTATGGAGGTGTGGTCATTTTTCAGTTCACCACATCTATTCTCTCTTCCTATGTTGGAAGAATTCCCCTCCTTACAAATCTTGGTGAGAAGAGCCCACCTCACAATAAGGAAGCAGGAACTCATGAAATTGTTTGCCCAGCCTTTCTTACAGCCAGAGCACTGGCATGGGACCCAAGCTAGCCAACCAGAAGCCCCCAGCTTCCTTGGCTTTAATGAGGTGCCAATGATACCATCTCATACCTCGGCCATGAACTTCCGACAGGACACAAATCACCTAGGTGGACAGGACATCTCTGCAGATATCAGTGACGATCCAGAGAGCAGACAGCAGATCCAACCCTGCTGCCAAAAGGCCATCGCAAGCTACAGCTCAGCCTCTGCACCTAAGAGATGCCTCAGTGAAGGAGGAGCAGAGCGGATATGCACCACGGCCGTCCAGCTCAGGGGCACAGCCTTCGACTGACCAGTGAAGACTCCTTGATTCAGTATTTCAGGCTCTAGATAATGCTCCCTGTCAAAAGCTGGAGGGCACTTGAAAATTTTTTCTTATACCAATGGTTTCTGAATGTTCTGAAAAGGTAAAACTTTGAGTTTGTTTCATATTGGAAGGGAGGTTAAAAGCAAAACGCAGAGGCTAGAAACAAAGACCCCAGAATCAAACAAACTAGCATTTGGTTCTAAAATCCTCCAGCTGTGTGACTTTGGCGAGTTCAGTGAATTGTGGCTCTTATTGTTTTGTTTTGTTTTAATCAATTTATTTATTCATTTTTGGTTGTGTTGGGTCTTCATGGCTGCACGCGGGCTTTCTCTGGTTGCATTCGTTGCGGTGCATGGGCTTCTCATTGCTCTGGCTTCTCTCGTTGCGGAGCACGGGCCCTAGGCGCGCGGGCTTCAGTAGTTGAGGTGCACGGGCTTCAGTAGTTGCGGCACGTGAGCTCTAGAGCACAGGGTCAGTAGTTGTGGTGCCCAGGCTTCGTTGCTCCGTGGCATGTGGGATCTTCCTGGACCAGGGATCAAACCCGTGTCCCCTGCATTGGCAGGCAGATTCTTAACCACTGCGCCAGCAGGGAAGCCCCGCTATTATTGTTATGGTTATTACTATTACTGTCTGGGGAGACTATTTGAGGAGGCAGGACTGGAGAGATGGAGGAGACAGGCTGACTCCAAGAACTGGGCCTGAGCTCCTGGCTGAGCAGAGGCAGACAGTGGAAGGTTAAGCTTGCTCAGCGTAGCCCTGAGGCAGAGGACCAACCAATGGTGGAAGCTCGAAGGTGACATGTTTGGCCTCAACATAAGACTTTCTAATAATAGTCTGAAAATCTGCCAGGGTCATTGAGTGGATAGTAAATCTCCCGTATAGGAGGTGTTTAAGCCAAAGGTGGAGAAATACTTGGTGAGCTATTGGAGAGAGGATTTAAATAGACATTAGATTCGATTGAAAGTTTAAACAAATGAAACTTCCCTTTTAGATGAAACGTACGGTGAAACCCCAGTCAATGCTGCGATTCCCCAAAAGGCATACTAAGCATATGCTCAGAACACCGGTAAAGTAGGAGGAGGGAGAGAGAAAAGTTCCACTTGAATAAACACAGCTAGAATGTTTCCATCAGCAAAACTAGAAATGAGCTACTTTAATGTCAGTGATTAAAATCCAGTCGTATGTAGGCATGGAGGCATCACAATCTTCTCAGTATTCGGGGCCTTTAAAGTCTTAATCTGGTCCTGAGCTCATTATAACAAACAGATCAAAGCAGAGCTGCTTTAGAGACAGCAGAAGTAAGAGCCAGGAGCCCCTCCCCACAGGCCTCCCACTGAGGCCCCTGCAGGGACTCTGAGGACCCCTAGAGAGTCATGGAGCCCAGCCTGAAAAATCCTAGAGCATCCTTCTAGTCCTGGGATTAGGGAGAGGTCTTCCCTTCTTGACACACGGGCTCAAGTCAAGCTCCACTTACAATTTCATCTGTGATATTATTTCATTTTAATTTGCTTAGTAATTTTAACTTTTCAATCTTTTTCCCATATCTGTTATCTTAGTTTACTCTCGTAACATTTCTTGAGGGAGGTTGAAGGATTTCTCTTTTTATATTATAGGTAAGGTAACACATCTCAATCACACAACTTTTTTTTTAAGTGGAGAATTTCTAACACAGAAAGTCTGGGACTTCCCTGGTGGTCCAGTGGTTAAGACTCCGTGCTTCCACTGCAGGGGGGTTTGATCCCTGCTCATGGAACTAAGATTCCACATGCCATGTGGTGTGACCAAAACAAAACAAAACAAAAACAGGAACAAAAAGTGAACAGAAAGGTATGATGAACCCCCAAGTATCCATTATCCAACCCCAATAACCATCAAGCCCTGGCCAGTCTGACCTTATCTATACCTCATCTATGTCCTCTTTCTGGTTTTACTTGAAGCAAACCCCAGCCATCATACCATTTCATCCACAAATATTTCAGTGTATATCTTTATTTTTTAAATAAATTTATTTATTTATTTATTTTTGGCTGCATTGGGTCTTTGTTGCTGCGCACGGGCTTTCTCTAGTTGCAGTGAGCAGGGGCTACTCTTCACTGCAGTGCACGGGCTTCTCATTGTGGTGGCTTCTCATTGTAGGGGATGGGCTCTACCTGCACGGGCTTCAGTAGTTGTGGCACGTGGGCTCAGTAGTTGTGGCGCACGGGGGCTTAGTTGCTCCGAGGCAGGTGGAATCTTCCCGTACCAGGGTTGGAACCCATGTCGCCTGCATTATCAGGCAGATTCCTAACCACTGCGCCACCAGGGAAGTCCCTCAGTGTATATCTTTAAAAGCTTAGGATTCTTTTCTCTCTCTCTTTAACACATAACCACAATACCATCATAATATTTTAAAAATTAAATATAATTCTTTAAAATCATCAAATAGCTATCAGGTTTTCACATTTCCAATTATTTGGTAAATGTCAGAATTATTTCCATTAAAAAAATCATAATCCAAGTAAGGACCTCACTTTACAGTTTGTTAAGTTTTAAAATAATCTTTTAATCTATGCTCTCTCTCATCTTGCAATTTATTTGTTGAAGAAATTCAGGCGTTTTTTCCTATGGAGTTCCCCATAGTTTGGGTTTCTTGATTACATCTCTCAGGCGTGATTTAAAGTGTTTTTCTTTCCTCCCTCTTCTGTATTCCCTGTAACCTAGTATTTGGATCTAGAGGCTGGATCGGATGTAGATCGCAAAGCTATTTATGGAAAGTAGGGAGCAACAAGGTGAGCTGGAGTCCATGCTGTTGGGCCCATGCATGACTCCCTCTCTGCCACCAGGGTCACTCTGCTCATGAGCCAGTGTGCAAACACGGGGGTGGCTGAGAACAGAAGTGGGCTGACAGCTATTGGCTGAAGTCCTAATCACTCAGTTGTTTATTCCCCTCTTCCGCAGGGGATGGTGTCTGATGGCCATTAACCGGTCAATGCAAAGATTCTCACACTTGGCACACCCCCCCCATGGTCTATCCACAGGCCTCTTCTTGAAACTTTCTTGTCCTTCGTCTTCCAATTTTGCTCCTTCCAGGGCCCTGACAAATCAGCCAGCCATTGACCACAGCCCAGGAGTCTGCGTTGACCCTTTCCTCTGTCTCACCGAGGATGATCGAGAGTCCATTGGAGGTCTCCTTACCACTACCTTTCAGGGCCACCCTTGAGAGAGGTCATAGTGTATCAGCAGTCCTCTTTGGGCTCATAGCTACCACTGAGCTGACCCATCTATGATCCATACGGGGCTCTTTTTCTGCTTTGTCAGCTTGTCATAGGGAGCACCTCCTCCCTGTATAAGACCACAGGTGTGAGCCGAGGGAGGTATGTTTGGAGCAGTAGTGGTAAGTGGCGTGTGTGTCCGGGCCGTCCACTTTCAGCTCACTTGTCCCCCTGGACCCGCCCAATCCCCAATGTATCACTTTCATTTTTTCATAGATTTCTGCTGCCTCCCCCCACCCCCAGCCTATGACTTTCTGGCTCTCACAGTATCCAGCTCATGGCCTTGTGGCCTCCTGGCCTCCCATGGTCAGAGGCTTAATTTCTACAAGAACCCAGTAACATGTCAGGAGCTGTTTCTGCAATAATGGTGCATAGTTCTCTGCCGTAAATGCCTCTACCCTGTTTCTGAACCTTAAGAGCTGTGTTGTCGCTCTCTTATTGGGGTGTGCAGAGGTTCTACCTGGCATCTTTCTCTACCCTGTGTGATCTCCCAGGTCGTACAAGCCAAGAAGCAGGGCTGCTTGTGCTATAGTCTGTAGCTGCTGTAGAACCTGCCTTTGCCCTGGACCCCACTCAAAACTAGCAGCCTCCTGCATCACCTGAGAGATGGGTCACAGCAGGATTCCCAAGTACGGAACATATAACATTCAAAACCCCAAGAAGTCTGCCAAGCACTGTGTTTCTTTCTCAGTAGTAGGCGTTGAAGATGCAGTAAGTTGTCCTTTGCTTTGGAGAGTTAGCCTGACCATGGCTCAAATCACTGGACCCTTAATAACTTTATCAATAGAGCAGTTCCCTGAATCTTTTATGTTTTTTCTCTAGAATGCATTTCTAGAGGACGTGTCTTTTACCAAGTGTTTGCTACTTTTTTGCACACTGGACCAAATTAGCATGATTTTACCGATTTCTTATGGGGGCTAAGGTTCAGCCTGTGTGCTGTGGGATGTTAATAGGTGTTTCACCAAAAAAAAAGCTCAAAGCTCTAGTAGCCATATGTTTGCTCTAAAAAATGTTTAAAATATCTGCTTAAGGGCTTCCCTGGTGGCGCAGTGGTTGAGAGTCCTCCTGCCGATGCAGGGGACACGGGTTCGCGCCCTGGTCTGGGAAGAGCCCACATGCCGTGGAGCGGCTGAGCCCGTGAGCCACGGCCGCTGAGCCTGCGCGTCCGGAGCCTGTGCTCCGCAACGGGAGAGGCCACAACAGTGAGAGGCCCGCATACCGCAAAATAAATAAATAAATAAAAACAAAATTAAAATAAATTTTAAAAATTAAAAAAATAAAATATCTGCTTAAGAAAAATACTGGACACATTTATAGAGGTGCCATTGATATTATTACGTGATAGTCTGCTTTTCAAAAATGATGAGCCTTATTGAAGAATGGAGGAAAGCATTACTTAATCATACACATGCGATGTCCAAAACAGCCTCCATTGATGTATGGTGTCTAACAATTGACCCTTATGCTGTGTGACAACACAACTCTTAGGGTTCAGGAACAGGGCAGAGGTATTTGCAGCATAAAACGATGTGCCATTATTGCAAAAACAACTCCTGACATGTGATCATCATCAACCTATATTGTATGTTCAGACTTATAAGATCCAAAGGTATTCATGATGTGTTTCAATGTTTCCTGTATCCTAAACATACCTACTGTCCCGTATCATTCTTCCTGGATCCAGAAGAAGGAAGTCTTAAATAAAAAGAATCGTGCGCTTCCAAGCTGGGTTTGAATCATACAATCACAAAAGTAAGCAGCCTCCAAATGAAGAGAGTTGCTAAAAAGTTGGGAGAAGAGCTCTTGAAAAGGAAGTAATTAATTGCCATTACTACTAATAATAACTACGATAAAACACAACACAAATATGGCAAATTGGGTTCTTGATGTTTTAGCCTTTGCTACACTGTAGTGGTAACAGAAATGGACTTGATGTTAAAACTGATAACAAAGATCCAAACCCACGTCCTTGCTCCTAAGTGAAAAGGTAGCTTTTAAATAATTCAAGGGAATCCCCTGGCGGTCCAGTGGTTAAGACGCCGGGCTCTCACTGCCGGACCCAAGTTCGATCCCTGGTTGGGGAATTAGGATCCCACAAGCCGCACGGCACAGCCAAATAAATAAATAAATAAATAAATAAGGATTATTTCGATTAAAAAATGTTTGTGGGGGGTCATACATTATAATAAAAGTATAAAAATACATATTTAAAGGTGTGTTCTATTTAATTATTAAGAAAATTAAGTTGGTTTAATTTACAGAATTTGGAACTTCTCTTCTAAATGAAAAATACAAATCTCCTTTTCATAATTTCTTGCTATAATTAGTTAATCTGCGAGACCACGTTCTGCCGGGTGTGATCCAAGCACATTACTGCCTTTTAATCATCTTGGTGTCTCCTCAGTCCATTACGCTTTTTTTAAAAAGTATTTCATGATGATATAAGTCGGAGAAACATGGTCACAAGGGCTGGTGGATGTGTGTAGGGCCTTGGAGTCAGAGAGGGTTGAGTTTGAACCCCTTTCCCTGCCATTTCCTACCTGGGAGCCCGGGGCAAGTTCCTCATCTTCTCTTAGTCTTTGTTTTCTGGCTTTAGTACAAGGGCAGAACCCCAGTATCTTGGGGGATGAGACAGCCATGTTAAATTAGCGGTAGCCATTAATATTTGCCAGATATCTGCAGAGTCTGTGAGAAGATTCCACCCACAAGTGCTGAGGAAGGAGCTGCAAGGCCAGCAGAGTTGGCTTCCTCAGGAAGAGCTTGTTTTGTTACCACTCTGCGTTTTTCCTTCATGTCTCCTAAAACTGCCCGCCCTGTTCCCACAAACTGCCCTATTGCCCCAGGGCTTTGCTCCTATCTGGGTGAGCTTCCGGACAGCCCAGCTGGTGTCTCCTGTGTTTGTCTTCACAGAAGCCACTGGTAAAGTTTGTCCAGGGGCAGCTGCCTTCTACTGGTTTTAGATTTGGGCCTTGGTGAGCTCCAGCAACACTGTCTTGTCTCTCTCTCCCTGTCACACACACACCCCTTTTAGGACCAAAGGGTGTACAAGGGAATACGCCCCATGCCCCAGCTGTTGGGAGCACCGCTACAGACAGCCCTGAGCCCTAACCCTATGTGGAAATTGTCTCAGTGGAGGGGAGTCACCTCACCAAGGGCCCCCTTCCTGGTGCTAGCCTGCCACCAATGACTAGTTGATTTGGGAGATAAACACTGTCCATGCCTGCTTCTCTCCCTTCCCTTCCTCTGAAAGGGCCACCCTAGAATAACCCTTCTCTGTTACCCACCCAGCTGCACCCCTCCCTCAACCAAGATTGCCGCCTCTGGGCCCCTTCCTTGAGGCTGCTCCGCCAGCCAGCATCACTTTTGGAAAGGTTCTTGGACCATAATCTCCCTTCCTGACCTTCGTATGTCAAGGCTCCTGTTTTTTTGGTTTTCATGGGGAAGAAAAAAGAGGGAGACTTCCAGAAAAGAAGAGGGAAAGAAAACTAAGAGAGAGGTAAGGATAACAGACCTGCCTGTTGTGAGTCCAGTCCAGCTGGCCAAAGGGTTTTTCACCCACATTGTCTTAGAGAAGAGGAAAAGGTACTCCTACTACCTCCAAGCAGTGAAATTTCAGGTGATCTTTGCTCTTTTTTTTTCACTTTTGTATATTTTCAGGATTTTTTTTTTTTTTGGCAATGAGCAAATAATCAGAAAACAAAACAAAACAAAACAAAAAACAAGAAAGCTATTTTGAAGGAGGACTGGAGGACTTAATTCTCCCTCTCTACTCCCTGCTTTCTTTCCCGGAGAGCAGAGCGGTCCAGCGTGGCTTGTGGGCAGAGGAAATAAGGCCACAAAGCTCCGAGACAGCTCAAAGCCAGGATTTCTGGCCCAGCAGATTCCCCCATTCTTTGCTTCCAGCCCCAAATCCCACGCTTACTCACTTCACAGCACCTACTTTTAACCGGCCAAATGCCACTAAATCTGCAAATTAAACCTCTGATTACAGAATTCCTTTTGATGTAAAAAAAAACTATTGGGATTTTAAAAATGTAATTATTCATGCACTAAGATTTTAATTGTGCTGCTTTTCTCCCTCTCTCGCCTTTTTTTTTTCTTTTCGGGGTAGGGTTATCCCCCCCGTGCAGGCCTGCCCAGGCAACACCAGGGGCCGGCGCAGGAAGGAGGCTGCAGGAATTGTCTGATGCCGGCCGATCAGGCTGCTGCATTCCGGGGAGGCTGCAAGGGGTCAGGGCAGCAGCTGGTGGCACAGGCCTCCACCTCACAACCTCCCACCTCAGCAGCAGTGTGACACCAAGGGCAAGGTCACAGTGCGCTTCCTACGTGGGGAGCCTTGGACCGAGGCTCAACGTCCACGGCCCTGGGACCTGGGAAAGTCGTTGGGTGGAAATCCTAGAGCCAGCCTGATAGGGTGCAGAGCAATGGGGAAGTGGCCTGGGCTGCCCCCTTTCTTCTGGCCTCTCCCTCCCTCTGATCTTGAGCTGCAACCAGACTGTTTTTTACATTTGTGGCAAAATACACAGAACAGAAAATGTGCCACTTTAACCATTTTAAAGTGTCCAGTTCAGTGGCATTAAGTATGTTTACAGTATTGAGCAACTGTCACCACCATCCACCTCCAGAGCATTTTCATATCCCAAAGTGAAACTCTGTACCCGTTAAACACTAACTTCCCATTCGTTCTCCCCTGCAACCACTGTCTCTCTGTTTCTATGAAAATGCCTATTCTAGGTACCTCATCTCAGTAGAATCATATGGTACTTGTCCTTTGGTGTCTGGTTCTTTCACTCAGCATAATATCCTCAAGGTTCATCCATGTTGTAGCAGGTGTCAAAATTTCTTTCCTTTTTAAGGCCGGATAATACTCCACCGTAGGGATATACCACTTGTCTACCCATTCATCTCTTGATGGGCACTTGGGTTGTTTCCTTGTCTTGGCTATTGTGAATAATGCTGCTATGAACATGGGTGTACAAATATTTGATCAAGTCCCTGCTTTCAGTTCTTTGGGCTATATACCCAGAAGTAGAATTGCTGAATCATATGGTTCAGACTGATCTTTTAATTATGCAAGTTAAACCATTTTGTCCTAAGTCGCTCTTGGGCCTGAAAAGGTCTGCATGATGGGCTCCCTGCCGGGCTCAGGAGCTCATTTCATCCCATTTTCCCCTTATGGACCCTGCCACAAACACACTTACCTTCTTGGGGATTCTCAGACACCCAAGCATGCACCACCCTTAAGCCCCTGCTCTGGCTGTGACTTGCCCCTGGAATGTTCTCATGCTAGGCTACCCAGTCCTCACAGTTGGGTGTCAACTCCTAGAGATCGTCTCCTGACCACCCACCAAAAGCTGGCCCTACCCCTCTGATGTCCATCACATCTTCACCCCTCTGTTTATTTTCCTTCACACCTTTATCACAGTCTGGAATTATCTTGCTTATTTATTTATTCCTCTATTGCCTGCCCCCCTCCATCCCCAGAATGAAAGCTCCAGAGGAGCAGGTACTTTATCTGTTATATCCCCGCACCTAAAACTATGTCTAGCTTATAGCCGGCACGCCTCAAAAATTTTTTGGATGAATGAATGAATGAGTGCAAACCCATGACTTTCCAAGTGGGTAGAGTTAGGCCACAGACTAAGCATGGGTATCTTACAGGAACATAAGGACCATACATTTTATTTGAAGATGGGGCGGATGCTATTTTATTTATTTTAAAAAGGTATTTTAAGGTATATATTAGTTTCCTGGGGCTGCCATAACTAAGGACCACAAACTGGGTGGCTTAAACAAGAGAAATTTATGGTCTCCTAATTCTGGAGGCTAGGAGTCTGAGATCAAGGTGTTGGCAGGTTTGGCTCCTTCTGAGGGCCATAAGGGGAGGATCTGTCTCTTTGACTTGAAGATGGTTTTTCCCTGTGTCTTCCCTCTGTACGTGCTGTGTCCTAATCTCCTCTTTTTATAAAGACACCAATCATGTTGGATTAGGGCCCACCCTAATGACCTCACTTTACCTTAATTACCTCTTTAAAAACCCCGTCTTCAGATACAGTTACATTCTCAGGCACTGAGGTTTAGGACTTCAACGTATGAACATCTGGGGGGCACAATTCAGTCCATAACAGCTGATAAGAATTCCCTTAGCCCAAACCCGAAACACACTTGACTCACTCCCTCTAGAAGCTTTTACTGACTGCCCGACACTGCACCAGTGATTTCCCCCATTCTCAGAACCACCACAGGAAATTACCCAGGGCTCCCACCACTTCACATTTGTGTGTGTGCATGTGTGTGTGGGGTGTGTGTGTGGGGGGGGGGTGGTGTACAGGTCTTCTGGCAACTACTGGAGAGCAGGAGCTTCCTTCTTCTTCAAGATGCGTCCTCATGCCTTGCATGGTACCGAGCACATAGTAGGGGTTTTATAAATGTTGAATGTTCAGCTGGCCACTGATACCAACGTTTTATTTGACACTGAGAACAACGGTTTCATTAGAACCGTTGGAAACCCATCCCCTCCCTCTGAAGGACCAATGCAAGCAAACGATGCAGCCCAATGGAAGGTTGTCAGAGTCCAGGGCCACTGGGACTGGGAAGAACACAGAGAATGTGGAGCCAATCCCACCATTCACAGCGCTGAGAGTGGACGAGGCACGTCTGAGACCGCAGCCGGACAGTGGCAGAAGCAGAAGCAGGAACCGGTTCTCCTGACTCCCAAGCCACTGCCCTGTCCACCACAAGCACCACCTCTGTCCCCAAGACAGGTCTAGATGACTAGAACGCTCTGCCCCAGCCCCCTGAGCTGATTACACACAGATCCACACACCCAAACATAGCAAGCTTTCTTTTACCTAGAAAAAAAGGCGGGGCGGGGGAGTACTCTGGCTCATTGAGAGTAACCACTTAAATCATAGAAAGATTATCAACTTTCAAAGAATTGTATAGACTAGACGGGAAGATTCCTGGTACTAAATGGCACCGGGCAGACCTTCCCTTTCTATTTTTTTTTGCCGTGGGGTGCAGCGTGTGGGATCTTAGTTCCTCGACCGGGGATTGAACATGGGCCTCGGCAGTGAAAGCGTGGAGTTCTTACCACTGGACCTCCAGGGAATTCCCAGACTGACCCTTTATTTGATGACGGCCCTGGTGCTGGCAGGATCTCAGGTCACCGTTCTGAGCATCCTCTCAGCAGCCTGTCCTCTCTGACATCTGTGAGATTGGATCCACTCCATGGTGGGTCCCCTGGAAGCTGAGTTCTACAGTAAATTTCAAATTTCAACATGTTTATTTTACTTCTTTTTTTCCTCAAGCTGAGAGCAGAACAAGGTCCCACCCCAGTTTGCTTATTTACCATCTTTGCACTATTCTACCGTTTTATTAAGCATTTTTCACAATCCCATCCTCCACACCACCTCCAAAGTATGCTTTCTAGAGCATAAATCACACCATTTCAGTCCCTTCCTCCAATCATGTAATCCTTCACCCCACCCACCCCATCATCACCTCTGAGGATAAACCACAAACTTCTTAGAAGAGCATGGAAGTCTTTCCTGATATGGCCCCACCTCTCTCTTCATACACACCCTTTCACTAGGATGCCTTTAGCCACAAAGTACAGAAAACTCAACTAAAATGGATTTAAATATAACCAGCCTTGTTATCTCCTCTAACTAGAAGTCCAGAGGTGGGAGGCTGCAGAGCTGCTCAGCTCAGAGGTTCGCAGCCTCCCTGAGGGCTGAGGGCCTTGCCCTGACCTCTGTTCTGTCATCCTCATGGGGGCAAAGTGGCTGCAGCAGCTCCAAACGTCCCCACCTCCCATTCTAACGTCAAGAGGCAGAGCCTGTCCTGGATGAGCTTTCCCTTGCATCTCATGGGCCAAAGCCAGGTGACCAACCCTTTCTGACACTGGCATGTGGAATGGAGTACCATGATTGCTTTATATCAGCTTGTATTTCCCCAAGTCCCAAGGCTCATCCCAACTCTCATTTTCCTTTGAAGTATTTCCTATCCCAACTCTGACAGGGATACATGATGTCTTCTCATCTAGTCACTCAACAAATATCTACTGAGCATCTTAGAAGTGCCAGGCATGGGGGATACAGTAGTGAACAAAAAAAGACACTGTTACCCTCATTTTGTCCCTATTTCTATTACAGTACTGGACATATTTATTATGTTTTGTGGAGTGTGTGATATTAGGCACCTCTCTGAGCCTCAGTTTCCTCATGTATAAAAGAGGATGATAAGGTCCAGCTCAGCGTTATAAGATTTAGCGATAATGTACCATATAGAACCCAAGATGTGCCCAATTTATAATTGCTGCACAAGAAATGGTAACTTTACAGATTTGTTTTCCCCAAATGAAGAGTGCTTATCTTGTGTGTTCCGTAGCCTGGAGGAATATTTTCAAATGCACAAAATAAAATACATGGGATAAGAAAGGAAACTAATTGGGCTTCCCTGGTGGCGCAGTGGTTGAGAGTCCGCCTGCCGATGCAGGGGACACGGGTTCCCCAAGGCAGCCAAAGACCCAACGCAGCCAAAAATTTAAAAAAAAAAAAAAAAAAGCCCGCGTACCGCAAAGAATAAATAAAAAAAAAAAAAAAGAAAGGAAACTAATTATATTGAAAGGCAGTTACCAAAATACTTTTAAATATATGTAATATAGAAATATACACTCTTTAATGATAATTAAATAACGTAATATAGTGTCAGATCTAATACTATTTTAAAGTAGTGATGAGTGTTAATGCTATTTCAAGACACCTACAACTGCTACTATAACGCCATGTGAAAATGTCTGTGATTTTTATCTTCCAAAAAGTCCCAGGTGCTATTAGTGTTAATTGGTTTGTTGCCAACATTTATATTTTAAAGACGTGCTAAATTTCAGGTACAGGCTAGGGAAAATAAAGATGCAGTTTTTTCCCATCTGGTTCTCAAACCTCCAGAATTCTATCCATGGACCCTTTGGGAGTTAATAGACCTCAAATTAAAAACCGGCCCCTGGAGTTGGGGAAGAGATAGTCTATTTTCCCCAAGCCATAAAAGTAGTATCCAGTAAGGCCTCAATATCTTAAAGGCTTAATAAGTATATATTTTGTTCTCTCCATAATCTTTCATACATATATATATATATATATACACATACATATATACATGTATATATATCAGAAAATGAGAACATACAGAAACGTGCAGACTGGGCTTTCTTTTCAAACCCTGGAGTCTGGTAGGGCTTTAGACAAGTTCTTCCTATCTGTGGCAGTGGCTGTGTATATCTAATTTCTTTCCTGTTCCAAGCTTGGAAAGATGGCTGCTTGAAATGTGCAGGAAATTACCCAGACTGCAATGGTTAATTCCTAAGAGAATCCCTAAAACTCCTTTCCTTGGCTCAAGCCTCTAATGGGAAGTATTACTGTGTAAAACGAGAGAGTCTCAGAGTCCTCAAGCTGACCCATCTGATTAGCTGTGTGACCTTGGCTAAGTCAACTCTCCTCTCTGAGCCTGTTCATTCATCTGTAAGAAGCAAGGGTTGGGGGAGATGATGTTTGTCAAACAGGGCTCCAGACATGTATTCTTCTTTCTATTTAATTTATTTTTTAATTGACGTATAGTTGAGTTACCGTATTATATTAGTTTCAGGTACACAGCATAGTGATTCAGTATTTTTACAGATTATACTCCATTAAAAGTTATTATAAGATAATGACGATAATTCCCTGTGCTATACAATTTATCCTTATCATGCATCTATTTGATACATAGTAGTTTGTATCTCTTAATCCCACACCCCTAACTTCCTCCTCCCCCCTTCCCTCTCCCCTTTGGTAACCACTAGCTTCTTCTCTATGTCTGTGAGTCTGTTTCTGTTTTGCACATACATTAGTTTGTATTAGTTTTTAGATTCCACATATAAGTAATATCATACAGTAAGTATTCTTGCTGTTTAAGAATTCTTAATCAATGGTGTATTTGTGTGTATGATTTCATTTGATAATTTTTTAAGACATTTTCTGCATCATCTGCCAGCCACCTTAAAAGTAAGTCATCACGGGCTTCCCTGGGGGCGCAGTGGTTGAGAGTCCGCCTGCCGATGCGGGGGACGCGGGTTCGTGCCCCAGTCCGGGAAGATCCCACATGCCGCGGAGCGGCTGGGCCCGTGAGCCGTGGCCGCCGAGCCTGCGCGTCCGGAGACTGTGCTCCGCAAGGGGAGGGGCCACAACAGTGAGAGGCCCGCGTACCACCAAAAAAAAAAAAAAAAGTAAGTCATCACATAATTTCAGTGTCTGCATTTGTACCTGTATTTACAATTGCAAGCGACAATACCATCTCAATTGTCACATGCCAGTAAGGAGAGGCAGACAGATGTGAAAAATATATGATGAGCTGGTGCCATGTAAAGGTTACATGACATCACAACGTGCTGTGCTTGGGATGTTTCCCAGTGGTTAATGTATGAAAAGTGATGAAGGAGCAAAGTTATTCCACCACAAAAGGAAAGTAAATACACTAAACAAGCAACAACAACGAAAATCCTGTCTGAGGAGTGCAGTGCCACTGTCACAGGGCACCAGAAATTTGAGTGCAGTACACGATGGATTGTACACATTACTGAGATTACTTTGAATTTTACTGATTTTGTTTGTAGATTTGTTCTCATTTAATTTGAATGTTTGTTTCTCCTTGTTTGGGAGATATCAATATAAGGGGTTCATAGGTAGTTTTATGTTTGTACATGTTGCAGTAGCATTATTACAAAGCAAAAACTGTTTAAGACAACACTGGAATTATATGTGATATATACTTTGTGGGTATATGTATATACTTACATATATATATATATATATATATATATATATATATATATATATGTGTGTCTATATATATATCTTTTTTTTTTTTTTTTTGCATTCAATTGTTGATGTGCACTGAGGTTGCTTGTGTATCATGGCTATAGTAAATAATGCTTCAATGTACATGAGGGTGCATAAGTCTTTTCAAATTAGTGTTCTCAAGTTTTTCAGATAAATATTGAGTAATAAAATTGCTGGTATATATATATATATATATATATATATATATATATATATATATATGTGAGTCTATATATATCTCTTTTTTTTTTTTAAGCTTTAAAGGAGGGACTTCCCAATATTAAATTTGAGAAACAATGAGCCAAGAAAAAAGAAAAATCTCTGGGGCCCACCCCCCTTTCTGACCTTCAGGGGATCTAATTCCTAGAGAACAAGGTCAGACCTGCATGCCTGTGGGGTGCGGTCAGTCACCTTTGGAGGGAGAGGGACTTTGGGTGTGTTCTGCTGCCCTCTGCTGGCCATTCCGGGCTTGAAGAAGACTTTGGAGGGCGCTTTTGTCCAGGGGTTGGGGTGGGGGGTGGGCGGGGAGAGAGGGCGAGAACGCAGCTCGAAGGCACGTCCATTTGCAGGAGGTTACCCAGAGCTGCGCCCTGACCTTTCCGAACCCTCAAGACCTAAACTGCATCCGTTTTACAAACAAGCGCTGTCCCTGCTTGGGGATGAGGACTGGATCAGGGATGGTGGAAGCCAGTGATTCCAGCGACTTAGGAGACCAAGGGGAGGCTGGAGAGGTGACACTCAGTAGGTCCCCCTAGCAGCCAAACCAAGGGGAGGCTCCAGGGGCTTCACCCTGGCCTAACCCATGCAGAGCCCTGCCTCAGTTCTTGGTTCTGCACCTGTTACAAGACCTTGGCCTTGGTGACTTAAGGCCTCTGCACATTCATTCAGAGAAAAGAAGGTCCCCTCCCCAAGGAGCAAGTGCACAGACACTTCTGCTGCAACAGGAGGTCCCTTGCCTTCTTATAATGGGTCTTTGTGATGGCTAAACCATTGAAGAGGAGAAGGGAACAGCCCTGAACCGAGGAGCATCCCCCTGGTACCTAGCAGACCCTTGGAGACCCAGCCCAGCATTCTTCACTCCAGCCCCACCCTCTCCTGCCCAGTCACCTTTCCTCCTCCGGGCCCTGCAGTTCCTCCCGCCTGCTCTGTTCCATCACCCATTCACTGAGGCCATACTCAGTGAAGGCTAGGTGTGGACGCCAGGTCCTGGCTTATGGGGTATTTGACAGCAGCCTTTAAGGACTGTTTAAGTAGCAGGGGAGCAGGCTCTAAACCAATCACTGCAACACTGAGGGTCAGTGCGGGAGGGGGCTGCAGGGGGACTGCATGGGCTCCTGCCCTGGAGAACCAGTAACCAGTCCCTCACAGCCCTGGGACAGCCTCTGGGTGCTGCCACAAACTTTTATCCTTGTGCATAAGTCAACCCCAGCCCCACCTTTTCCTACATTTTCTCTCTCCCCAGCACTTGGTAGGCAGTCAGCACAGTGGCCCTCAGCATTTGCTCAGCTGGCACCTGGGAGATGCCCAGGTTGTGGAATGGATAAACTGATGGGTTGAGCCTGAAAGGGAGCTCTGGGGAGATGCTTTTTTGGACAAAGGCAGTGAGCAGGACAGAGAAGTTGGCCCTCTCCTCTTTCCAGGAGGCTAATAGCCCAGCCCTTCCTGTGCTGCTCAGCCTTTACTTATTTGGGGACACAGAAAACTCAACAAAGGCTCCCCGACTTCATCCATCTAAGTCTGAGCCTTTCCAGTGGGAGCCACCAGGCTGGGCCTCCCTGCCAGCAGCTGACAATCCCACAGAATTTCTCTCACCTCCCTCTTGCCCCGTGACCATACCCAATCCACTCAGCAGACACCGGCATCCCCGCGAGGAGCCCAGCTCCAAGAGGGAGCCTGAGCCAGAGGAGAGCTCCCTGCAGAGGCACTGGCTCTGTGCCCCTCTCCCCAGATGGCCCGTCTCCTAGTGATGGGTCCTCTTCTCTCCTCCTCCACCCTCGGACACAGCCCTCTCCCCATCGAGCTCGCAGGCTCTGATTGAAGAAAACTTGGAAGCCATCGGGCCCAAAGTTCCTCTCCTAGTCTAGCTCTGAGGTTAACTCAGCCTCACATCCTTCCTCCAGGACTCACTGGCTGGGTGGCCTTGGGCAAATTACTTAACCTCTCTGAGCTTCATTTCCTCATCTCTAGAATGGAGCCCCTAATGGTACTTTCTCATACAGTCCTTGTGAGGATGAAGGAGCCAATGTCTGGAATATGCTTTACAAAGGGCTCAGCCCATCATGAGTGCTCAGGAAAGGGAATCATCCCACCATCCTCATCACTGCAAATTAATGAGGCTTGTTAACTGTCCAGCAGAGCCCCTACTGACTAATCCATGACATTCAACCCCCAAATGACCCCCACAGCGCTTGTGGCTGGGTGCACTGAGCAGGCCAGGGCAACTCCAGCCCTGCACCCAGAGCTGTCCCAGCACCGCAGGGCCACGAAGGAACTTCATTCTTCAGGAAGAGGCAAGAGAAGACGAATCCGGGAAGCAATTAGTAAAAAACACAAGATAGCTTAAAAGTACTAAACTGTTCACTGCAGTTTAGTACGTTTAACTAAACTGCAATTGTATGGCGGTTTAGTATTTACCTAGGAATTGGAAATACATGATCTCAATCCTCAAAATAAACTAGCGAGGTAAGTGTTACAATTAGCAGATGAGGAAACTGAGGCTCACAGAGATGAAATGGCTTGTGTGTGGTCACACCGCCAGTTAGCGGACGGCTCAGAAGGACCTGATTCTAATTTCAACTGGTACCAGGATCCTTGCTTTTTCCATTGAGGAGGATGAGTGTGTATGTAGGTATGTATATGTATGTGTGTGTCTGTCTGTCTGTGTTTGTGTGCCTGTGTATATGTTCACAGGGGTGGATGTTTCTTCAGACTTCATCTCACTCCTGTCCTGTCCTCCGTTCAGCCCTAAGATTCCCTGTGGCCAGAATATCTTGTAGGTCATGTTTCATGTCTGTTTGTGCTGTGTCCGATGGCTTTATTCTCGGTCTCCTCTCACAGGTGCAGTGGCCTCTCAGAGTTGGATATCACTCCGAAGCATCCAGAAGTTGAAGGGTTTTGTGACCCCCTGTAACCCCCAGCACTGCCCTGACACCCTCAGAAATGCGGCAGCAAAGAATAAGGAACCACTGGCTCTGGCCGCATGCAGCAGGTCCTGGGTGCCAGGGCCCGTGCAGAGACCTGGGAAGCAGGTTTGCAGCAGCCCCTGGTGGGCCTCCTGGAGCAGCATGGCCACGCTCCCAAATCCATCCATGAAAGCGAGGGTGGAAGATGACCCCGCGGAAGGGCCATGGCCTGGGGCAGGATGGAGAGTGGCGGACCACAGCAGAATGGACCAGCTCCACGCAACATGATAAGATGAAAATACACGTCAAACTTGAAGCCACATGCCTGGGTTCAAGTCCCAGGCCCTCTGCTCCCTTGTGGTACCACCCTGACAGGTTACCTCATCTCCAAAACATAGATGGTAGTAACACCTATTTCACAGCTCGCTTGTCAGGATTAAATTAGTTGATCCTGGTGAAGTGTTACCTGGCGTAGAGCAGGTCCTACGAGGGCCGCATTATGACTTTCGTGGGCTCCAGGCACTTTTGCTTTCAAGGGGTTCTCCTACAAAAAATATTTAAAGTTCTTTTTTTACTACACTGTTGGTATAAAGATGAATATAATCCAAGCCGGATTATATTCATTGTTTCTTTTAATAGAAATAAAAATATTTTCATGGGCCTCTAAATATCTCATGACCCCAAAGTATCAGTCTGGTCTTGCCTAATAGATAAATGGGTCCCGGGGGCTCCATCAGGTACGCTCTTGTGGATATTAAAGTGCCTCGGAAGCTGTCAGGTGCTGATGGCTGTAAGGGTCACGGTCATCTGGCCCATCCTCCTGTGCGTCCAGCATTCATGCCCTCTCTCTACGTACTGAATGCCATGCTTCGATGTCAAGTATTCCAGTAAGAGGATGCCTTCCGGTCTCTCCTTTCAGCCCCTGGGCACCAAGTAGATGCGGGGTTAGTGGTTCTGATGTGGAGGTAGCAGGCAGAGATCAAGCTGGGTGGCCCAGAAGCTCCTTTAGACTTCGGGGCCGGGAAAGACAGCTTTGGAGGCCAGATGCCCACTGGCTCCTTTCACAGCGGCCCTCAGAGTGGTAGTAACAGCGCCCTCTAGTGGCCAAAAATACCTCCACGCTGTGCCTGCCTCAACTGCCTTCCAGAGGGGCCCCCAGAGACCAGAGCCTCAGGCTTGTGCTGACGTACACGTTTGTGTTTGTCTAACCCCCTCCCTCAATCTACATGAGATCTGAACCCAGTAATATAACTAAATCCACAACTATCTGCCGTGTGTTCATGTGTACCCAAAGCCTAGATCACTGCTGTCCGAAGAAATACAATGTGAGACAAAGGCGAACCACATATATAATTTTAAATGTCCTTGGAAAAGGAAAAGGAAAAAGACGGAATTAATTTTGATAACGTGTTTTATTTAACTCAATACATCAAAATATCATCCTTTCAACAGGTCATCTGTATAAAATTATTAATGAGATATTTTAGATTTTTTTCACTGGAAGTCTTTGAAATCCAATATGTAGTTTACATTTGTGACACTTGTCAATCAGAACATTGAATTTTCATTGGAAATACTTATCTGTATTTTATTTACTTCATAAATTTCACAGGTGGAAAAGCAGATTCACATATCTGCATTTTTCCAATCATACCTAAAAGCTTTCCAATGACTGAATCAAGTAGTTTTGAAATTTAAATCAAAGTAGTTTTGAAACTACTTTGATTTAAATCAAGTAGTTTTGAAATTTAAATGTAAGTTAAACTTAAATAAAATTTAAAATTCAGTTCCTCAGTCAGACTATTCACATTGCAAGGGCTCAACAGTCACATATGGTTAGTGGCTCCTGAATTGGACAGTGCAGGCTAGATCTTGAAAACAGTAGCAGGAAGAAAGCATGCCCTTGTGAAAACAAAGCCTATCTCCCTGTGGAAGAGAATTATTTATACACTTAAAGCCTCTGGCCAAGGTTTCCCGAATGAGAGGGCCAAAACTTACTTGGGGCATTTATAAGGACTGAAGATGGCGCACGCACGCCCACAGATTTGCCTCTGAAGGTCTGGGGTAGGGGCCAGGAGAGTGTATTTTGGATAAACACAGGGACCACACTTTGAGAGTCATCGCACAGTATCTGGCAGATGTGCAATCACAGGGGAGCTATGCCCCTGGTTCCTGCTGGTTCTGGAATGTACCAGGCCCTGTGTTCAACCAGGACTGCCAAAGACAGGCCCACAGGCAATCCACTGGAGAATGGGGAGAAAAGATAAATATAGGTGTTGTTATTATTCCTTCATGTCTATTTTAGCACACGGTTTGTGTAGTTTATACATAATTTAGTACACATATGTTGGGAGAACATATTAAAAGTTTTTTAATCAATAGGGACAAATCCAAAAAGTTTTAGCCCTCGCGTTAAACAATTGTTCCTATCTTCAAGGAGCTCAGAGACGGGAAGACAATGTCTCAAGTGGATAACCATAAAACAGGGCAGAAGGGAATACACACCTTAAGAAAGCTACAGTTGGAGTTCTGCCAGAGTTCGGAAACAGGAGTCCTTATTTCCAGCTGGGCTGATGAGTAAACAAGACACAGTAAACAAGTACCAGGAACCAAGACAAATAGCCTGTGAGATGGGACTTGTGGGTTCGTCAAAGAAGGACAGTCTCCCAGAGGCAAGTGTAGGGTCAAAGGCATGGAGAGGGGAGAGCGTCAGTCGTGTCTTCAGTGGAAAGAACAATGTGCCTTCTCTGAAGCAGCGTGATCATGTAGGCATTTGGACTTTATTTGGTGTTTAAAGAGGGATCACTGCTTCTCGCTGCTATGATCATGACTTGGTTTAATAAGGATGGTGAACCTGGTACATGAGCAACAGGGCAACTTGACCTAGTTTGAGGCCCCTGCTTTCCTACATGCCCTGGATCTGGTGATCCTGAACCCCAACTCTTGTGCCACCTGCCCCACTGCCAACCTGGGGCAGCAGATGGATATGGGACACCATGGCACCACCATCACCACCTGACAGGCACTGGGCTCTGCCCACAGGGCACAGAGAGTCACCATCACACTGAACCTGCACTTTTATTCCAGGGATTCCCAACGTTTGACAGGGTGGAAGCCCTGTGGCCAAGACCTCTGGATCTGACCTGGGGACCAGATAAACTAAGGCTCAGAGCCAGACCTGTGGTAATGGAGACAGCGGGCCCCACCTGCACAGGTTTTAGGATCTGGGGGTCCAAAATCTTGGAGCCAAGGTTGCCCCTGAGCCCCAGACTTTTCATTTGCAGGCCCTGAAAGTTTCACAGGAAGCAGTGATGCTCCTGCACTGTCTGGCCCTGGGGGTGCACCCCCAGCAATCATCCACGACTCCCTCCCTGCCTCCCCGGTGACCAGGCCCAACACGGCCAGCCAG
The DNA here is from genome assembly GCF_000442215.2 of Lipotes vexillifer. NCBI lineage: Eukaryota > Metazoa > Chordata > Mammalia > Artiodactyla > Lipotidae > Lipotes > Lipotes vexillifer. The sequence goes on from NW_006793745.1 coordinate 436,342, forward strand.
CCACGGGGAAAGCACAGAGCAGCCAGGGAACAGCGCACAGCCCGCTGGCTCCAGACCCAGCTGGGCAGCGCCCTGAGAAACTCCTGCACCTGCATAGAGAGAAGGTGCACAAGGCAGCTCAGAGGGGACACCTCCCAGGGCCCGAAGCCTAAAGGAAGCCAGCTTCAGCCTGGCTATGCCGGCGCGTTCCGGAAGCGCCCCTGCCGCTGCCGGCTCAGGTCCTCAATCAGGCCCCGAAGCATCTGCGTCCAGTCGTCACCCTTCCGCATCGGGGTACAGCGCGCCTCCTTGTGCTCCAGGGCGAGGATCTCCGCGGGAGTCTCCGGGGTCAGCCCGGCAGCCAGCACGGCCTCCGGGAACTTGGCTGCCGAGGCGGGAGCCAGACAACAGCGGGGAGGACTGCAGAGGCAGGGCAGGTGGGAACAGGGGGCGGAAGACAGAAGACAGAGGGACAGGTACAGAAGGCAGGCCAGGAGGGACAGGAAGGAACAGGGGAAGGGGAGAGGTAGGGTGCAGAGAAAGAGAGAGAGAAAAAGACATGTTTGGTCCCTTGAACTTATCTCTGCAATGACTCTGCAAGCAAACTGCTCCTCCTTGTTGGAGGCCCAGCTCCCCCTTCCAGGATCACAGTCTCAAGACACAGTTCCACGCAGCACCCATCATGCTCATAAAAGCCATTTGTGGGACTTCCCCGGCGGTCCAGTGGTTAAGACTCTGCGCTTCCACTGCAGGGGGGCATGGGTTCCATCCCTGGTCAGGGAACTAAGATCCCGCAATGCAGCAAGGGGCAGCCAAAAAAAAAGGTCTATTTGTTCACATTCCTCTCTCCCCTACTTGGGGAAGAGGAGGACCCCTGAAAGCCAAGGGGTCCCCCCGACACACAGGCACCCACCACCTGTACCTGGGCTGCCGGCTGTCCACCTGCTGGTAATGGTAGCTCACGGCCACGGCCGAGTGAGGGCACAGCAAGTACTGGTTCTCTTCCCAGCAGCGGCCCATGGTCTGGGTGATGGCCTCGTCTGACACTGACTGAGAAATTACTGCCTCTGAAAGCTGACAGGTTTCAGGGTCAGAGGGGTGGGAATCAGGGCTGAAGGGAAGTGGGGAAAAGGGGAGAAAATTCCCACCACGTAACATAGCCAGATACGCACCAGAAACTCGAATGAAACGTTCAGATTGAACGGCTCAGATTCAGCTCAGAGAAAAATCTGGTTTCCCACGTTTCCCAGTTTTAAATGGATTCACTCAAGTTAGGGAAGGAAACTTCGAGTTTCAGGTCAACACATTTAGTTAGAATTTGGCTCATGAAACAGCAAATTAGCGTATATAGTCTTGTTCAACAACGGGACAGACACAGGGTAAGGGCACTCAAGCATCCCTGCTGCTTTGTTGTTGGCACGCCCCCTTCCTGTGGATGTGAGAATAGCTTCCCGTCAGTTCCCACCCAGCTCTTGTGGCACCTCCTTTAGGAAAACTCCCCACTACCTTTAGACAGAGGAAGACTCCCTTCTCAGTGCTCCCTTGGTGTAGATGGTTTCTTTGATCATTCTCTGAAAATTCACTGCATGCTTACAATGTGCCAAAAACCCTGCCATATACTCAACTGCAACCAATAGAGACCAGAGGGTATTATAAATTGTTTAGATACCTTCCTGACCCATTAGGGTTCACAGAAGACAATGCATGCCTTTTATTTATCTTTGTATCTCCATCACCAAGCATAGCTCCTGACTCATGGTCAATATGTAATACAAATGAGTGAATGAATGAATGAATGAATGCTGTTCCAGCAGTTGGAGTATCTTCTATGTGTACAGCGGGGGAGAGAATGAAGAACTGGGGGATGTGGTGTCTGTCTTCATGGAGCATCTCATTTACATGAGGAGGAGGATTGTGGATGTCAATACAAACCATTAAATAAGTTGAACTTTGGTTGTGTTACGGTCTGTTTGTGTCCCTCCCAAGTTTATATGTTGAAGCCCTAATCCCAATATGATGGTATTTGGAGGTGGGGCCTTTGGGAGGTAATTAGGTCATGAGGGTGGAGCCCTCATGAATGGGATTAGCGTCTTTATAAGAAGAGGTCAGAGGGCTAGCGAAATCTTTTTCCACATACGAGAAGGCAGCCAACTGCAGCCCAGAAGAGGGCCCTCACCAGAACTCAAACATGGCACCCTGACCTCAGTCCTCCAGTCTCCAGAACTGTGAGAAGTATATTTGTGTTGTTTCTAAGCCACCAGTCTGTGGTACTTTGTTATAGCAGTCCAAACTAATTAAGACAGGTTGCAGCAAAAGAAGCATAGATTCCAGAAGACAGAAATTCCACTCCAGTCTGTGTGGGTGTATCTGGAGACAACCCTTTAAGATTGACATTGACCACTGAAAATTACGTCATGTAAGGGACAGCTAAAGGACCCAGGAAGGCTTAGCAGGTAAACGAAGATTCTCTTCAATACGGGAATCAGATGGCTCACGAGTGCACAAGCTAAGAAGTAACAGGTTTTAGCTTGCCATAAAGAACTTCATAATGATTACAGCTGATGTGAGGTGGTGAGGTCCTAGGCACTGGAGATATACACAGTCTGGATGACGATTTGGTATGAACGTGGCAGAGAAAATTAAAAGCAAATTCAACATATGAAATTCTTTTTTTATATTAAATAAGTTTTCATCGCCAGGTTACCTTAAAATAAAAGCAATCCCTCCCTAGGCTCCTACCCATGTGAGGAGATAAAATTTCTCCTTTTTTTTTTTTAAAAAGAAAAGCTAATAGAACAATAGTCTCTGCTCATACTGGATGGGAAAAGTGGCTTCCAGTTATTATTGGAAATCAACAATAATAAATAAAAACAACAGTTAATATATTAAGCCCTATATTGCCAGGCAGTATACAAAGTTCTTCATGGGTATTATTTGACTTAAAATTCAACAATGCCATGAGGCAGGCATTCTCTGTATCCCCATTTTATAGATGAGGAAATTGAAGCACGGAATTTAAGAAACTGGTCCAAGGTCTCACGGCTGGCTTGGAGTTAAGCCCCACCTGACTCTAAACCAATAACCTCTACGGCCTCTCCTCATTCAACAAAGAAATCCACATGAAGTGACTGCAGATGTGCCAGGCTCATAGTAGGTACTCAAGAAACAAGCATCCCCTTTCCTTGAACAGATTTTCAAACCCCAAGTCTGCTCTTGTGGCTGCACCCTTTCCCTTCTCCATGGTGTATGGGTGGTAACTGACCTTGCTGTGCAACTCCTTGGGTAGACTCACACTTCGGGTCCTTTCAAACTGCTCCATGAGGGCTCTTGTCACCTGGCTGTCAGAGCCAGATAGCAGCCAGAAGATCCTCTCCATGTTGTATGGCACCTGGGCAGAAAGGCAGGGTCCCGAGGGTCACGCTGACCTCAGCCCTTGTCCACCTCCACCCAACCAACACCTGGGTCAGACCTGCACATCGCCTCACAGGCCCCACCTGAATGTCCATAGCCGATGCCAAGGTTGGTTTGACGGCCTCAGACAGAGAGAAGTCTCCCCGCTGGACGGTCCTGTGGATGATGTCATTGCAGTTCACTGCCACGACCAGGTGGATGGGCAGGCCCATTTTCTGAGCGATGAACCCAGCTTAAGATAGGAGAAGAATGCTTTCTTAGACACAACACCAAAAGCACAAACAACAAAAGGAAAAAACGTAGATAAATTGGACTTCATCAAAATTAAGAAGATTTTGTGCTTTTGGAAGCTTTTGTGCTTTAAAGGAGACTATCAAGAAAATGAAAAGACAACCCACAGAATAGGAAAAACTATTTGCAAATCATATATCTGACATAGGACTTGAAGCCAGAATATATAAAGATTTCTTACAACTCAACAATAAAAATACAAATAACCCAATTTAAAAATAGGCAAAGGACTTGAGTACACATTTCTCCAAAGAAGATATACAAATAGCCAATGAACACATGAAAAGATACTCAACATCATTAGTCATCAGGAAAACACAAACCAAAACCCCAATGACATACCACTTCATACCCACTAGGATGGCTAGAATGAAAATGATAGATAATAACAAGTCTTGGTCAGGATGTGGAGAAACTGGAACCCCCCCCCCCCAACCACTGTTGG
>NW_006793745.1:440582-466017 GCF_000442215.2 Lipotes vexillifer
CCCCCCCCCCCCCATACACTGTTGGCTGGAATGTAAAACGGTGCAGCCACTTCAGAAAACAGTCCAGCAGTTTCTCAAAAAGTTAAGCACAGAGTTCCAGTATGACCCAGAAATCCACTCCTGGTTTATATATACTCAAGATAACTGAAAGCAGGTCCGCACAAAAAACCTAAGCACAAATGTTCATAGCAGCATTATTCATAACTAAAAAACTGAAACAATCCAAATGTGCATTAACTGATAAATGCATAAACACAATGTGGTATATCTATACAATAGAATAGTATTCAGCCATAAAAAGGAATAAAGTACTGATACATGCTACAACATAGATGAGCCTTGAAAACATTACACTAAGTGGAAGAAGGCCACATACTGGATGATTCTATTTATATAAAATGTCCAGAATAGGAAAATCTATAGAGACGAAATAGATTAGTGGCTGCCTAAAGCTGGGAGGGATGAGGGGAAATGGGGAATGACTGCTAAAGGAACAGGACTTCCTTTTAGGGTGATGAAAATGTTCTAAAACTGATTATGGTGATGGCTGCACAAATCTGTGTATACTAAAAACTATAAAGTTGTATACTTTAAGTGGGTGAATTGTATGATATGTGAATCATAGAGCAATGAAGCTGTTTCAAAAAAAAGAAGGGAAGAGTAGGAGAAGGTGACTGTGCCCTGACACTTCCCGTGCCAAACCCTGCCCCCAAGCAGGTACTGACACATGCTTGCCACCATTTGCAGAAGAGAAAATGGAGGTTCTGAGAAGTTGAAATGACCCATCCAAAGCCTGCTAAGTGGCAGACTAAGGATTTGAACTAGGTCTGTCTAAGTCTAGAGCACATGCTGAGTCCCCTGACTCAGTCTCCTAGAACCAGCGCCCTCAGACTGCTTCCCCTGGAAAGGGACTGAGGGGCACAGAGCAGCAGCCTCAGTCTACCCTAATAGCGGTGTCTATTTGCATGGAACAAACAAGGAATTCCTCACCCTGAAAGATGGAGAGCCCAGAAAGGCAACGTAGTTTGGGGGAAGGTTCCTACTGCCATGAATGGTTTATCTCTGATGAGTAGGTAAAAGGAGTTAAGGATAACCGCACCACCCAACATCACTCTTAATTTTGCAAAGCACATTCACAGTCTTATTTCACGTGATCCTCAGTAAACATCATGATATCCTTGTATGACAGAGGAGCAACGGAGGCTCAAGGGGTCCAGGGCCTTAAGGTCAAGCAGCTAGTTCCTGATGGAGCAGGGCTAGATCGGAGTCCCCTCTGCAAACATTGCCAGGCACTGTGGCAGATACTGGGACATGTGCAGGTGGCATCACTCCCTGGAGGGTGATGCAAATGGGCAGCCATGGATGGGGAAGAAGTCTGAGCCATCCTTGTCTAAGAGCCAGCCTGCCATTCTTTCCATCCCTGCGTTAGCTGAATTCAGGAAGACTCCTGACCGCTAAGATACTTTCATGGTCTCACCTAAGCTGTCCTGGATGCCCATCAGAAGCGATGCCACTAACAGAACCATCAGAAAAAAAGTCATGCTAATCAGGAGGCAGCCTTGCATGCTTGTGAGGATTCAGGCTCTGGAGCCAGCCTGCCTGGGCTGCCATCCTGGATCTGGGACTGACTGCTGTGTAACCAGGGGCAGACTGACCAACTTCTCTGTGCCTCAGCTTCCTTGTTATAAAATGGAAATAATAGTACCGTCCCCTCATAGGCGCATGTGAGGATTTAAGGAGTTAATACGAGAGAAGCATTTAGAGCAGTGCCTGATGCATAGTCAGTGCTTGATAAATGTTAAGTATTATTATAGGAAATGATTTTAATGCCACGTAGCTCTATAGCTCTTGACCCTCATAAAGTTCACAGACACGCATAAAGAATCTTATTTCTGCTCCGTGGTCATCCTGAGAGATATGATAAGTGTTCCAATCTTTGATAGCTGAGGAGTAGAGTCTAAGAGACAAGACGCTTAGCTAGTAAAGGACAGAACTGGGCCTAGAATCCTAAGTCCAGGACTCTTTACACATCACACGGTCCCCAGGGAAAACACGCCGTGCCAGGCGAGCCCTTATCTTCAGAGCGGGCAGCTGGCTGGAGCTGGGAGGAAAGTCCACCTTCCTGGCAGAGGGCACTACAAGCCGGGCCAGCGGCTGAACCTTGGCCTAATCTCCCCACGTTCTGCTGAGCAAACACATCAGATCAGGCAGCCAGAGCACCTCGGGGTTAACCCATCCTCCTTCCCCTGCGGCAAGAGGCCAGGATGTCCCCCCCAGGGAGTTGGGGGAAGTTTTCTGGAAGCTTCTTTTTTTTTTTTTTTTTTTGCGGTACGCAGGCCTCCCACTGCTGTGGCCTCTCCCGCTGCGGAGCACAGGCTCTGGACACGCAGGCTCAGCGGCCATGGCTCACGGGCCCGGCTGCCCCATGGCATGTGGGATCTTCCCAGACCGGGGCACGAACCCGTGTCCCCTGCATCGGCAGGCGGACTCTCAACCACTGCGCCACCAGGGAAGCCCTGGAAGCTTCTTGTGTGTCGTTTCCCATCACTCAGGACCCAACCTTTCTCCTCAACCAAAGTGCAGCTGGGAGGATGGGGACCACAGGCGTTTTTCTGGAAAGCCCATTTCCGCCCAGGGGTGTCCTTACCTGCGAGGCTACCGGCACCCCCCGAGGGTACAACCACCTCCACGGGGGGCGGTGGGTGCAAATCTAAGGTCGGTGCACACCGGAAATAAGCAAAGAAGTGGTGGGCCATTTGCACGAGGACCCGGGACCAGTTGATGGAATTCAGACTCATCAGACTGTGCTCCTTGACAAAGGCCACGTCGGCAAACACGGCCTTGATGGGCTCGTCCAGCTCATCGCTGCTCCCCTCCACTGTCAGAGGAGAAAGAAGAGGGAGTTATCATGAAGAACCCCCCGGGGGCCAGCACGTGCTCCTAGGCTGAGCCCGTCCTGCTGGGACCTTCACTCAAACCATGTCTCATATCCTTGGGGTCACATTTCCAATGTTTCTACCATTATCTAAAACTAGATAGAAAATGTCAGCTTTCTGGGATATTGGGGGAAGAATTCCTCTTTGTATTCCATGCCCACTTCCCCAGTCTCTGGGGATGGTTTATCAGATTGTGAGATGGTGAGAGGCTGGGCTTTACTTCACCGTCCTCCATCAGGGGCTGGAGGGAAAGATTCGCTCTTCCCGCGTGGGTCCCTAGTCCAAGGTGCAGCCCTCAACTCAGCCCAACCGGCAATCAAGCCAATATTGTTCTCTTATCTGAAACCTGGGTCTGTTTGTCCACTGGGTCCAAACTTGGAGGACAGCGGGGGAAGATTATCAGGGGAAATGCCAGAGTAGGCACGGAGGTTATTTATTTATTTTTTTAAATAAATTTGTTTATTTATTTATTTATGGTGGAGTTGGGTCTTTGTTGCTGCGCGGGCTTTCTCTAGTTGCGGCGAGCGGGGGCTACTCTTCATTGCGGTGCGCGGGCTTCTCATCGCGGTGGCTTCTCTTGTTGCGGAGCACGGGCTCTAGGTGCTCGGGCTTGTGGCACGAGGGCTCAGTAGTTGTGGCTCGCGGGCTCTAGAGCACAGGCTCAGTAGTTGTGGCGCATGGGCTTAGCTGTGGCAGCCAGATATGGGTAATTCATTACTAAGGCTAATGTGTAATTAGGTAATTCATTACTAAGGCTAATGTGTAATTACTAAGGCATGTGGGATCTTCCGGGACCAGGGCTCGAACCCGTGTCCCCTGCACTGGCAGGCGGATTTTTAACCACTGCGCCGCCAGGGAAGCCCGGCACTGAGGTTACTATTCATTCCACCCTTCATCATGTAGCAGTAATGAGGCTGCGGGACTGACTCCAGATCCATGTACAGGGGGGATATTTGCTGGGGTGCTAGGAAAAGATTCACTGTTTTTAAGAAAGAGCCACAGGAACAGAGACTTGGTTACCTTCAGTAACCATCATATGCCGCAAAAGGAATGAGGCTGAATGGAAGATGGAGCAGAGAACCTGGCTCCCTGAAGGCAGTGAAGCCGCCAGTCGGGAGCCTATCCCACCTCTAGACTTCCAGGGACATGAGCTGAAAAATCTCCCTGTTCAAGCCAGTCTGAATTAGATTTTCTGTTACTTCCAACCAAAAACATCCCAAGTAATATGTAACTAGCCCTTGCTGATTATCCTGTGCTTAAGAAGAACCAAGTATACGATGTATATGGAAAAGCACTACTTTAGAAAACATTAGTGTCCAACACACAACAATCCAGGTGGCCCATCTCTACTCCCTGAGCTCACCAGCCCAACAGAACACACATGCCCACCGTTAGCTCCCGAACTAACACACGTCCTCCTGGAAACCCAATCAGAAGATTCCAGAAAGGAAGGGAAGAATTTGAACAGTCCTGTTTTAGAAACAAAAACTAATTCCTTTAAAGGTTCCTGCCTTATTTTCTTGAAGCGCAGAACACGTATGAAACAGAAATGCCCTTTGGCTCAGGCAATAGCACATTTATGAAATATTGTATTCATCACCATCCACGTGTCTGCCACTATTTTTCTTTTCTTTCTTGCTTTCTTCTTTTTAAAATTTTTTGGCCATGCCACACAGCATGCAGGATCTTAGTTCCACAACCAGGGTCGAACCCACGCCACCTGTGCTGGAAGCACGGAGTCTTATCCACTGGGCAACCAGGGAAGTCCCTGTCACTATTTTTCAAATGTGCACCATTCTCCGCCCCATGGTCAGGAATGGTGCTTCTATACATGCCCTTAGGTCAAAGCCTTCCAATATCTGTGTACAAGGAGAGAAGGGCGTAGGTGCAGAATAGAGGTACAAAAAGCTATTCTCTGCTTTGATTCTAGGTAAAGACAGTCCTAGATTCATAAATAGCAATTTTGGTGCTTAGGGTGTAACAGGGACACTCAGGAACCTGAATCTTGTACATTAAAATCTTGCCATGACTGCAGGAAAATGCAGCCAGATATGGGTAATTCATTACTAGGGCTAATGTGTAAGATTTTTGCCAACACCCGCCTTAGCTAAACCATAAACTTTTCAGTGGGATGCGTATGTGCTTGCTAAAGAAAAGAGTAGAAGGGGCTTTTTTGTTTGCTCTTGAACAAATAGACAAAGAATATTCATGCTACTCCCATGGGTAAGGTTCGTTCTCACTGTTCTTTTGGTCCTTGACAAAACTGGTGTTATATAAAAACATCATCTATGGGATTATAACAGGAGGCCAGGCCAGTTATAGAAGGAAGGTTTTCTGTCACCACATTTGCTGTCCTGCCAGGTGAGTGACCAAACCAAGCCAGGCCACCTGGACAGCTTGCCCAAGGCCACAGTGCACAAAGCCTCACCAAGACCCTATGGCTCATATTCCAACCCCTTCCTTGGGGCTACCTGGGGTGTAGTAGGGTGTCAGGGGTAGAAATAAAAAATAAAAAGTATGGCTCCACTCAAACCCATCCCGCCTTCCTACACTCTTGAACTCCGTAATGATTAAATGCACTCAGAACCGATGGCCAGACATTAAGGAGATGGCTTTTTGCCTCTCTGCAAACACAAACGCTACGATTCGTGATGTGGCTCAGGAAGGGGGGACACTGGCGATGGGTCCCACTGAGTAGCTTCTTATTTTAAATACTTAGACCTGCTAAACAAGTGCATAGCTTGGTTGATTCAACACTGCAAGGGAGGGCATGAGCTGCCAACAGGCAACGGCACATTCTCTTAAAAATAATTATTAAACGTGTTTTTGCCATCTGAACTTCAGTGCCCTGGGACAGAACCCAAGTCAGTTGGCTCAGGCTATGACTCTGGGTAGCTGCCTGTAGATATGGCACCAGTAGGGTGAACGTGCAGGGAAGTGGCATTCTTTGGGGTATGGTTTTCAACCTGCCCTTCCTCGGTTGTACTGTCAGTATTGGTTTATGCACCTGTCACCTCCTGGAGTTTCTGAGACTGTGTAGCCACGAGCCTGCTCAGAGCTAAGCCAAGGCATACACCAACCTCTAAATATGACTGATGAAGGAAGGGAAGGAGAGAGAAAGGGGAGGAGGAAGGATGGTCAGCTAGTCAAGTGACTAGTTTTGTTCCAGCCCATCTCCCAAAACAGACCGCTCGAGGCAAAGCCGTGTTGTCCCCCAGAGCCTCTGTCCCAGCACTCACCTCCAAACACGTGGACATTCTCTCTCAGCACTGTCGTCATCTGGAGCTCCTGAATCTTTGTGCAGCGACCTTTGGGCAGCAGAACAATGAGGTCCACGTTCTCTGCCCCCTGAACACTCTCGATGGCAGCACTCCCTGTGTCCCCAGAAGTTCCTGGATGGCAAGAAGGAGGAACCCTCCTCTTTAGGACTAGGGAGACAGAGAAGGAAAGAAATGGCCCCTAAAGCACTGTCGCCAAGTGAGGCAATATCCTGGAGGGTAGGAACCCAGTACTTAATCTGGGGTCCTTGAACCTCCAAGGGATCCACGGATAGAAATCAGGGCATCTGTGAGCTTGGCGCCATATCTTCTGTGTATTTTATGTATTTAAAATATTATTCTAAGAAGGTTCCACAGCCTCCACCAGACTGTCAAAAGGGTCTGTGGCACAAGAAAAGTTTAAGAACCCTGCTCTATAAATTAGGAGGTTGGGATTACCATATACACATTATTATACATAAAATAGATAACCAACAAGGACCTACTTAGAGCACAGGGAACTGTCCTCAGTGTTTTATAATAAGAAAAAGAACCCTGCTCTGGAAGAACCAGTAACACACTCCCCGAGAGACATCAGTGGAGGGCATCCTGTGGGTGGACACTGGCAAGCTGGGGCACTGTAGGGCTGCAGGGCGCAGGCCATGATGCACACCTACAACCACGGTGATGTGTTTCTTTCTCTTCTCCAGCAAGTACTGCAGGAACTGTGCTGCGCAGCACAGGGACAGGTCCTTAAACGCGTAGGTGACCCCATGCCACAGCTCCAGCACGTTCAGCCCATTCTTCAGTCTGGATAGATGGACCACCTCTTTGTGTCGGAATCTGCTAAAGGCTCGGTCGATCAGATCTGCGAGGGGAGAGAGGGGGCATTGGACGGTGATTAAAAGGCCATTCTCTTGTCCCTCAAGTTCACTCTCAGTCTCTTTACACTTTTACATTTGAAGTTTCTATCCCTTGTTACCAGATAAAAAGACCAGAAGTTTTTATCATAAAGGATACTGTGTATGAATATAATTGTTTAATCCTAGGAAAAATGTCTGAAAAGGCATGAACTAAACTGTTCATGGATTCCTCATAGTGATGGCCCCAGAGACCAGAATTGGTGCTGTAAGACTTTCATGTTTTACTTTATAAATTTCTTCATCATTTGGATTTCTTGTGTGCATGTATTCCAATGAGATTCAATTAAACAATTGCATAAGAAACAAAGCAAATGTCTCATCTCTTCTAATTTTCCTTCCTAAAGACAGAGGCTTATTTGTTTGTTTTTGCATTACTTAATCTCACACCTGTGATGCCAGAACCTTGAGATGGTTTACTTAGAATCCTACCTAAGGCTAAGGTCATCTAGAGTAGTGTTTCTCAAACTTTAATTAGCGAACCAATCACCTGGGATCTTAAAATGCAGGTTTGGGATCGGTAGGTCAGAGAAGTCTGAGAATTCTAATATGTACCCAGGCAACACCATCCGTGCGGGTCATCGAACGACATTTTGAGTCCTCGTCTCCTCAGCCCCAAACTCTCACCATTACATTTGGTCCACAGACCAGCAGTACTATTATCATCTGGACATTTGATAGGAATGTAGAATTCTCAGGCCCACCCTAGACCTACTGAATCAGAATCTGCATTTTAAAGATATTCCCACAGAGAATCTGTAGGCACATGACAGTCTGAAATGAGCTGGATCAGAACACTCTCAAAGTCCCTTCTGGAATTACCATTAAAAGAGATAAAACAGCAATCTGAGGGTCTGGGTGTTTTATATGCAGGAAGGAAATACCCCACATTCAAGCATCTCAGGACAATAGCGAAATCCCTCGAAAGGGTTTTTAAAAAATAAGCAAAAAATCTCCGCAGATCACTTTGACATTCATCTCACTCAAGGTGGGAGCTGGAATGAATTAACCCTTTGGGGATATTTCCAATTCTGGGATTCCAGAGTCTGGAAAAAACTCCAAAGTTTTGGAAATGTGGCTAGGGACCTCCTAGGGGTTAAATGATGGATTTGCAACTCCATGGTGGGCTGGACTGGCAGAAGAGTGAGATGGGAGAGTAGAAAGGCAGGGTCTGCTCACCATTTAAGTCATCTCTTGGAATGAGCTCGGGGCCAATGAAGAGGCTACACAGCTCCTTCACCAGGCTGGGGTAGGAGACCACACTCCACTGACGCAGGGTCTCTCTGTCCAGCTGAGGCAGCTTCTCGGGCATATAGAGGCCCCCATCCGGAGCATAGCCAGAGAAAAGGGCCCCTTCAAAGTCAACCCATGGGGCCATCCCCCGAGTACTGACGTACCACATGATCCTGGAGGCCTGCAGAGGGAACAGTCCCAGAGACACTTGATCTCCAAGCTCAGTACCCCATGGGACAATGCTGAAGTTCACCCAGCCCTGGGCCATCATCCAGACTGGGAGGCTGGAGCTCTGTGAAATCTCAGGCCAGCTTCACCTGAGACTGCGCAAATCCTGACCTCTCCAATCAAAGTGAGGTAATTCTACTGACCTACTGCCACGTGAGAGGGGGTACTGGAGCATTCTGGGAAAGGAGAACACTTGGTCCTCACTGATGAGGAGGAAGTCCTTGGGGTGGGGCAGAGGGATAACAATAATAAGGCAAGTGCCATTTTGATACCCCTCTCGATAAGGAGAGGATGACACACTTGATTATACTCCCTTTTGAGAGACGTATCTACCTCTGCTAAAAAAATAATCATCACAATAAAAAAATAATCCATCAAATTCAATGGATTTTTAGCAATGCTGCCTATAACCTAATGGTTCTCCACTCTGGTAGTTTGTTACAATCAGCTTGGGAGTGTTTAAAAAAAATACCCCTACTTGGGACTCTACCTGGATCAATTAAATTGAAATCTCTACATGAGGCTCCTTGGGTGGGTCTAATATGCAGCAAGGATGAAGAATAGGGTGGCCAACCCATCCCAGTTTGCCTGGAACTTTCCCAGTTTTAAAACTGAAAGTCCCAAGTCCCAGGAAACCCCTCAGTCCCAGGAAAACTAGTATGGTTAGTCATCCCAGGTGAAAACCAGTGCTCTACCTCTCAGCCTGACCCTAAAATAGTTAGAAGTGCTGATATGCTACTCTTACTATTATCTGGCCCGGCTAACTGGCCCTGTCTGGATGCAGAACTCTGATTAGCATGGAAGGGGATAGGGTCCAAGGGTACCCCAGGCCTAACTCTGGTCACACTTCACATCAGTTAGGTTCCCAGGAGCCAAGGACCATGTCAAGCAGCTAGGCTTGCGCTCTGAACACGTTTCTCTGGATCATGGTTGTGAATTCTGGTTATAAGTCCCCACAACACCTCTGGGGATGAATTTGACTAGACATAGCTCTCAGTACCAGCTTGGACTTATTTCTGTGCCAGGGCCAGAGGGGAACCTCTGCCATCTGGGGACAAAGCCACCTGAAGCCTTCCACCTATGAGAAAGGGAATGAGCTAGCATTGACCTGGAGGAATTCTGGTTCCCCAGACTGTGACTCTGACACATCTGAGCCCACAGCAAGTCCTACATGGGCTGCCCTGTGCCACTCCCAAGCCTACAAACACGACTGCATCCAACTTTGAGAGGCAGAGACAAGTTGAATTGTCCAAATCAAGAATCTTTTGAAAGTGAAAGTGGACATTATTAATAATTACGCTGGGACAATGGGGATAAAACAGAACCGTCTCAGGCAAACTGGGACATAACACCTTGTATAGGGGTGCACGGCACAGAAATGAAATCAGGCAACTCCAAAAGCCAACTGCAGGGAGTAAGCAAAGAAGGCCCAGTGTCTCACAAACCAGAACAGGGTGGGAGGGCACAGGGTTAGCAGTGCCTTCAAGCAAAAGAGTAATTTCTGTAACTCTGTGGCAAGGGTTAAAGCCAGTGCATGCTACCCAAGACCCTGGAGTAACGGGAGGGCAATTGTGCCTGGCCACTTCCCGGGGTCAGATTAAAGGAAAGAAGACAACTGGGCTGCCAGAAAAGCTGTGGCAAGCATGAAGGCAGTCAGAGCTACAGAGAGGCGCGAAAGAAAAAAAATCGGTGGAATGCACTTTCCTGGGGCGCTGGTCTCTGTTCCCGGCTCCACCTGGCCCAGGAACAAAGGAGAGGGCCTGAGGCCGGGCTCTGCACATGCCAGTGGTAAGAAGTGGACTGATAAGCACCCGGGCGGCTGTCTGCACCAGGAAGGGCCGCCGCCGCCGTTCTATCCAAAGACCCCAAGGGGCAGCCTTCTGAGGCCAACACGGCAAAGCTACATGCGCTATACACCACTGGGTTCGGTGTAAGGTAAACTGGAGAGAGAAGCCCAGAAGTAGAAGCCGCTGCCACAGTACGTGGAGAAGCTGACGAAAACAATCAGACACTCTGGTTGGACTGCTGTATGGGGGCTCCAAGCATCCGACCGGGACTGAACTAAGTGACCGCATGACTTTATAATTTGCATCTGTGACTCCGCTGGGCCCTATTCCAGAGTGGAGACAGGTCAGAAAAACTCTGACCAATAATCTGGATGAAAAGCAAGGGAAACAAGAGAGCGCCGCAAGACGAGGAAACGTTTCAAGAAGGGCTCCTCCGGGAGGCGACGAGATTTCTGAGCAGGGGTGAGGCCATGGGGAAGACTTAAACCTCTGCCGCCGAACCCCTGGCAGCATGATCGCTGACCTCGGACTGCGGCCCCTGGGGTGGAGGCCCCGGCAGGCCCACGGCAGGCGCCAGCCTCTCCAAGGTCACTGGGCACCAGTCCTCCGGCTGGCCTGGTCTTGGGCCAAGACGGTTTTGATAAGGTCTTAGGGATAAGGCTCCACTCCCAGCCTCTGAAAACCCCGCAGACTTCTCAGTGTCGGGGCTCTCTGAGAATTGCAGAAATCCTGCCAAAGGTGCAAAGCATCGGGAACCCTCAACCCTCCCAGGTTCCTCCAAGTCGCAGCGCCCGAACTAGAGACTGAAGAAAGGGGTTAGGGAGGCCGACCCAGCCACGCTGAAATCTGGGTTGAGCGAAAGTTCCAGAGCTGGAAAATCTCGCTACCGATTACCCCGGAGAGGGCGCCGCGATCGCCGGAAGAGGACCCGGAAAGGGGACCCGGGGCCGGCGCGCGCGTGCTGGAATCTCGGCCGCTGGGGCGCCCGCTCGCGTGGAGGCGGAACCCCAATCCCCGCCCCGGAATCGGCTGGTTGGGCTGGAGAGTGGGAGGGCTGCGGGGTCCGGGCCGGGCGCGTTTACCTGGTGCCAGGCTCTGGGAGTGGCAGGGCGCGGCCCGGGGGGCGGATCTGGCGCGGCGGGAGTGCCCGGTTCCGGAGGTGCGCGCGGGACGCGGGGGCAGCGGCCAGGCTTCCGGTCGGAGAATGAGCCGGGCCCCCTGGCAGGGAGGCTAAGGGCGGAAGAAAGCGGCGTGGGAAGAGGTGGAGGAGGGAGCGACAGGGAATGATAACGAGAGGGAAACCATTTATTCTTCACTTAGTATGCTTTTCTGACACTTTGCTAAGCGCTTTATTCACAGTCTCTTAAATCTTCCTTGCAAGACCCGGAAGCACCACATCGTCGCACGTTTCAGGGTAGAAAACTGAGCGCAAGATGCAAGGAAGAAAGGCCCTTATCGTCTCTGGGCTTCATGCTTCCCACCTACGAAAACTGGAAGGCTGACAAACTGTTTCTCAAACTAGGGTTAGTGAGTCAGGAATTCAGAATCCACAGGGATACATGACATCGTATTGTAGGAAAACACTTTTTATTAAGCACAGATATATTCTAGGGTAAAATGCCTCCCCAATTTTAAAGAAAAAAAGCAAGACGTGAAAAAATGTCTTCCAGTTATAATCAAATGCCCTCGGATTCACATCCCTGCTCCTGGGACCCGACCCACTTAGATGGCAAAATTTGTGGAACTGGATGTGACAGATGCCGGATAAGGTTTAGACTTGCCTCTAGGCCGCGCTTGGTCACTGTAGGTGGTCCCACTGGGCGTCATGGGGATAGAGGGAATGGCCAGCCTCTGGTGTTGCCGTTACTTCTGCTATCTTCCTTCTATTTATGACATTCTCCTAAACCTGTGGTCTCTGCTTACTCAAGTTACCTGCCCTCTAAACTTTGGCCCACACATGGTGTCCACATCCATATAAGTCCACGCACCTGCCATTGACTGACTCCCGTCTGAGTGGGTCTCAAATTCCTGAAAGAGAAATTCTGACTGGTCACTGCTCAGCTTATAGATTGTTGTCATGGAATTCACACAGTGGCCAGAGGGGCCATTCCCATAGAGGAATATAGGTCAGGCAGGGACCTGCAAAAAGTTTCCATCCCCTGCATCAAGTGTACTTAATAACTCAAAGGCCAGGGAAACTGAGACCCATGGCGAAAATGCCGTAAGATGCCGCAGAGTTTGTTACAATACTCATAACCAACCAAGCATCTTCTATTGCTGGACGCTTCTTATATGGATGGCTCTTTTTTTTTTTTTTTTTTGGCCACGCCGGGGCATGTGGGATCTTAGTTCCCCGACCAGGGATCAAACCCACCTCCCCAGCACTGGAAGGGCAGAGTCTTAACCACTGGACCACCAGGGAAGTCCCTGTATGGTTCTTATATGTATTAGTTATGCACCCTTTTCTATCATACTAAATAACTTCCTCCATTTCTGAATTTATTTGGAATAGCAGTAATTGTGCCTAATTAATAAGAATCAGAGATGCCTTTTAATGTTCTGATAACTGGTTTTACTCAATAACTTTTGATAAACTTGTAGAACACATTTGCGAAGGGTACAAACAGTTCTGCAGTTAATGTTACTTCGTGTTTGCTCTTTTTTAATTTTCTTCATAGCATTTATGGCTCTCAGACTCATGTGCTTATTGTCTGTTTTTCTCTCCTCTCTATTCTAATGGAAGCTGTATGAGAGCATGGACCTTATTTGTTGTATCCACCACTCTCTCCCCTAGAACAGTTACTGGCCACACTCAGTACATGCTTATTGAATGAATGAATAAAATGCATAGAAAACAAAATTGACTTGTTTAAAATATCAGCCATCTGGATGTCACTGGTAACTCATTTAGCAAAGGCCAGACTACAAAAGTTGATTGGATACTAGTGTGAAATTCCATCACACTAGTGGTGGCCGTGTTAAACATCCCTGGAAAACAATGGTCAGCAAGAAAGTTTCAAGCTTCGGCATGAGAACGCACTTTTGCAGTTCCATACATTGAGGATAAGACAATCCTCATAGACTGAAGTGATCTTAAATGCAGAAAGGGAATCTGCAGGCTGTGAAACTTTCTTATTCCTCTGGGTGAGCCAAGCAACCATTTCCCATGGCCCAAACCCGAATGTAGACCCTATTCTAAGAACCTTTTGATGGCGTTAGGTCAGTGGTTCTCACACTCCCAGGTGTATAAACATCATTTAGGCCTATGCTTCTCAAACTTTAATACACCAAAGCTTCACATGAGGATTCTGTTAAATATGGATTTTAATTCAGTAGATCCGGGGTGGGGCATGAGATTCTGCATTTTTAACAAGTTTCCAGGCGAGACCAATATTGCTGGTCTGAGAACCCCATTTTGAGTAGCAAGTACCTAAGAAGTTTGTTTTAAATGCAGATTCCTGGGTGCCACCTCTAAGATTCTGATTCAGAAAGTCAGTGGCAGGGACCCAGGAATCTTTATTTTTAACAAGTGCCCCAGGTGACTCTGATTCAAGTGATCTGTTGGCATATTTAGAGAAATTTTTTTTTTTTTTTTTGCGGTACGCGGGCCTCTCACTGTCGTGGCCTCTCCCGTTGCGGAGCACAGGCTCCGGACGCGCAGGCTCCGCGGCCATGGCTCACGGGCCCAGCCGCTCCGCGGCATGTGGGATCTTCCCGGACCGGGGCACGAACCCGCGTCCCCTGCATCGGCAGGCGGACTCTCAACCACTGCGCCACCAGGGAAGCCCATATTTAGAGAAATTTTGCATTTGACCGTTGTAATAAAAAAAAACCTAAGAAGAACAAGGAGGGCTTTCCTGGTGGCGCAGTGGTTAAGGATCCGCCTGCCAGTGCAGGGGACACGGGTTCAATCCCTGGTCCGGGAAGATCCCACATGCCGCGGAGCAACTAAGCCCGTGCGCCACAACTACTGAGCGTGCGCTCTAGAGCCTGCGAGCCACAACTACTGAGCCCAAGTACTGCAGCTACTGAAGCCTGTGTGCCTAGAGCCCATGCTCCTCAAGAGAAGCCACCGCAATGAGAAGCCTGCACACCACAACGAAGAGTAGCCCCTGCTCGCCACAACTAGAGAAAAACCCACGCGCAGCAACCAAGACCCAACACAGCCAAAAAGAAAGAAAGAAAGAAAGAAAGAAGAATAATGAGCTAACAAGCTGCCTTGAATAAAGGCAAAAATGGCAGCTAGGGAAATAGGAAAAGGGTTTGGGGGGGACCAGAGAGGAATCTTTTTATGGGGACCCTCTCATGGGTGGTGAGGAAGATTGACTCAGTGTAATGCTCACAATACAGTGCTTCCAAATGGCCTTTGTTTGGACACCTAAAAATGTCCAACACAGAAGTTCATGAAGGGGTTAGTGATATCATGAGCTCTTAGTATAGAGCATGACATCCTTCATGACAATGAGCCTGGATTCATATTTTAGGAAATAATTGGAGCAACAGCTCCTTTTTAGAGGCAATTAGAAATATAGGAGCGTTAACATTTAACTTCATCCCCTATACTGTCCTCCTTGCTCTGTCTGCTCGGGCCACAATGGTGCCCACCTCTTCCTCCACGTGACAAACATGGCGCCGCTTCAGGTCTTTGCCACTGCTCTGTCCTCTGCCCAGAATGCTCTTCCTCTCGGTGCAGTCAGGTTTTTGCTCCAAGCTCTCCTAATGCGAAAGGGCTTCCATAACCACTTGGTCTAAAACTTAGTTATCCTTCTACGCTGCCTTACTCTTCACCATAAACTTATCACCACCGGACACTCTAGAGAGTCACTGGTTTCTCCTCAACATAATGGAAGCTCCCAGGAAAATAGGGAATAGTTCTGTTCCATTCTCTGATTTATCCCCTGTGCTCAGACAGTGCCTGTCATATAGTAAATGCCCCATAAAGTACTTGCTTAAGGAAGACATTACTACAGCAATGGAGATGCTTTTCCCTCTCTCTACCCTGACACCTTCCCTTCCTCCTGGTCCCAAGGTTCTTACCAGCACCCTGACCGGGAATGAGAACAATCAGTTACCTCTTTTTAACAACTAATGCTGTGGGCTTCCCTGGTGGCGCAGTGGTTGCGAGTCCGCCTGCCGATGCAGGGGACATGGGTTTGAGCCCTGGTCCAGGAAGGTCCCACATGACACGGAGCGGCTGGGCCCGTGAGCCATGGCCGCTGGGCCTGCGCGTCCGGAGCCTGTGCTCCACAACGGGAGAGGCCACAACAGTGAGAGGCCCGCGTACCAGAAAACCAAACAAATAAACAAACAAACTAATGCTGCTCTGAGTGTGGTTACTCTATGTTGTCTTTCTCAACGGATTATAGGACAAAAGAGCAAGGTCAACAAATAATAATTTATTACTCCAGGTGAGTTACAAAACGATAAGTGACCGTCAAGTTGACACAGGTATTGTACACGGCATGTGGCTGACACAGGTCAGGGTCACAGAGAACAAGCCTGAGACAACATGGGACACGAGTCAGGCAGGTCAGTCATAGATCAAGCCGAGGCTGGGAGGAGATGTTGACTGTCTAGGACAGGGGTCAGCAAACTGTAGCCCACGGACTAAATCTGGCCCACTGCCTGTTCTTCTGGATACAGTTTTACTGGAACCCAGCTGCGCCCATTCATCTGAGTACCGCCCATGGCTGCTTTTGCACTAAGACAACAGAGTGGAGAAGCTGCACCATCGACCCTATGGCCCGTGTCAACTGACAAAAAAAAATGCACAGAAGTTGAGAATTGTGTTTTATTTGGTGGGCTGGCTGAAGACTGAAGCCCAGGAGGCAGCCTCTCAGATAGCTCTGAGGGACTGCTCTGAAGAGGTAAGGGAGAAGTCAGGATATATAGGAGTTTTTGCAACAAAGACCAGGTAGTCGGAACATTAAGAGATTACTATTAATTAAAGGAAACCAGACATCTCAAGTTAATGAATTGAGCGCTTTTCTATGTATGGGAAGATGTAAAAGTCTGGGCTCATTGAAATCATTACCTCGATGTGCTCCGCAGCTGTCTAGGGACAGTATCTTGCTTTTCTCCATCCTGAGTCCCCTCAGGGTACACAGTGGGTGGAGGCTGCAGTGGCCAATGGCTTGATGGCCCCAACATCTTTTGTTTACTGATAGACAGGTGACATTTTTCACCCACACCCGCAAAGCCTAATATGTTTACTATCTGGCCCTTTACAGAAAACGTTTGTCCACCTTGGTCTAGCAGTTCTTCCTGAGTAGAATGACAGGCAGAGAGTGAAGGTGGGAAGTATTTGTCTGAATACTCTGTGGGAGACTTGGAACTTGTTGACCGTCTATCTCACAACACGACTCCACAAGCAGAGTCAGGAAAACACCTGCCAAGGGAAGGAGGGAAAGCACCAGAGCCAGGAAACAATGCGAGTCACACAGGGGCACAGAGGGAAGGGGAACAGTTTAAAACACAGGAAACATTTAAAAAACCTATGATACTCAGCTGAGCTACCTGAAAGGAAGGAGCAGAAATGCTGGAGGTGTATCCCAAGCTGTAGGAGGGGAGGGGAGAGCGGTCCGTTTCCCCTGGTGCAGAAATGGAGCAAGTTAGCCAGGGCTTGGGGACGGAGGCACACTAGGTCCCTGGGGGCAGACCTTAGAGACATCACAGCGTCTTCAGGAATCAGATATGATTCTATAAATCACTCCTGCATCGGTCAGTCATTGGACACGGCTACCCCGGGGGGAGGTATGACCTTGGACGAAGCTGATACAATCGCCGTCTACAATTGTACCGTCAGCTGATACAATCTCCAAAGAAGGCTGGGGGCTGAAGGTCTCCCAGCAGTTCCCAGCCACTGGGAAAGGAGCTTTTTCTTCCTGAAGGAGTATGTGAGCAGAACATCACAGTATCCTCCGCATTTAGAAAATGATTTAAGAGGAGTAGAGCTGTCATTCTCTGGAGCTGACATTATTAAATGTCTCATTCTCTGGAGAGACATTATTAAAATCTCTGACATTATTAAAGTGATGAACACTTACTCTGCCATTCACTCATTTTTATTCCATAAAATATATATATATATATATATGATGTATGATTAAAGATATTTTATATATATTGGACACCTAAAAAAGTATCAGGCACTGGACCAGGCTCCAGGCTCTGCCCATCAGGATCCCATAGTCTGCAGAGCAGAGGGATAGGGACAGACAGAAAGACACACACAGCCCAACCGAGAAGTGCTGCAGAGGAAGCAAGCACAGGCCTGGCTCAGGACACAGAGCTGGGGCTCAGGAGATGCAGTCACGGCTTCACAGAGGAGGAGGCCCCTGGTCTAGCCTGGGCGACTCGGGTTTACAGCTTTAGGTGGAACAGAAGTGGGCTTTTTTCTACCCATTCACGCCATGCAGAAAGTTGAGTGAAACAGAGCGTGTGGCTCCCTTCTCTCGCGCCTGGTACTGCCAACCTGAGTTCCAACTCTCTGGTTCCTGATTCCAGCATAAACCAGGGTGTTTACATTCCTTGCCACTAGATGGCAGTATTCGGTCAAGAGGACTGGCTACCGTGGCTTATTGCTGTCAGCCCCAGTTCCGATTTTGGTTGATGCGGGGAAGGGGGGCCACGAGGAGGGGTCCTGGGAATGGCAATAGGGTTCCATTTTTTTTTTAACTTTAATTCATAAAATTGTATATGACATATATATCCATGCGCCTAAAGGATTGAAAAATCAAGCAAATACTAGAATATTGGTGTCCATGGTAGACTGGAAATTACTGCCTGATGTTTTCCTAGAAAATTGGCAAAACTAGAATTTTGCCATGAGAATTATTTTTTCTTACTGTGTCCCCCGTACCTCCTTGCCAGGTACGCGGTGTACAGATTGGTGATGTTAAACTTAAATTCTTTTCATGATCTCCAGCTGGGACCACCTTCTATCACTTTTGAGTGTCCCGCCCACGCTCCACCCAGTGAGGAGAAAAATTTTTCTAAATGCGGAGGATACTGTGATGTTCTGCTCACACCCTTCTTCAGGAAGAAAAATCTTCCCCAGCTGCTGGACTTTCGGTGGCAGGTGATATGGGGCACGTCTGGGGCATTCCCTGACAGCAAGACAACACAGGTGTGCCCAGCTGCGCACCTGAAATCCACCAAATAAGCCTCATGATCCTAATCTTCCATGATAATAAGTCTTTGATAATATCTAAAGCTAAAAAAGGAATGCGAGGGGGACCTTCAAGGTGGCGGAAGAGTGAGACGCGGAGATCACCTTCCTCCCCACAAATACATCAAAAATACATCTACATGTGGAACAACTCCTACAGAACACCTACTGAACACTGGCAGAAGACCTCAGACTTCCCAAAAGGCAAGAAATTCCCCACGTACATGGCCGTGTGGCTGACAGAGTCCTGGTGCTCCGGCTGGGTGTCAGGACTGAGCCTCTGAGCTGGGAGAGCCAAGTTCAGGACATTGGTCCATTGGAGACCTGGCGGCCCCACGTAGTATCAATCGGCGAGAGCTCTACCAGAGATCTCCATCTCAGTGCTAAGACCCAGCTCCACACAGCAACCAGCAAGCTCCAGTGCTGGACACCCCATGCCAAACAACTAGTAAGGCAGGAACGCAACCCCACCCATTAGCAGAGAGGCTGCCTAAAATCATAATAAGTTCACA
The DNA here is from genome assembly GCF_000442215.2 of Lipotes vexillifer. NCBI lineage: Eukaryota > Metazoa > Chordata > Mammalia > Artiodactyla > Lipotidae > Lipotes > Lipotes vexillifer. The sequence continues at coordinate 459,626 of NW_006793745.1, forward strand.
GACACCCCAAAACACACCACTGGACATGGTCCTGCCCACCAGAAAGACAAGATCCAGCCTCATCCACCAAAACACAGGCACAAGTCCCCTCCACCAGGAAGCCTACACAACTCACTGAACCAACCTTAGCCACTGGGGGCAGACACCAAAAACAACGGGAACTACGAACCTGCAGCCTGCGAAAAGGAGACCCCAAACACAGTAAGTTAAGCAAAATGAGAAGACAGAGAAACACACAGCAGATGAAGGAGCAAAAGCAAAAACCCACCAGACCAAATAAATATAGAGGAGATAGTCAGTCTACCTGAAAAAGAATTCAGAGTAATGATAGTAAAGATGATCCAAAATCTTGGAAATAGAATGGAGAAAATACAAGAAACGTTTAACAAGGACCTAGAAGAACTAAAGAGCAAACAAACAATGATGAACAACACAATAAATGAAATTTAAAATTCTCTAGAAGGAATCAATAGCAGGATAAGTGAGACAGAAGAACGGATAAGTGACCTGGAAGATAAAATAGTGGAAATAACTACTGCAGAGCAGAATAAAGAAAAAAGAATGAAAAGAATTGAGGACAGTATCAGAGATCTCTGGAACAACATTAAACACACCAACATTCTAATTCTAGGCGTCCCAGAAGAAGCAGAGAAAAAGAAAGGGACTGAGAAAATATTTGAAGAGATTATAGTTGAAAACTTCCCTAATATGGGAAAGGAAATAGTTAATCAAGTCCAGGAAACACAGAGAGTCCCATACAGGATAAATCCAAGGAGAAACATGCCAAGACACATATTAATCAAACTATCAAAAATTAAAATCAAAGAAAAAATATTAAAAGCAGCAAGGGAAAAGCAACAAATAACATACAACGGATTCCTCATAAGGTTAACAGCTTTCAGCAGAAACTCTGCAAGCCAGAAGGCAGTGGCAGGACATATTTAAAGTGATGAAAGGGAAAAACCTACAACCAAGATTACTCTATCCAGCAAGGATCTCATTCAGATTCGACAGAGAAATTAAAACCTTTACAGATAAGCAAAAGCTAAAAGAATTCAGCACCACCAAACCAGCTTTAAAACAAATGCTAAAGGAACTTCTCTAGGAAGGAAACACAAGAGAAGGGGAAGACCTACAATAACAAAGCCAAAACAATTAAGAAAATGGTAATAGGAACATACATATCAATAATTACCTTAAATGTAAATGGATTACACGCTCCCACCAAAAGACATAGACTGGGTGAATGGATACAAAAACAAGACCCGTACATATGCTGTCTACAAGAGACCCACTTCAAACCTAGGGACACATACAGACTGAAAGTGAGGGGATGGAAAAAGATATTCCATGCAAATGGAAATCAAAAGAAAGCTGGAGTAGCAATTCTCATATCAGACAAAATAGACTTAAAATAAAGACTATTACAAAAGACAAAGAAGGACACTACATAATGATCAAGGGATCAATCCAAGAAGATATAACAATTGTAAATATTTATGCACCCAACGTAGGAGCACTTCAGTACATAAGGCAAATGCTAACAGCCATAAAAGGGGAAATTGACAGTAACACAATCATAATAGGGGACTTTAACACCCCACTTTCACCAGTGGACAGATCATCCAAAATGAAAATAAATAAGGAAACACAAGCTTTAAATGATACATTAAGCAAGATGGACTTAATTGATATTTATAGGACATTCCATCCCAAAACAACAGAATACACTTTATTCTCACGTGCTCATTGAACACTCTCCAGGATACATCATCTCTTGGGTCACAAATCAAGTCTTGGTAAATTTAAGAAAATTGAAATGGTATCAAGTATCTTTTCTGACCACAATGCTATGAGACTAGATTTCAATTACAGGACAAAGTCTATAAAAAATATAAACAAATGGAGGCTAAACAATACACTACGAAATAACCAAGTGATCACTGAAGATATCAAAAAGGAAATCGAAAAATACCTAGAGACAATTGACAATGAAAACAAAATGTCCCAAAACCTATAGAATGCAGCAAAAGCAGTTCTAAGAGGGAAGTTTATAGCAATACAATCCCACCTCAAGAAACAAGAAAAATCTCACATAAACAACTTAAATTTACACCTAACACAATTAAAGAAAGAAGAACAAAAAAAAACCCCCAAATTAGCAGAAGGAAAGAAATCATAAAAATCAGATCAGAAATAAATGAAAAAGAAATGAAGGAAACAATAGCAAAAATCAATAAAACTAAAAGATGGTTCTTTGAGAAGATAAACAAAATAGATAAACAATTAGCCAGACTCATCAAGAAAAAAGAGAGAAGACTCAAATCAATAGAATTAGAAATGAAAAAGGAGAAGTAACAACTGACACTGCAGAAATACAAAAGATCATGAGAGATTATTACAAGCAACTATGCCAATAAACTGGGCAACCTGGAAGAAATGGGCAAATTCTTAGAAAAGCACAACCTTCTGAGACTGAACCACAAAGAAATAGAAAATATAAACAGACCAATCAAAAGCACTGAAATTGAAACTGTGATTAAAAATCTTCCAACAAACAAAAACCTAGGACCTGACGGCTTCACAGGCGAATTCTATCAAACATTTAGAGAAGAGCTAACACCTATCCTTCTCAAACTCTTCCAAAATATAGCAGAGGGAGGAACACTCCCAAACTCATTCTATGAGGCCACTATCACCCTGATACCAAAACCAGACAAGGATGTCACAAAAAAAGAAAACAACAGGCCAGTATCACTGATGAACATAGATGCAAAAATCCTCAACAAAATACTAGCAGACAGAATCCAAAAGCACATTAAAAGGATCATACAACATGATCAAGTGGGATTTATCCAGGGAATGCAAGGGTTTTCCAATACATGCAAATCAATCAATGTGATACACCATATTAACAAATTGAAGGAGAAAAACCATATGATCATCTCAATAGATGCACAGAAAGCTTTTGACAAAATTCAACACCCATTTATGTTAAAAATCCTCTAGAAAGTAGACATAGAGGGAACTTACCTCAACATAATAAAGACCATATATGGCAAGCCCACAGCCAACATCTTTCTCAATGGTGAAAAACTGAAACCATTTCCACTAAGATCAGGAGCAAGACAAGGTTTCCCACTCTCACCCCTATTATTCAACATAGCTTTGGAAGTTTTAGTCACAACAATCAGAGAAGAAAAAGAAATAAAAGGAATCCAAATCAGAAAAGAAGTAAAGCTGTCATTGTTTGCAGATGACATGATACTATACATAGAGAATCCTAAAGATGCTACCAGAAAACTACTAGAGCTAATCAATGAATTTGGTAAAGTAGCAGGATACAAAATTAATGCACAGAAATCTCCTGCATTCCTATACACTAATGATGAAAAATCTGAAATAGAAATTAAGGAAACACTCCCATTTACCATTGCAACAAAAAGAATAAAATACCTAGGAATAAACCTGCCTAAGAGACAAAAAACCTGTATGCAGAAAACTATAAGACACTGATGAAAGAAATTCAAGATGATACAAACAGATGGAGAGATGTACCATGTTCTTGGATTGGAAGAATCAACACTGTGAAAATGACTCTACTACCCGAAGCAATCTACAGATTCAGTGAAATCCCTATCAAACTGCCAATGGCGTTTTTCACAGAACTAGAACAAAAAATTGCAAAATTTGTATGGAAACACAAAAGACCTCGAAGAGCCAAAGCAATTTTTTTTTTTTTTTTTTTTTTTTTTGCGGGCCTCTCACTGTTGTGGCCCCTCCCATAGCGGAGCACAGGCTCCGGACGTGCAGGCTCAGCGGCCATGGCTCACGGGCCCAGCCGCTCTGCCGCATGTGGGATCTTCCCGGACCGGGGCATGAACCCGTGTCCCCTGCATCAGCAGGCGGACTCTCAACCACTGTGCCACCAGCAAAGCCCAGCCAAAGCAATCTTGAGAAAGAAAAACAGAGCTGGAGGAATCAGGCTCCTCGACTTCAGACTGTACTACAGAGCTACAGTAATCAAGACAGTATGGTACTCGCACAAAAACAGAAACATAGATCAATGGAACAGGATAGAAAGCCCGAGATAAACCCATGCACATATGGTCACCTTATCTTTGATAAAGGAGGCAAGAATATATAATGGAGAAAAGACAGCCTCTTCAATAAGTGGTGCTGGGAAAGCTGGACAGCTACATGGAAAAGAATGAAGTTAGAACACTCCCTTACACCATACACAAAAATAACCTCAAGACCTAAATGTAAGGCCAGACACTATAAAACTCTTAGAGGAAAACATAGGCAGAACACTCTATGACATAAATCACAGCAAGATCCTTTTTGACCCACCTCCTAGAGAAATGGAAATAAAAACAAAAATAAACAAATGGGACCTAATGAAACTTAAAAACTTTTGCACAGCAAAGGAAACCATAAACAAGACCAAAAGACAACCCTCAGAATGGGAGAAAATATTAGCAAATGAAGCAACTGACAAAGGATTAATCTCCAAAATTTATAAGCAGATCATGCAGCTCAATAACAAAAAAACAAACAACCCAATCCAAAAATGGGCAGAAGACCTAAACAGACATTTCTCCAAAGAAGATATACAGACTGCCAACAAACACATGAAAAGATGCTCAACATCACTAATCATTAGAGAAATGCAAATCAAAACTACAATGAGATATCATCTCACACCAGTCAGAATGGCCATCATCAAAAAATCTAGAAACAATAAATGCTGGAGAGGGTGTGGAGAAAAGGGAACACTCTTGCACTGCTGGTGGGAATGTGAATTGGTACAACCACTATGGAGAACAATATGGAGGTTCCTTAAAAAACTACAAATAGAACTTCCATATGCCCCAGCAATCCCACTACTGGGCATATACCCTGAGAAAAGCATAATTCAAAAAGAGTCATGTACCAAAATGTTCATTGCAGCTCTATTTACAATAGTCAGGGCATGGAAGCAACCTAAGTGTCCATCATTGGATGAATGGATAAAGAAGATGTGGCACACATATACAATGGACTATTACTCAGCCATAAAAAGAAACGAAATTGAGCTATTTGTAGTGAGGTGGATAGACCTAGAGTCTGTCATACAGAGTGAAGTAAGTCAGAAAGAGAAAGACAAATACCGTATGCTAACACATATATATGGAATTTAAGGGAAAAAAATGTCATGAAGAACCTAGGGGTAAGACAGGAATAAAGATACAGACCTACTAGGGAATGGACTTGAGGATATGGGGAGGGGGAAGGGTAAGCTGTGACAAAGTGAGAGAGTGGCATGGACATATATGCACTACCACACGTAAAATAGATAGCTAGTGTAGTGGGAAGCAGCCACATAGCACAGGGAGATCAGCTTGGTGCTTTGTGACCGCCTGGAGGGGTAGGATAGGGAAGGTGGGAGGGAGGGAGATGCAAGAGGGAAGAGATATGGGAACATATGTATATGTATAGCTGATTCACCTTGTTATAGAGCAGAAACTAACACACCATTGTAAAGCAATTATACTCCAATAAAGATGTTAAAAAAAAAAAAAAAACTAGGAGAGGTTGTAAGATAGAGTGCTACAAACAATAAGAGAGGCATAGTGACTAGAGTTCAGAGTGAGGAGGAAATACTTCCAGCTAGGAGGAGGGGAAAGGGAAGGGGCAAGGGTGACTGTCTTCTCCCTACATCTCCCACCCGTGTGGATGGCGTTAACATTGCCATGGTAACCCAAACTGGGGCTTCCAGGAGCATCTTCAACTCCTCCCATTCCCTCCCACCCACCTTTAATGGATCCCCAAATGTTCTCAGTTACAATCACAGAATAGCTCTCCAATTCATACACTCTCACCGCCTCCCAAGTTCAGCTCCTCTACTCTCCTGCCAGAATTTTTTCAGGAGTGTCCTAACCAATTTCTCCACCTCCAGCTCTCTCTCCATCCAGCCCATCTTTCACACTACCTAGAGAGTAATATTCCAGAATCACAAATCTGATTATCATTCCTCTGCTTAAGAACTTTGGTTGACTTTCCATCACCTAGCATAGCAATATCTAAAATTTTGTCACTAGCATATCAGCTTCCCTACTTTATTGCTGTCACATCTCCTTATGTCCTACGACCAGATTTTTTTCTTTTTTTTTTTTTTGCCTGTATCTCTTGGCCCCTTCCCCCCACTTCACCACTCGGCTCTGTGTTTTGGGGGCTGGAGTCTACAAATAATATTTTCTGAACTCCTTTGCCATCTGCTTTTCTGTTAGGATGTAGGGTATGGCAATCACCCAACCAGAGGGCAACTGGAAATAAGCAGAAGGAGACACTCTTCCTTCTGTAGCAGTTACTTGAAGTTCTCGTGGTTGCTGCTGTGGCAGGAGGGAAGC
>NW_006793745.1:466027-480788 GCF_000442215.2 Lipotes vexillifer
CGGGAATGCAGTGGCTCTAGATTCCAGCAGCCTGGTCAAGGTGGATCCAGAATTGAAGGTACCAGCAACCTCCAACATTGTAGAACCAGGTGTAGACCCCTGGGTCCCAGCCCAGAGACATCAGCAGCTTCGAATTCCCTTTTGTTCTTCCAGCTCTTCCATCACCTTGGTAACCAATCTCCCATATTCAATTCCTGCAGTTGAAATACCTAGGGTAATATCTGTTCTCCATCCTGGACTCCTGTACTATTAGTTATGTACTATTTTTCTCTAAATGACTCCTTAAAAAAAACAACCTGAACTTATCCAAGGCAATAATATTCATGAGGTCATAAGTTGATGTATATTTTTCTAATACATGTTCGACTAAGTGCAAAACTATTAATATGTAAATTGTCCATATATATCCCATCTAAAATCATCTCTTGTACTGATATATACCCCATTTGGGGAAACTATAGGCTAGGGAATACAGTCCAGCCTCCCCATCACCATCTGGTTGTGGCCTCCCTCTGCAGCTCCCATCTCCCATTCCCCTACACAGACTCTTCCATCCTCCTCTCTATCCTTCCCCCACAAATGACATGCCTTTCTTCAAAAACAGTATATTTTTTTGTTCTCTACTCATGAAACTATCCTGATTCCTTCCCTGACCAGAAAATCCCTTCTTGGGACTTCTCTGATGACACAGTGGTTGAGACGCCGTGCTCCCAATACTGAGGGCCTGGTCCCTGGTCAGGGAACTCAATCCCACATGCATGCCACAACTAAGGAGCCCGCCTGCCGTAACTAAGACCCAGCACAACCAAATAAAAATAAATAAATATTTTAAAAAATTACTTCTTCCTCTTAATTCAATCATCCCCTACATTTTGAAGTATTATTTAAACTTCATGCTATTCAAAGGGCAGCTTTGACTCTCTTCACGCTCCTTCCTAGACAGGGAGTTCCCTTGTAGATTCAAAATATAACCCCTGCAGGAACTTCAGTAGGTCAGAGTATTGCTTGTTGAGTGAATAGTCAAGAAGATGAATTATCTGATGCATGTGGCTTCGGTGGGATCCGAGGCTGGGGAAAGTCTACCCTGGAGGAGGGAACAAAATGATGCATGCAATCACCATGAAACACCAGGTGAGTGCTTACAGAGTGGCCCAAATTGGATATTCCAGTAAATCCAATACAGGAAGGACAGCAGATACTAGCTTTAAAGAATTAGAATTCAGTAAAATATGCTTTGCACGGCACCTCTACTGGACAAGGGCTCAGCAGCCACTTCAGGACCTTTCATTTCTTCGAGATCAGTCTTCATACATGTGGACTGTCCAGTTATTTGACCTAGAGTAACAGGACATTTCTAAACCAACAGTTACCCAACCATCAATGACTCAAGAGGTCAATAGCACCTGGACTATTGTCTTGTCAACATTTTCTAGACCCGTGCTCCATGGAGAGTGTAATGTTAAGCTCTGGTTTAGAAGAATTTTTATCAGAATAACCAAGATATACCTTTAAAAATTATAATGTGGAAAAAACAAAAGTCAAAACCATAAGCTTTGGACTTCCCTGGTGGCACAGTGGTTGAGAGTCTGCCTGCCAATGCAAGGGACACGGGTTCGTACCCCGGTCCAGGAAGATCCCACATGCCGTGGAGCGGCTTGGGCCCGTGAGCCATGGCCGCTGAACCTGCGCGTCCGGAGCCTGTGCTCCGCTACGGGAGAGGCCACAACAGTGAGAGGCCCGCGTACCTCAAAAAAAACCCCAAAAAACAAAAAACAAAAAAAAACCCATAAGCTTTGTGTCCAGCAGATGGAGTTCAAGCTCCTATTTGGCAACTTCCTGCTTGGGTAGCCATTACTAACCTCTTCTTACCTTAGTTTTCTCTCCTGAAAAATGGGGATAATAATGCTTACCTTAGAGTATTGCTTTGAGAATTCAGGAAGAATTTTCAGAGAAAGCACCTACTTAGTAGTCAATTAGTGGAAGCCGCATTTTATCACTCTTAATGTAATAGAATTCATGGAATCAAATAGAAGTGACGATTGGGGATGTCAATCTAGAGGAACAGAACCCCCAGGAGGGCTATATGGAGAGGGACTGTGGAGCTGAGCCTTGAGGGATGTCAGTGGAGTGACCATTCTGGCTCTAAAGGGCTGATGATTCACGACTCTAAGGCAGAGAGAATGCAGGGCTGCAGGGTCGGGGTGGCTAGTTGGCCAAGGGTTGCTGGAGAGAGATTTCACTTTGAAGTGCCAGGCTGACTTTGAAGCCAACTGGAAGCCTCCAACCCTCAGAGGGCAAGGGACATAAGGACACAGGGACACAGGACAAGCAAACATAATTAGGTTTTACAGCCAACACAGGAGACTTATGAACCAGCCTTGCAGATAAGTTTTGAGTTCTTCCTTGATTACATCAGTCCTCAAGTTAGTGCCACTACCTGCCACGTAATCCACAGGATTTTCTACTCTACCCTGTCACAGTAAAGGAGAACTCACTGGGGGGCCCAAAGGAAATCACAGGAAAGTCTCACTTTACACAATAGAGATATTCCTAAAAGTTATGGTGTAAAGGGAAATTTTGTTGAATACATTTTTCAGTATAGTCTGTATAAGTGTGATTCCCTTTACAGGGCAAACCACAACCCAAAATTCTTGTTTGGCATATTTGTCCTTTTGTCCCCCTGTGGCTTCTTCAAGGAGGCAGACCTCTAAAAGGCCAAGGACATTGAGTGGTTTCAAGGCAGATCCCATTCTAGGTACCGGACAGTTTTTATAGGGGGGATTCTTGAAGGAATTTACAACGATTGAAGAGACAGAATAAGCATATGAAAAGCAAGGCTTAAGAATGTCTTTTAAAAGTTTTCGTCAAAGGATGTACATCCTGAAATTCCAACGAAAAGATTTTTTTTAATATTTATTTATTTATTTGGTTGCACCAGGTCTTATTTGCAGCAAGTGGGCTCCTTAGTTACAGCTCACAGACTCTTTAGTTGTGGCTCCAGGGCTCCTTTAGTTGCAGCTCGCCGGCTCCTTAGTTGCAGCATGTGGGCTCCTTAGTTGTGGCATGCAAACTCTTAGTTGCAGCATACATGTGGGATCTAGTTCCCTGTCCAGGGATTGAACCCAGGCTCCCTGCATTGGGAGTGTGGAGTCTTATCCACTGCGCCACTAGAGAAGTCCCCCCACCAAAAAGATTTGAAACAGCACATGATAAAAACACAGGATTTGCAGGACTGATGACACGGCCAGCGAAGCTGATACAAATTCTTCCCTCAGGACGCATCAAATGTGCAGCTTGAACCATACTGCCTTTTCCGACGTACAGCTGAGGTCTCAGGAAAGAAAGAAAAATCACCAGATGCCAGGAGCACCGTAGGAATTGTAAGTCAGAGAAGTAAGCAGTGAGCTGAGGCTGGGGCACCTGGAGACATTACCACTGGCCCAGGGAGATGGGAAGGAAGCTAGTCCCCAAGTCAGGAGATAAACATAAAAGTTGGCCCTGGGCTGGAGATACCTCTGGACACCTGGCACAAGCAGAGGCAAAGTGCTCTGATCCCCTCTGACTTCACTTTCCTGAAGGACTTGGGTTGACACAGGGCTTTCACAAGGCAGAGAATGTCAGGACCATTTAATAAAAGTGGAGGCCCAGTGAGGTTGAATGGTTTGTCCAGGGTCACACGTCTGCTAGCCAGAGCTGGACCCAAACTCAAGTCCTTCCCCTCTTGCAGCCCTGCCTCTAGTGAAGTGCATGGCATCTCCTGAAACACCCAGGAAGTGGGGAAACTGACACTGCAGACATCCTGGGATCAGATCCAAGTGCAGACGTGCCTGGCCTCAAATAAACGGCAGTCATATCCTAGCTACCAAGAGGCTGTCACCCCTCCCATGCCTCCACGTTGCTCATCTGAGTAGGGGAAGTGAGGAGAGGGGATGTCTGGTGGGGCTTGGAGGGGGCTGGAGTCTGCGAGTAGACAAAAATCAGAAGCTGGGCCCATGAAGTGGGACTCTTTCTTTCTTGAAAGCCACTTGAACTTTGTCATTGCAATTAGGCTTATCTCTTCTTGTGTTTACTTAGCTTGTGGGTGGGAGATGTCATTACCCTTTTTTAATTTTATGGAAAAATACTTACAAGTGATAAGTTTTGAAATGGCCACTAATTTCTGTTACTTCAAGACTCTCTCTCTCTCTCTCTCTCTCTCTCTCTCTCACACACACACACACACACACACACACACACACACACACACCAAACACAATCTAGCCAAGAGGAGGCTGCCCCTTTGCCATGGGAGCTGTCAGGTCTCCAACGGCTGTGCTAGCCCCTTGACCAGCCTCTGAGTTGGTCATGCGAGGCACTGCCTGGACGGAGAGGCAGGAAGGGCAGGGCAGGTAGAAGGGTCTGCAGGGAGTCAGTTCACAGGCACTGCTCTCCCTCGGCCACCAGAAAAGCGTCCAGGCTTCCTGAGAGGCCTCTGGGATTGGTGCCGTCCTGCCCTATGGAGAAACTTTTATGATGCTCTGTCCCCCTAGCCACCTTAGAGCCCAATGAACAGTACTGTGGGTTGTGTCATTTGACATCCATGGTCAAGGGGAGAGGGTCTGGATGTGGAATTTATATGCCAGGCATCCCTTTACCCGAGGAGGGGTGTTGGGCAGGCAGTGGCTGCATGAGAGAGCGTGGTGTGTCCAGGGCATCGTGTCCAGTAAATCCTCCCAAATAGAGCACTTGATGGCGGCGAGGGATTGGGGGGTGTCTCAGGTATAACTTGAATTTAGCCCGGGGCTCAACCAGCGCACAGTCATTAGGCAGACACACGTCAGCTATTAGCCAGTGGGTTACCCTACGTAACCCAGATGCCGGCAGGGATTAGATGGTACTCTGGGATTTGGACAAAATTAGTTTGAATTCGTCTAAAGCCCAACCTAGGATTTAGGGGGATCCCTGGGGAAAATGCACCCCATGGCCACTCGGCTTCCTGGTACTGTTTTCAGTGTGCTGTCTTGGCTGCATTACATCAACCCAGAAATGAAACTCAGCCCATCATTTTCCTCTTGCACATCTATTGATTCATGGGTTATGCTTTACTGAAGCATGGAAGTAGCTGGGGAGAGAATTGAGGAAAGATGGATGGGGATTCACTTGGCAGTTTCAAATTCAACACCAGCCTTCCGAGAAGCCTGCCTGCCTCCCTGCCACTGGGGATGCCTTAGTGACTCTGTCACCCCACACCCTCTTGCTGGCCCCTCTCCTTTCTGCCTGCTGCACTGTTCTCTCTCCTCCCCCATCATCCAGGAGGGAGAAAGATGCAACTGATGTCTCTCTCTCAGTCTCCTGCCCAGAACAGCCCCATTGCCTCACCAGCTCAGCCTCACTGAACACAGACCCCGGGCTCCCTCACCCTCTCTCCCTTATCCTGTGATTTTCTCTCTCTCTTACACACACACACACACACACACACACACACACACATCTCCTGGCTGCCCAGCCCTGCCCAATCTGACTACTCTGTATCTCTCATTTTTGTTTAATGAGAAACACCGTGGCCTCATTAACTGCTGACAGTTTTTATTTGCGGACTCATCATTAATTGGACATCTACTACGTGCCAGTATTGGGAATACCAAGGAAGAGGTACAGTGGGAAAAAAAGGCAGAGAGAAATAATCCCAGTAGGAATGACAATACAGGTACTTGCAAAGTGTTCTCTGAGCCCAGAGGATTCATAGAGGAGGCTACCGGGGCAGAAGAACAGAAGGGCAGGGAGAGCCCCATGAAAGCCAGCATAGAGGCATGAGCTCCCCGACAGGTTCGGGGGTCCAACAGGTCCTACCTTCTTCCTTCCCCTATCTTGTCCCTGCCTAATTAAATGCATCTCAATCTCCACACACCTGGTTTAAAGGTACCCTTTCACACTTCCAAAAGGAGATTTTTTGGGGGGGGCTGTGTTGGGTCTTCCTTGCTGCACGCGGGCTTTCTCTAGTTGCGGCGAGCGGGCTTCTCATTGCAGTGGCTTCTCTTGTATCGGAACACAGGCTCTAGACATGCAGACTTCAGTAGTTGTGGCACACGGGCTCAGCAGTTGTGGCTCGCAGGCTCAGTAGTCGTGGCTCACAGGCCCTAGAGCGCAGGTTCAGTAGTTGTGGCGCCCGGGCTTAGTTGCTCCGCGGCATATGAGATCTTCCCGGACCAGGGCTCTAACCCGTGTCCCCTGCATTGGCAGGCGGATTCTTAACCACAGCATCACCAGGAAAATCCCCAAAAGGAGATTGATTTGGACTGTGGAGGAGCCTGTGAGGTATTCCCAGAATACAAAGCAGCTCTAGGGACTGATGACAACTTGGTAAAAATTAACTTAGTGTGATGATAAAGATGAGAAGAGATCATAAGGTAACTAAGGTGAGGTTTTGAGATTAAAGGGATTCTTTGGTATTTTTCTGAGTGTCTAAATCTAGATCCACACGTACACATACACATCTCCACGTATATACGTATACATACGTATACACATGCACACACACACATATATGCTTGTGTAGGTATGTATGCATACACATACATGCACACACACATTTCATGGGGTAGCAGCACCTTAAAGTCTGCAGTGCCATAGGGCTTTGCACCTGATTGGCACTCATCAAGGTTTGCTGAATTGGAGCAAATCACTGCTGTGCCCAACCTGTTTTTTTTTAATTGTTGACCATTGCTCTCAGGAGTTAATGTTTGAACCTGGCCATAAAGGAGTCGACAGCGACTGACCTATGGCCTACATTTGAAGGGGAAGGAGCCCCCTATAAATCAGCCCACACTGGCAGCTCTGCCAGCAGAGCTGTTGGCCCAGCTGTGAAGGGAGCTTCGTCGCCACCATGAACTTCTCTGGCAAGTACCAAATGCAGAGCCAGGAAAACTTTGAGACCTTCATGAAGGCAGTCGGTGAGTGCTGGGCCAAGGCTGGGGGCCATGGCCATGACGGTCTGGTCCTACACGTGGTGGCCCTTTGGGGTCCTGACGGCTGGATGCGAGGAGCGGTCCAAGCTTTACACAGACCAGGGGTCCTCTTCTGTTACTTTCGAAGCGCATGCTATTCCACCCTGCACAAGGCTACACCTTAGGCAAGTGGAAATAGCACTGAACTAGGGTCTGATCTGGATTGAAGCCACCTCTACTGGTTCCTCATTGTGTGACCCTGTTCATTCACTCGTTCATTCATTTATTCATTCTTTTGTTTATATATAAATTCATTTATTTATGTATTTATTTTTGGCTGTGTTGGGTCTTCGTTTCTGTGCGAGGGCTTTCTCCAGTTGCAGCAAGCGGGAGCCATTCTTCATCGCGGTGTGCGGGCCTCTCACTGTCGAGGCCTCTCCCGTTGCGGAGCACAGGCTCCAGACGCGTAGGCTCAGTAGTTGTGGCTCAGGGGCCTAGTTGCTCTGTGGCATGTGGGATCCTCCCAGACCAGGGCTCGAACCCGTGTCCCCTGCACTGGCAGGCAGATTCTTAACCACTATGCCACCAGGGAAGCCCCATTTATTCATTCTTCTAACAAACTTTGATTTGAGGCCAACCGCACGCTGAGATGAGTGCTGTGCTGGGCAGATACCACAGAGACAGATAACAATGAGCCACGTTTCCAAGGTCACAATTTAGAGAAAAAGAGAAGAAATAAATGAAATCAAGCATGCTCTAACGTGTCCCGAGTGCTGACTCAGCATCGGGCCCCATGCTAAGCCCTAGACAGGCAACATCCTGTTAATGCCTCACCAAAAAACTCTGAGTTGGATACTATTATTTTTCCCATTTTATAATTGAGGCAACTGAGGCCTTGAAAGGTGAAGTAATCCCAACCGGGGTCACACAGGTAGTAATCCCAAACTGAGCTGGGATTTGAAGCCGGCACTAGTTCCCGGAGACACATTTTAAATCCCTTCCCCCCACCCCACCGGGTCACTTACAGGAGGATGTGGTGGTCCTGGGGGGGGCATCAAGGGAAGCCTTGGGAGGAGCGAAGGTGAGCCTTGGCTGAGCCTTGGAAGATGAGCAGGTGTCCCCTGTGGGGCTGGGGGAGGGGAGTGTCCTCCAGCGGGAGAGAGCAAAGGGGCAGGGGGACAAGGAAGGATGCTGAGAGGAGAGGGTGGGGAAGACAGCAAAGGCAAAGACAGGAGGAGTTTCGGGGAAGCTGAGAGCTAGGCCTTCTCCTGTAGGGCACGCCATGCCACCTCTCTGTGTCCCGCGTCCCTCACCTGGGCAACAGGACCCTCCCCACCGCTGTCAATGTACCTGGTTTTCATGAAGCTCAATTCATGTAACAACATAGACATGCTCTGAAGTTCGTAAAGCCCTGTCCCCGGGCAGGGGATACCTGGTCCATCTTCCTCAGGCGCCTCGATGGCAGAGGTGGAGGTAAGGATAGGGGGACATAGGTCTGTCAGGCACAGTCCGGGTGTGTGCCTGCCGTTCTGGCATAATTATTCAGAGCTCCCCTTCCACTCTCGGGTGGGGGGGACCTGGCTTGGGAGACAAGCTGGATGGTCCCCTGAATGTGGAGGACAAAATGCTTTACACTCAAAAGAGCAAAGTCTGAAGGCTTTAAAGTAAGAGGAACGAAGAGAGAGAGCAAGTAAGAAGCAGGTGCTCAGCCGAGAAAAGCTTCCCCTGGGCAGAGGGGTGTGTTTTTTTTATAAACCAACTGGCAAGATAGCAGGTGCATGAGATCAGGCCAGGTCAGGCCACTGACCTTCCCTTTCAGAGGTCAAAACCCACATTGCTCACAGGACTCCAGAAAGTGCTGGGGCCTCCGGGAAAACACGGCATCTCCCCTCCCGCTCCGCATCACGGGGTTTCTCTTGTGACGTTGCAGCTCCCACCTCTGCCCACCTCTAAACGTCCAGTGCTTTCCACCAGGTATGCCTGATGACCTCATCCAGAAGGGGAAGGACATCAAGGGGGTGACAGAAGTCGTGCATAACGGGAACCACTTCAAGTTCACCATCATCACTGGCTCCAAAGTGATCCAGAACGAGGTCACCTTGGGGGAGGAGTGTGAGATAGAATTCCTGACCGGGGAGAAAGTCAAGGTAGGAGGTGCCCCCTCGAGCCACCCTCTGCTTCCAGAACTTTCCCTGGAGCCTGGTCCCAGGCGTCCTCCCTCAAGGCTCCCACCTCACAGTTCCCACTGCTGATACCCTATCTCTGAACCCACTGCCAGGGTGAGAGGCAGAGAGACAAAGACAGCTCTTAAGGACGAAGCTCTTAGGGAAGCTCCCAGTTTCCTGCGACCCTCTGGAGGAGCCCTGGCCCAAGAGTCCGAGCTCTCCCATATAGAGGGTATGGGGAACCAGGCCCAGAGCGGGAGTCTTAGACTCAGAATCTCCCAGGCCCAGCAACGGGCAAGTGGCAGTCTGTGCAAAACCCCTAACAGAGCCCTGAGGTCATCCGTGAGCCAAAGGAAACGGCTTTGCTGAGCCTAGAGCTGGTGGTCATGGGGAGAGACTTCCTGAAGGAGGTGCCTGCGACACCAAAGAACCAAAGCAGGCCTTCAGATCAAGCCTTGTGGGTGGGTCAATGAGCCCCTAGACTTTGCTACCTCATCTGTGAAATGGGCACAGTCACCCTTCCCAGAACAAAGGCAGCGGGCAGGGCGGTGTCACCTCCGCTGGGCTGTGGCTAAGGTGTGTGATGAGAGCTGGTGTGGGATGTGTGAGTGGTGGGCAGGCGGTGGCTGGGAGATCCAGGCAGGGGGGCGCCCCCCACAAAGGGCCTCTGTTCCTCCATCCGAAACCCCACACACCCCAGCACCACCAGTACCACTGAGTGGCCATCTTCACTCCTCTCCCACAACGTCCCCTGACCCCAGACAACTTTGTGCACCTGTCTCCGCACAAGTGTTGGGTTCTGATGGCTCTTGATTTCTGCTTCTCTAGATATAACATTACAGGTCAGGAAATGTGTGATAAATTTTAGAAGGGAAAGTCTCTTACACGGCCCACGGTAAGGGGCAGGCTGTCATGGGTTTTACCACAGGCCTTTTACAATTGTCCGTTTTGGAGGCAAATTTTAACGTTGACCAGTGTCTTCTGCTCCATGCTGGGTTTCCTGTTACCTCTTCCTGGATGCATGAAAAGGAGCCCGCAAGAGGAAAGATAAAGGTGCTAGAAGGAATAATATAAAATAATACAAAGCAAAACTATGTGTTCTTCCAACTGGCCAGGATTTTGAATTTTGCTACCCCCTCCCTCCATCGTCTTGGAGAATTGTGACTTGAATCAATTTTATTTGTGTTTGATTTGAGACAGCTTAGGGGTCTTATGCTGACTCCTAGATCGCATCCCATAGATGAAAAGTCTGACAAAAGACGCCCTGCCATTTTCTTCAGTTCTTACATGCACCTCACTTCTGTTCAGAGCCAGAGAACAGGGTTTGGTTGCTGCAAGCAGAGACCTATGCAGGGGAGCCAACCTCATTAGCGAGAGGTTTACTCCCTCCCAGACCCTTCCTCCCAGGCCATTCCTTCTGTCCCATGCAGACGGTGGTTCAGCTGGAAGGTGGGAATAAACTGGTGACAACTATCAAAGGCATCAAGTCCGTGACTGAATTCAACGGTGACACAGCCACCAGCGTAAGTTGACACTCTGACTTGTGGCTCCTTGTGCTTGGGGCCAGGGGTCAATCTCTGCTACCACTTACTGAGCATCCACTGTGCCCAGGCAGCCTTCACACATTATCTCGAATCTTCCCACCAACACTGAATTTTCATAATGGGGAAACTGAGGCAATCATACTGCCAGGAAATGGCAGAGCTAGGGTTCCTCTGAGCTGGATCTGTCTCACAGGGCAGCAGTCCACGGTGATACACTGCACCACCCTAGGAGAAGCCAGCTCCTATTGTAGACAGGGGAGCTTTGTACATTTCTTACCGCCTTGCAATGGATGCTAATAAGTCATCTTGTTCTAATAAAACCAGTGCAATGTATTAGGGCAGTTTTCCAATAGAGAAGTATGATGTCTTAAGGAAGGGGCACACTTTTCTAATTCACCAAAAGCCCCCGATGTGCTGGTGGTGGCCCCAGCTGGTGCTTCCCTGCCCCTCCCGGTTCCTCAGGCTGTCCTTCCACCACCACTTGCCTGGTCAGGGTCGACCACTCCTACCTCCCCCACTTCCTTCCTTCCTCACTGCCATCCCCTGTCTCCTCTCCCCTTCCTTCCCCAACACCCAAATAGGATGGCATAGGAGAGGATCTTGGTAGGAGACACAGGGTCGTGCAAAGCCACCAGCACATGTCACACTTCTTAGACTCTGCTGGGATGTAGACACAAGTCTCGCTCACAGGCTGGAGGACAGAAATCCATTCATTCCCACCTGTGGTCCTCTGATTCATGGAGCAACCCTTCCCATGGACGCAGCACCCACGCTCAAGGAAGGCTTGGTTTGGCAGAAAGTTGGGCTGTTTCATTGCTTTTTCTATTTTATGACGTTGCAGTAATTGTTAGCCATAGCCCTTCCCTTCTGCGTCACTAACCAATGAACACAGAGGCCTCCATCTGCCTTGCAAGCCCAGGGCACTCAGTAAATGCCTTTGCCTTTTTGGCATTTATAAGGAGAACCGTATTCTTGGCAATTTCATGGCAGCTTATGGATCTGACACTCCGGTTTGTGTGCGCCACATCACCCTTGGTGCCTGGCTGTCGGCCACGTCCTATCCCCCATATGGGAGTGAATAGTACAGTGTTTCTCCTGCAGTTAGAGTACAGTGTCCCCCCGGCTCTTCCTTGCCCCCAGGTTGTATTCTGGGGAGTCACAGAGGCAGAACACTGCTCAAGGAGAGAAATCCCTCAAGTAGGGAGAGAGTGAGGGTCAACCATGAAATTTGCGGTCCCCAGCACATTCGCAGCAGAGGAGAGAGGCACCTGCAGGGCAGTGGGAGATAAGCTGTCCTGGACTCAGTCCTGGCCAATGTCTTTGATATGTTCCATTGCCCCTATTCCTCTCATCTCCTGTGAGGGAGGCAGGATGGGGGACTTAATAGACAGGTTGACCTGTCCAAGGTCATCCAGCTAGTGAGTTGTGGAACTAGGGTTCAAACCTAGATCTTTCCGTTCCATTTCATTGCTGTTGAAACTAAAGGGCTGCCTTTTCACCCTGATGACATCACCCCACATCATTGCCATATAGTCTTGTTCAAGAGAATCAACAGGAGGGAAGGGCTGGGAGAGAAAGGAGCAACCCTCAAAAACTCAAACACTTACGGATCCAACGAATCTAATGTTTTTATAGGCCCCACAGCTTTGGGAGGGAAATTATGCACTACCTACTAAGTTCCAGGCTGCATGCCCAGGTGTTTCCCCATACACTTGTCCTCGGTGCTCAACACGTGTTTGGTCCATAGTAGGTGCTCAATGAAACTTTGAGAAATTGGATCAGATTGGACTGGTTTGGATCGTCTTGCTCTAACAGTCACTGATGTAGAAAGGAATTCAGTAAAAGCCAGGACAACTCTGCACGTGAGGAAGCAAAGTGACCAATGGGATTTTAGAAAAGATTGCCAACCCTTCCTCTGGTCCTATAGAAAACAGAGGAGTCTTTGAATTACTACATATGTTAGCATACTGGGGGCTTAACTATCAGTTACAATTCAACATCAGATGAGCGTTTCATGATGTCTTTTCTGGCTTTCAGACCATGACACTGGGGGACATCGTCTTCAAGAGAATCAGCAAGAAAATTTAGACAAGTCTGCATTTCATATGCTTTTAGTATATACAATTAATGTAATAAAGTGAACTTTGTTTTTAAAAAAATGTCTTTTCCTCTTGATGGCTTTTCATTGATGTGGTTATTGAACACCGATCACCTCTATTTTTGTAAATCTTGATCATCTGCACAGTCCATCCTACGGAGTCAGGTCTGATTCTCAGCCTGAAAGCAGACCCCAGGCTGCCCACTCAGGTGACCCTGTAAGGGACACATGATGTGGCTAGATCTGTAGGGCAGCCCTGGAATGAGCTGTCCCAGTCAGCCACATGGCAAGGAGTTGGAACGAGAGGGGCTGTGTGCTGGGTCACCCCCATGGGGACAGAGACAGCAGAAACCCTGGGCAGGCGAAGGGATGCTATGCTCACGGCAGCCCCACCCACCAGGGGACATGAACAAAAAGATCGGGCACTGGCCCACCCAGGGACAATTCTCCCTCCTAGAGGAGGGCGGAGTGAGAAGCTGCCAGAAGCAGACAGAGGAATCTCAGGTAGAAATTCCCTCCATGCTGCGGGCAGAAGCAGAGTATGGGAGAACAGGGATTTCTCCAAACGGCACCTTGTACCAGGCCCTGGTAGCTGTGATGGGTTGAGTTGCATCTCCAAAACTCACAGGTCGAAGTCCTAGCCCTCACGACCTCAGACTGTGACCTTATTCAGACATAGTCATTGCAGATGTAATCAGTTAAGTTAAAATGAGCTCATACTGGAGTAGGGTGGGCCCCTAATCCAATATGGCTGGTGTCCTTATAAAAAGGAGATTTTTGAACACATACGCCCACAGGGAGTCTGCCATGTGGAGACGAGTTATGCACCCACAAGCCGAGGAACTAGCAGAAGCTAGGAGAGAGACCTGGGCCAGATCCTTCCCTACCTCTTGCAGAAGGAGCATAGCTTTGGTCACCTTGATCTTAGACTTCTGGCCTCCAAAACTCTGAGATAATAAATGTCTGTGGTTTGAGCCGCCCAGTCTGTAGTACTTGGTTACGGCATCCTTAGCAAATGAACACAGAGCTCATTTCCCATACCCAAAGAGCTACCAAGCTCGGGCATTTCTACCTTATATCTTTCAGCTCTCAGAACAGTGCCCAGACCACAGAAAGCTCTCAACAAAGATGCTTTAATGAATGAATGAATCTGTCACCTTTCCCACCTTCCCTCTTTTGGGGTTGAAACCCCGTTACTCGTTACTTGCATTGTTTCACAGGCCACTATGGCATCTCCCTGCCTCTCTCTCTCACCTACAAATCTCCACCCCACAAATTGTCATCTTCCCTAAAAACAGCACTGATCATAAAGCACCCTAGTTCATTGCCTTACACATAAGAGTCAAACTCCTCAACCTGCATTCAAGGCTCTGTAACAGGGATCAGTAAACTTCTATAAAAAGCCAGAAAGAAAATATTTTCAGTTTTGTGGACCATCCAGGCTCTGCCACAACTCCCTAATTCTGCTGTTGTAGCACTGAAGCAGCCACAGACAATACCCAAACAGGTGGGCATGGCTGTGTTCCCATGAAACTTTATTTATGAACACCGAAATTTAAATTTCATATCATTTGCCTATGTCATAAAATATTGTCATAAATTTCATATCATTTGCCTATGTCATAAAATATTGTTCTTCTTTTGATGTTTTTCAACCATTTAAACATGGAAAACCATTCTTAGCTCGCACACCGTATAGAAACAGGTGGGGACTTCCCTGGGTGTCCAGTGGTTAAGACTCCGCGCTTTCACTGCAGGAGGCGCGGGTTCAATCCCTGGTCAGGGAACTAAGTTTACTGCGCGCTGTGCAGCGCAGCCAAAAAAAAAAAAAAATGTGGCAGCTGGATCTGACTCATGGACCATAGGTTGCCGAACTTTGCCCCATTATGTCCTGTCCCACCTTATCTAGCTTTACACCCTTCCTATAATATACACTCCAATCGAGTTAAACAACCTCTCATTCCTCTCATAATTTAAGTGCCACCTCCTCCAAGAAGGCTTCCTAAACTGCACAGCTGAAAGTACTCTTTC
>NW_006793745.1:480798-491420 GCF_000442215.2 Lipotes vexillifer
TTTCCCTCTCTCTGGCTTTTTATCTGCACCAGTCTATTGGATGAAGTCCTTCCTCCCTTGCTCTATAGTTTTCCCTATATGTTAGCCCTCCTTCCATATGGAGCAGGATCTTAGGGGGAAAAAATCGGAGACAATTATTTCAGGAACTAGGGCAGACTTAAGGAAAGTGCTTCAGGGCTTCAGTGAGAGCTCAGAGTTGGAAGATACAGGGGAGAATACAACTAATAGGAGACTACAATATGCCATTCACAAAATAAATTCCAGATGAACTAAAGAGCTAAATGAATAAATATGAAATATTAGAAATAGATATGATGATAGATAAATAACTTGAAGTATAGAAGACCATCCTAAACAAGGTGCAACATCCATGAAGGGAAAGATTAATTCATTTTACCACCTTACAAATTTTAAATTTGATATGAAAGAAAGACACTGTAAACACAGTTTCCAAAAAGAAGCAATAACGTGGGAGAATATATCTGTGGCTTACATAACAGAGGTTAATAGACAGAATATAAAAACCTCCCCCAAATCAATAAGACCAACAAGTCAATGGAAAAGTGGGTTGAGGACATATACAGGGAATTCACAATAGGAAATATGCTTAGTCTCACCGTTAATCACAGAGGAGGGTTGTAAGATGAGATATCATTTTATAAATCAAACTAGTAAAACGTAAAAAGATTGACCACATGCAGTGTTTGCAAGGATGTGATGAATGGCTCTCCCATCAGTTGGTGGAGATGTAAACTGGTACAGCCCATTTGGAGCACCACTTAGCAGCATCCGTTAATATTTTCAATGTGAATTTCCTAGCACCTAGCAACGCCACTGTTGTACATGGCCCTGGAGTTGTGTTTAAACAGATGCACAAAGAAGCATATAAAAAATGCAACAGCCAAAAACTAGAAACAAATGTCCATCAGTAAAAAAAGGATTAGATAAACTGTGCTATGGCCGCACTCTGAAATAACCTTTGGTAGATTAAATGGACGAGTAGATCTATATATACTGTTATAGGACTATCTCTAAGAACAAGCATTAAAAAAAAAAAAAAAAGTAAGTCTCAGAACAATATCAACAGTACAATATCATGTAAATTTTATTAAAATACAAAACAAAATTATCTATTTATATAGATATACAGGTATGTCTATGACCATGGATGCCTGGAACACCAGATAATAGCCATGACTTCTGTGGCAGGAACAGGAATTGGGTGGGAGGTCAAGAGAGCTTTTTGCATTATTTATATTGTTTGAATCTTTTACAAGGAACTAATTTTGTGGAACTACATTTTTTAAATGAGCAATGACTTTTTAAAAAGCAGATGATTTTGAGTAAAAATAGTGGGCTTGAAGGCATGGTTCTAGTTAACTAATCCATGATTTTGGACCTTAGTTTTCTCATCTGTAAAATGGGCAATACAACACCTTCTCTCATAGTTTTTGTAAGGATCCCATGAAATGATGCCAGTACCATGCAAATAAAACATGTCATCATTGCCACTTGGATTCCTAGGGAACTGCGGTTGGGTTTGACATTTAGACTTTTAGTAGCAGAAGCTGTTACTGTCCAGAGAAATTAACCTCTGTGAGCAGATGAAGCACAGAGAGGAAACAAGGTTTGCTTAGGACCACCCAGCTGATAAATGGTGCAACTGAGGTTCTTTGACTCTTAAGACACAGGAGGCATCCTATGATTTTCTAGTATTTCTTACCAGTAAAACACAGAGATGTGGAATTACATGTATCTTCTCCACAACCTAGACTCATTCAGCCAGATCAGGACTGGGCAATGCTAAGCTCTGAGGAGACAGTAATTCCTGGGAGACTTGATATCTATCAGGGAGACCAACCCATAATCCACATGGCGACAGTATGATCCGTGCCGTGATGCTGATGTGTACAATCACCAGAGCCTGTCTGCCTCAGAAAATGTCTCAGTGGAAGTGACGTTTCAGCCGACTCTCAAAGCATCTGAGTGTGTTTGCTTGGCAGGGAGGTGTGGTATAAATGGAGGCTTGGCAAGAGATGAGGCTGAGAAGGACACAGAGTCTTTGTCATGAATATTCTGGTAAGGAGTTTAGACTTGACCCTGGAGACCATAGGGAATCATTGAAGGGTTTTCAGCTGCAAGAGGAACATGATACTAAATGCACTGTAGAAAAATTATTCTGGCCATGGTGTCGAGTATCAAAGAGAGGGCCATGGCTGAATACAGACAGACCATGAAGAGGCAGCGGCGAAGATCCAGGCAAGAGATGATGGGGACCTGAACCAAGGCAGTGCCTGTGAGGATAGAGCAGAGTGGAAAGGTTCACGAACATTTAGGAATTAGAGTCAATGGAATCTAGTGACTAGGTGTGAGAAGTAAATTGGAAAGATATATGTCAGGGAAATACTGTATGACATCACTTCTATGTGGAATCTACAAAACACAACAAGCTAGTGAATGTAACAAAAAAGAAGCAGACTCACAGAGAGAGCAAACTCACTTCTATATCTACAAAACACAACAAGCTAGTGAATGTAACAAAAAAGAAGCAGACTCACAGAGAGAGCAAACTGGTGATTACCAGTGGGGACGAGGCAGAGGGGAGGAACAATACAGGAGTGGGGAAGTAAAAGGTACAAACTATTATGTATAAAATAAGCTACTAGGATATACTGCACGACACGGAGAATACAGTCAGTATTTTGCAATTACTATAAATGGAGTATAACTTTTAAAAATTACTCCCTATATAGTGAATCCCTATATTGTACACCTGTACTTATATAATATTGTACATTGACTATACTTGAATTTTTTTAAAAAAGAAAGATACATGTCAGGGATGTGTATCAGCATGAAATAAGCCTCATTCAAAAGGGTTCTGTTGATGAGAATCTAATGAAAGCACCATATACAAAGGTGTGGTTTGAATAAGGGGAGCCTACGGGGTAGGTGAGGCACCCAGGGACCCGCAACCACAGAAAACCATTACCACCCATGGGCCTGAAGCGGCAACCTGGAGGACAGTATTACTGGAGCTCAGTGAGAGCTGGGACCCTTCGAGAACCACCCAACAGGCGCTGGTTAGGCAGGGAGGGGGCAGGGAAGAGGGAACGTGGTGGGGAATAACACCCACCTCTCTCTCCTTCTACCATCCCATCTCCTGCCAGTGCCTCCCACTGGCTGAACAAGAAAGCAGAAGTCAGCCCTCCTGGGCGCAGAGCCGGGCAGAGAAGGGTGGGGGAGGAACGTAGGGAACTAGTGCAATGGGAATTCCTTTAGCTGCGAATCAAAAGAACCGCCTTAGGACTTCCCTGGTGGCGCAGTGGTTAAGAATCCGCCTGCTAAGGCAGGGGACACAGGTTTGAGCCCTGGTCCGGAAAGATTCCCACATGCTGCGGAGCAGCTAAGCCCGTGTGCCACAACTACTGAGCCCACGTGCCACAACTACTGAAGCCCGCGCACCTAGAGGCCGAGCTCCGCAACAAGAGAAGCCACCGCAACGAGAAGCCCGCGCACCGCAACGAAGAGTAGCCCCCTCTCGCCACAAGTAGAGAAAGCCTGCGCGCAGCAGTGAAGACCCAAGGCAGCCAATAAATTAATTAATTAAAATTTTAAAAAGGAAAAGAAACCCACATTAAAATGGCTTAGGCCAAAATTAAAGGTGGGACGGGGTAGTTCACTGACTCATGTAACTGTCAAGCAGGAGTGGACCCAAAGCCTTACAAGAACGTCATCAATACTTCTCTCTCTCCTTGTCAACTCCTTTTTCTCCCTCGATGCCAGCTATGTTCTCCCAGAACTTTCCAGGCAGCAGTGAGTCTGACTACCAGCATCTCTAGGATCACAAACCAAGAGCTTTTATTCCCAGAGAAGGGCAGGGACTCCTTCTCCAGTTCAGAAGGGCCCCAGCAAGGGGCCTACTGCCTGGCGTGGGTCGCATGGGGTACTGGAGGCAGCTAGGACCAGCTCCTGACTCAACATACAGCTTGGGAGCTTGACACTGGCCATGGTGAGAATATTTACACTGAGAAAAACCAGCAAACGTTACCAATCAGTGTTCTTCTTAACTTTGTTGCTGAATGTTTACCAGCAAACCATTGTGGGTCGGGAAATGCTGCACCATCATAGGTTCAAGCTGGGTGAATGAGGAAGGGAAAGAAGGTAAGTTGGACATGGCTGTCAATGTGATGGATGGGAAGGAAGGTTCATTCTCCTGGTACCTGGAGATCAGGATGCGAGTCCCAAGTCTCCTGCTCAGAGGCTTGCTGCTGTGTCTGCATGACTGGTCTGAGGGCTTGATAACAAGACTGCTGTGTTAGGCAGAATGATGGCCTCCAAAGATGTCCACATGCTACCCCCCATCCCCAGACCAGTGACACATGGCAGAAGGGATTTTGCGGATGTGATTAAGGTGAAGACCTTGGGATGGGAAGATTATCCTGGATTATCCCAGTGGACCCAATGGAATCACAAGTATTCTTGTCAGTAAATAGGAAGGCGGGAGGGTCAGAGAAGGAGTGGTGTGTTGTTGACTGGGGGCCACAAACCAAGGAATGTGGGCATATTCTAGAAGAAGCTTTTAGAATCTGGAAAAGACAAGAAACAGATTCTTCCCCAAGGGCCTCCATACAGATTCCCTTCTGCATCCTTGAGAAGTAAGCCCTGAGCAATCTTCCCAAGCAGTGGTTATATCTGGCCTTTAATACACATGTCTGTCAATACACTGGTGAGGCAGTGAACAAGTGGCTTAGTCTGAAGGGTAGTAATCAGAGTCTTAGACTTGTTTGTGAGGCCCTGCGGGATAGAGGTTTCAGAATGCAGAGTTCACCCCAGCTGAAGTAAAGATTTCTTAATGGTCTTTCTAAGTATCTGTTCTGCTACAGTTATGTAGCAAACCCCGTATTTATAGATTGACAACACTACAAATTAATGTGTTCTTCTAGAGTTAAACCGATTACCATGATGTAAATATTCCCACTGTGGCTAATGGCGGGCTATCAACATGATGCTGATAGATGCAGAGGTGGAAAGAAGTGTATGCGGTTGGCTGTCTCGAGCTGGTCCAGCATACCACTGCTTGTCTCTACCCTTCACCTCCACTTTCTTAGTAGGAGAAGAGACACCCTAATAGAAGCATGGTTGGAATGCTCATGGACCACTTACGATGGGCCAGGCACTGTCCTAAGAGCCTTACATTCAAAAAATGTAATTCTTTATTAAAAGTTAATTAATTTATTTTTTATTGTTGGCTGCGTTGGGTTTTTGTTGCTGCGTGTGGGCTTTCTCTAGTTGCGGCGAGCAGGGGCTACTCTTCATTGCGGTGCGCGGGCTTCTCACTGCAGTGGCTTCTCTTGTTGCGGAGCACGGGCTCTAGGCGTGCGGGCTTCAGTAGTTGTGGCACGTGGGCTCAGTAGTTGTGGCTTGCGGGCTCTAGAGCACAGGCTCAGTAGCTGTGGCACACGGGCTTAGTTGCTCCGCGGCATGTGGGATCTTCCTGGACCAGGGCTTAAACCCGTGTTGCCTGAACTGGCAGGTGGATTCTTAACCACTGTACCACCAGGGAAGCCCAAAAATGTAATTCCTATAGCAACACTATGTGATAAGTAGAAATAAGGAAACTGAGGCATGGATGAGATAACCAGTCCAAGGTCACCTAGCTAATATCAGGAGAGCTGATATGAACTTAATTTGTGTCAGTGTCCATAATCTTGAGAAGTCTGCGCTGTCTAATATAGTAACCACTAAACACATTTGCTATTATAATTGAAATAATTAAAAGTTCAGTTTTTCACTCATATTAGAAACATTTCAAGTTCTCCATTGTCACATCATGCTAGTGGCTACTGTATTGGCCACAGATAGAACACATTTCCATCATGACAGAGGGTTCTATGAATAGACCGTCAGAAAGAAAGAAGCCAATACATTTGCTTGGAAATACAGAAAATTTAATGGCCTCTGTGAACTGCGGTAACATAAAAACTCGAGATACACAGTTTCACGTCTCTTCGTCTCTTCTGCTCTGATCTAAGCAAATTCATTCACTTATTCATTCATTCATTCAATACACATTAACTGACCACCTACCATGTCGCAGGACCTGTGCTAGGTTCTGGGGATAGAAAGATGAATAAAGGAACAAAGCTCCTGCCCTCCAGAGGCTCACGATCTAATGGTGGAGGCAGACCAGTGAAAAGGCAATTATAAGGCCATGAGGGGAGTGTGATGATGGGAGATTCGAGGATAATATGACAGACTCCGACAGGCAGCCAGCTGAATTGAAGGCTTTCAGGGAAGACTTCACAGAAGGGGTGATTTCCAAAGTGGGTGTTGAATGATGAATATGAGTTGGCAGGTTTCGGGTATCTTAGAGAGAATATTTCAAAACTCAGAGAGGCACAGAAGAACATGGGCCACCCGGGGACCCATGACTGAAGGGACCTGACTAACGTCTCAGATGCGGTAGATACTCAGGAAGTGACTAGAAGTCAGATGTTCTCCGCAGGGGTGGAAGGAGGGCAGCGCTGAGCAGGAACAGATGTCGGGGTGGAGAGAAAGGAATGAGAAAAAGCTTCCTTTTAGACACGCCAAGTTTGATGTGCCTGCAGAATGTTCAAGAGGGTATGCGGGGCTGAGGGTATGCGGAGCAAGGTCAAGGGATACAGATTTAAGGACATCAGCCTCAAGACAGTGATTAAATGAAGGGCCTGGCCGAGCTCATGGGGGAGGGTGTGCAGAGAGAGATGAGGACAAACTGAGAGTGATCTGAATGAACAAAACCAGCTCCAGGAAACGCCAGCCTATCAGGGGCAGGAGAGAAACGGGGCCTCATTAGAGGATCATCGCAGAGGATGTGGTGCCAACTGAGGCAGAGAAGCCAAATAACATGAGGGCTGAAAAGTCCCCCCAAGAGTCAACCGTGGGAAGAGTCACATTCACGGACTCAGGAAGCCAGGCTGCAGTGGGTTCAGGAAGAAATGGAAAGTAAAGAAAGGCAGATAATAACTGTGGGAGACAAAGTCATTTTTAAAATATACTCAGCCTTGAAGATTACAATCAGAGTGTCCCCAGCACGTCTATTAACTGCTTTGAAGAAGCCAGTAGACAGAGAAGTGTGAAGAATCCAGGGTGAGAAGGAATAAACGGGAAGCAAGGCCCCAAGGACCTAGGAGGGGATGGGGTCCAAAGCACAGGTGGAGCGTTTGGCTTTGGAGGACAGGAGCTCTCATTCCACTGGTGTGAGACGGAAGCTGGAAGAAGCACAGACACAACATGTGTGAAAGTGGGAAGTGGAAATTGAGGAATCCCATCTCCTGGCCTCTCGGTGAAGCAGGAGATGAGGTTCTGCTGAAAGCAGAGGACTCGCTCGAGGATGGGAGTGAAGACCTGAAATAACCACTGGGCAAAGGGAGAGCCAACGAGGAGCACAGGGAGCATGCCTGGGCTGCACCCCAAGGCCAGCTGAGGTTGGAGAAGACGCCGTGGATGCGCCTGAGCTGAGAGGTGCCATTTTCCTGGCTGTGCTCAGACCTCCGGGTGCAACAGAGGAAAAACAAGAGAGCTGAATTCATCCAGGCCCGGACTCTGCCGAGTAGGAAGGGGGGATGGGCAAAAAGGAAAAGAGGCTGATGCCCTGGTTATCTGGAAGGTTGTGAAGACAGGAGGAGGGGGACACACTGGAGAAAATACGATGCCATCTGGTAATCAGGGGTGGAGGAAAAAGAGAAGTGAACAGATGGGAAGCAATGACCAGAGAGTTAGACATCAAAGATGAAGCAATTGGGAATTCCCTGGCGGTCCGGTGGTTAAGACTCCGCCCTTCCACTGCACGAGGGCACAGGTTCGATCCCTGGTCGGGGAGCTAGGATGCCGCATGCCACAGAGGGCGGCCAAAAAATGGAGGAATTATGGGGGATGATAGTGTCCAGGGTGTAACTAAGAGAGGGTTTTAATGGAGGAAATGGAAAGACACCTGGAACTGAGTAAATGAAGAATCTTTAAAACAAGTGGTTTAGATGGTTTGTGAAAGTGGACTTCGAAGACACCAAATCTGACGAAGAGGGGACGGAAAAGAAGACCTTGAATGTGGGGGACTGACCTGCGGTGTGGCAGGTGACAGTGACATGGAAGGGAAGAGGTTTGGGGGAAGGTTTCATATGAGGATAGAAGAGAACCATTTGAACTGGCACAGTTAGGTCCCTGGCAGAGGGCTGGTGCCATCCTTACATGAGCTTAGACGAACTGTCAGTCTCCCTGTGAAAGTTCTGAAGCAGCAGGTGTCCTCAATGAAGAGCCAAGTGCCAGGTACCAGTATTCTGCAAAGGAGTGGCACCTTTGCAGAGTTTTTGGACAAAGTTTTTGGCACATTGGCAGAGCTGTTGGTCAGGTTACAAGGGAGGCAGTGGATCATTCTGAGGAAGAAAGGGTGGGGATGGAGGAACTGACACTTTAGGCACAGATGACAAATATGGGGCCTGATGGGATCACCTGACCTCAAGATGTTAGCTAGAGCTCTGGGGTCAAGGGTGGCCCCAGAGAGTAGAGAAGACTTGGTGACACTCTCAAATGGGGGCGGGGGGGCTTTTGTCCAGGATCCCCTAGAACATTCGTGAGAAGTTTGGGATCCCAGAAGATAACAGGCCAATGGGACAACTAGACTGGTTGATTCCCAAGACCCACATTCTTGGGTGGAAACCAGAGCAGCCTCCCAGGAGATGAGGGTAAGTTGGTCACACTCCCAGAGAGGTCCTCACCTAGGTGTGCAGAGTCCAGACTAGACATTCCTTCTGGTAAGGAAAGCAGAGGACCCAGGGAATGGACAATGAAAGCAAGCAAGCAAGGGAAGTCATAATTATTCATTACTAATAAATAGAGATTTACTGGGGGCCAGTGATGAAGTCTAAGCTGGTAAAGGCCAATTCCGCTGGACCCATGATCATCAGCTACATGGGTTTCCAAGTTTCTCCCTCAACTTCACCCTGAAGAGACTTCTCCTATCCTAGGAGGCCAGTGACCAGAAAAATCTCAGCTATTATCCAAGTAGCCCCACGTCACGGGAATCACAAGGCTTGGGAGGGAGGGTGTGGAAAGGAAACACGCCCTCTCTGTGTTCTAGAGATAGTTTCAGAATAATGCTGGGAACCCAGGCTTTAAACTGAGGCCTCAGGTGGTTTGGGCAAAGCCCTCCTTCTGCATACGTGCCCTTCTGAGGACGTTTCGGTTCTCTGGGCGGAACCTAAAAGGCCCAAAGACGGTCTCTTCTTCATAACTCCACACTCGCCTGAGGAAACTGAACATCACCCATCCCAGTCAGCAAATCCTGAATATTCCAGACACACCT
This sequence comes from Lipotes vexillifer, assembly GCF_000442215.2. NCBI lineage: Eukaryota > Metazoa > Chordata > Mammalia > Artiodactyla > Lipotidae > Lipotes > Lipotes vexillifer. The sequence continues at coordinate 490,142 of NW_006793745.1, forward strand.
GCACAGATAGGTGAGCGGCCACCTGAGACTCCAGGTACCTGCCACCCTTAGCTCAGATGTCACCTCCTCCATGACACCCTCACCACTACACACACACACACATACACACACACACCAGACACATGCCCTCCACTGGACCCCCTCTCTCCATAGAGTTTACCATTGCATTTATTATCACACTGCGCTTTAATTGTTTACATTTTGCCTCTCCAGCTACATTTGGAGCTTCTTTATCCCTATAAATATTTATCCCAATAAATATTTGTAGGAGGAGTTGGATTGGTCTGGGATAGGGTTAAATTGAATTGAACTGAGTTGAAATGAACCGAAATGACACTGGGAAAAAAGAGCAGGACACTCCCGCGGCAACAAGGCTGAGCGTTACGCTGGTTTCCTCATCAAGGGTCTCCCCCAGAAACCCACCACCTCCGGAATGTCTCCCCAGTTCCCCGGCCACGGCGCCCCTCTCCCACCAGGCAGGTCCTCATTGCTTCTTGTGGAACAGAGCCGGCGCCGGCTCATTGCTGGGTTCAGCCATGACCTGCATGGGCTGGTTGTTCAGGGCAGCCTCGCGCATCTTGTGGTACATGAACTCGTTCTGTCGGAACATGCGCAGCTCCATCTCCGTCTGCATCCGCATGGCCTGTGAGACGCGGATACACCGAAAACAGTGATGACAAACCCCCAGGATGTGTTGGTTTCTGACCTACCTTGGCTCTTCTGGAAAAGACAGACTATGGGGTAAGTGGCTCCCAGCCACTGAGATTCAACTGTACCTCCTCAGAGGACACACACACACACACACACACACACACACACTCATACACTGCGAGTCTAATGTCCTGGCAGTGGACTCCATTTGTTAGGAAGAGGGAGTCAGACCCCTGAGAGAGTAGCTTGAGGGAATGCTCTCAGCAGAGAATGTTTGCTCTTAGGAACTGCTAGGTGGGGACCTGGATTTAAACTCTGGTTCCTGAACTTAAGTCCCATCAGCACTGTGGGACATCAGGCAAGTGACTTAATCCCTTCAGCCCTCAGTTTCCTCACACACGAAATGGGTGAGATTCCCTTGTAGTTTACAACGGCCGGGAAGATTACAGCACGTGACACATAGAAAAACCCTCATTCTCCCATATGTTAATTCAAGAAATATTTATCAAGGGCCAGGCTTCGTTGAGGGGCTGAGGTTAGAGCAGTGAATACAATGACAAACACTTGTATTTGACAAGCTTAATGTACTGACATACATTCTATAACACCAAAGTCTGTCCTCTTTCCC
>NW_006793745.1:491430-498302 GCF_000442215.2 Lipotes vexillifer
CCCTGTACTACTGCCTGAGGACAGTCCTCTGAACCCTGTCACTTCCAAATAAATCAGCCCTCGAAGCACAAAGCCAGCCAGCCGCTATGAAGAGCATGTGCCACTCACCAGACACTGCTCTGAGTGCGTTTCACACGTCAATTCATTGAACCTTTGCCACAACCTTACCCCTTTTTTCTCCATTTTTCTGATGAGAAGACTGAGGCCCACACACTCAATATTTGTAGCCACAAAGCTGGAAAGTGGTAAAACTGGAATTGGATCCCAGCAGTCTGATCCCAGAGCCTGTGCTCCCTGACTCTACTCCATGTGGCACGTTTTCTAATGTACGTGCTACACACGCATGCACACCATTAGGTTTTCTCAGTCCAGGCTTGGAGCATCCCAGCGTTCAAGCCTCAATTTTGCCATCCACTCGCTTTGTGACTAAGGACAGGTTACTCCCCTTCTCTGGGCCTCAGTTTGCTCAGATGTAAAACAAGGGGAGCGGACTAAGCATTTCTGAATTCCCTTCTGGTCTAGCAGGCAATCTAGGGTCTTTCCAAAAGCAGAGTCTGGCACTCAGCTTTCATCTTCAGAGGGCCCAGACATGCCCCAAGAAGCCACTTGCCTCTAAGTCCTTGGTGATGGGGTGGGAGGGTCCGTGTGTCACCAGGAGAATGGCGTAGGCTTTGCAGATCATGCTGTGCCCCACCTCAATGTTGCCAGCATGCCAGTTGGTCAGCCCTGCCCGCATGATGGCCATGCCCAGCTGGGCACTGTTGGGGTGATACAGCTTCCTGCAGGGGCAGAGCAAGTAATGATAACTTATTAACACATATTCCCAACCTACCTTTTATCTGCACAACATTTGACAACTTATAAAGTGACCTCACTGATTAAGTCCATATACTCTCCCACCAGCGCTGTGAGGCATCAACCATCAAGGGAGACTAAGGAACACAGAGATGCAGTGAGATGCCAAACATCCCACGCGGTGAGGCTGCAAGAGCTGAGGCTCCGACCTAGGCTACTGAGCCAAGTCCTAATGGGGAAACGGGGTCAGATTGTACTTGGAACTTGAGTACAAGGAGCTGGGAGCCTTCAGCCCTCCTTTGAAAGGGCTAGGAAGTTCAGGGGAAAAAAAATAATTTGAATGTCCTTCTCGGGACAGGGTTGTATCTTCACCTCCTTGACACTCTCTTAACAGGACTTCCTTTTCGCATGGTGTACAGTTTTTCCAGATTTTGTTTATGAGTAACATCTACTCAAAGAAATGCAACTTTCTTATGCCAACATATTCATTTGGCCAAAAATACAAATTCACATGCCAATGTGGGCACATAAGGCAAGAGAGGACATTAGCAGAGGGAGGGAAAAGGAGTTGCCTTTTACAATTTATAAGCAAGAATGGCTGACACCTCTTTTTTTTTTTTTTTTTTTGCACCTTGCTGTGCAGCATGTGGGATCTTAGTTCCCAAACCAGGGATGGAACCCATGCCCCCTGCAGTGGAAGCGAGGAGTCTCAACCACTGGACCACCAAGGAAGTCCCTCTTTTTTTTTAAAATAAAATCTAAAGCTGACAAGATTGCCTCTGTTGATTGTTAGGGGGGAGAAACTTTTCTAAGCACTTAAAATCAAGCCAGATTTAGCCTTAAGGAAACCACAGACAGAAGATGCCTCCCAAATGATAGACAAGCTGGAGGATTTGGGAAAGACCAGGGATGACAAGTAGATTTCATCTCAGGTAGCAAATCTGATTACTTGGACATTATTGCTCAGAACACCATGGTACAAAGACTCAGTTATAAAGAGGACAGTTATCAATTACTGATGCCTGCTGTGGGTGCAGGAGGGAGAGGTAGCAATATGCATGCCATCTCTTTGCCATCCCTGGAATAGACAGATTTCCAGGAGACTACCTGAGACCCAGGATCGTCACCTACATATAGCCATCCACCATCCTCCTGGCGTAGTGTGAGGCCTCCTCAAAGGCCTGCAGGTAGGAGAGGACCTCGGAAACGGTGCTCAATATCCGTAGAGTGTAGATGTTGGTGTCAGCAAACACTGGCTCCTGCTTCTGTAGGCATTCTCGGCATAATTTCACAACCTAGGAGACACAGGCCCTGTTATCACTGCACCAGAGCACATGCTTAATTCACATATGGGAGCACCACGATGGCATCGGACACTCACTCTTCGAAGCTTGAGGAAATTGCCGGCAGGGAAGGGAAAGCACCAGTTTGTGATCTGAATAGCAAAATGGCCCTGTTTGGCGAAGACGTAGGGATGGCAAGGGTAACAGTGGGAGACACAGCTGACATGGCAGAATGAGGAGTTATCATAGAAGTCAGTAGGGAGTTATGAAAGCCATGTTCATACATATATATGTACTTCTCACAACAACACCATGAGATAGGCACTACGAATATCCCCATTCTCCCAGACAAGGAAACTGCAGCACAGAGTGGCAAGGGCTTTGCCAAAGTTACACAGAAAGTGAGCAATGGATCAAGCGTTCAAATCAAGCAGTGGAGCTTTATCTTAACCATCATTCCCATGATTCTGCATCCTGGCTGTGCTTTGCAGTCATCTGGAGAGCTTTTTTAAATCCCGATGTCTGAGTCCTACCCCAGACCGATTGAAACTGAATACCCGGGGGAGGGACACTGGCATCCTTCACATCTGCCCCTGGGTGGCCCTTATGCACAGCGAGGTTGAACAGTCATGCCCTGCTCGAAGTGTACGGGATGGATTGGCAGAGAGAGAGGCCAGGCGACCCATCAGGAGGAGGCCACATGGGTCCTGGTGAGGAAGACGATGGGCCCGACCACAAGCGGCTTTATAGTCAGGCTTTTCTGACTGATTCATGTGTAGACGTATCTTCAGTTACACCCTACAAAGTCAGATGGTCTCTAGATTTTAGTGGTTCACAGTTCTCCCCTCCTTCCCTTGCCACTCTCACGGGAGAAATGTTACACAATTCTTTCCATTTCAAATGCGTGGAAACGAGTTTTCTCTGAGACTCTCCCAGAGGCCCATGAGGCAGCTGGGTAGGGGTGGTGTGACAAACTGTGAGCTGGCAAACAATCCATCCTGAAGACAATCCTTGTAAGCCATGGGCAGCGTCCAGCCCTACACTCGACCCTACCAAGCTTCAGCAGAGAAGAGGACAAACGAAGACGACAGAGGAATGGAATCCGGAGCTCCAGCTCCTACCTCGAGCCTCTGCCATAGATTTTCCGTACCGTACAGCAACGCTATGTTCATGGGACTCTCTCCCCGCAACCTGACAGAACTCCCGGGAGGCAAAGAGCATGTCGTGTGTTGGTCACCCAAGTAAGGGCTCAAAAATGGGCAAAGAATGAGTGAGGAAAGGAGGCAAATGAAGATCAGAGAAAAGCAGATAGAAATGAACAGAAATTAATCTCCCACCTTGCCATGCACTAGTGCCATCCAAACCTAGCTACCAAATTGTTTAAAGAGTTTGGGGGAAAAAATACTGATTCATGGTCCCTGTGTTCTGTTGCAGACTAGATGAATCACACCTTAGCGGGTGAGATGTGGGAATCTGTATTTCCAACAAGCTGCCTTTGTGAATTCAGTGCAGGCACATGCTCTGCAGGTCAGTGTTGGCAGTGGGTCTCAACTTTAGGCGCTTGTTGAAATCACTTGGGAGCTTTACAAATCTTAATGTCTGGGTCCCACTCCTAGAGATTCTGGAGGAATTGTCCTGAGCATCAGGATTTTTTCAATGATTCTAGTGTACAGCCAGTTGAGAACTCCTGGTGTTTCTAGAGCCAGGGTTGAATGCACAGTTAGTAGATCTGGACACTGTAGCCAGGACATGAGAAAGCAAGACTCCCACTGCCATTTCCATTCCTCAATCCCCGATATCACAGACACCCCCCAGCCCCAGGACATTTGTCAGGCTGCCTGTGCTCTCCTCAAATCCAGTTTCAATGAGTTGCTGATGCAGGGAACACGGGTTTGTGCCCCGGTCCAGGAAGATCCCACATGCCACGGAGCGGCTGGGCCTGTGAGCCATGGCCGCTGAGCCTGCGCTCCGCAACGGGAGAGGCCACAACAGTGAGAGGCCCACGTACCACAAAAAAAAAAAAATGAATTCTTACCTCGTGGTACAAACCCTCAGAGCGAGCCTTGTCAATTTTTTCCAGCGTATCCTTGGAGAACTGTATCATCTCCTTCACCACCTCCTGAGAGGGCTGGGAAAGGGAGGGACATTCAGTTGGAGACCCCTTTGTGAGGCAACCCACTGCATCTTTGAACAGCTGCCACCTTTGACATTCACTGTAGTACAAGATTAATGCCTTCTTCATTGAATGCTTCAGTTCTGTAAATGCCACTCAAGGTCCCTATAGCTCAGGACTTCCCTGGTGGTCCAGTGGTTGAGGACAGAGGCCAGGGACTTTACCAAAAAATATCATACTCCAGTTTGCCATTAGAGCTCATTAAAGAAGGCCCTGTGGCTATGGGCTGTCAACCGTTCCAAGTGTCTCTGCATCCAGTCCATACTTCCTTGTCTAGACCAAAGGATATCCATGAGAGAACTTGTCAGCTGTGAAATCTAGACCTACCAGACTCCCTATGTTTGCCTAAGCAGTCTAGTGATCTTGTAAAAAAAAAAAAATGAGGTTTTGATATTTGAGGTACCATAATTAAGAAGCCAGTTCCCATGAAGGCACAATAATTTTGAAGAAAAAGTGCCAAATTTCTCAAAGACCAAAGGAAAAGTTTGTTTGCTATGCTTATCCATATCAGAAGCTCTTTTCTGGGGGGACTTCCCTGGCGGTTCAGTGGTTAAGACTCCTCGTTTCCACTGCAGGGGGCACAGGTTCGATCCCTGGTCAGGGAACTAAGATCCCGCATACCATGTGGCAAAAAAAACCCCAAAAACTCAACAGCAAAAAAAAAAAAAAAAAAAAAAAAAAAAAAAAAAAAAAAAAAAACTAAAGAAAGAGAAGTTTTTTTCTGAAAAACGATGTTTTTTTTGCTTGGGCAAATCTAATGTAACTTTTTTCCAAAATAAAAATACCTTTATTATTTATTCTGACTGTAAAATTAACATATGCAAACTGTGAAAAATTAAAACATTATGAAAAAGTATGGAGAAAACAGTAGAAATCCCCAGAACCCACACAAAGATGGACACAGCACGTTGAGGAGTATTTTCCAATGAGTATACAGAGGAAAAATATTTAAACTATTTAACAACTGGTACAGGAAAGGCACTGACCTATCAAAGGCACAGACACATCAACAAAGAGTATGTCTATATGACTGTATCAGTGTGTTCTGGCTGAATTGCAGTCCTGCACGTACACACGTGCATGAGTGTGTATATGTCAATAGCATCAATCTTTTCCTAACTGGAATAATAACATATGTCTGTCTATTGCCTGCTTTTTTTCACTCAGTAGATTGTGGACATTTTCCCATATAAATATAAAAATACCTATATCGCCTTTTCAGTAACTAGAGTTTTCCACTGTACAAAACTAGAACAATTTAATCAGTTCTCTGGTCGTCCAATTTTTTCACCACAAAGAATCGGGATCAACAGCTGTGTTTATATCTGCTGCTCACATTATTTTGTGAGGTCACCGTCACTAAACTACCAAAAAGTTACAGGAGAATGGGCATCTGTTCCCTTAAAAATACAGCCCCCTAATACATGGAGATCAAGGGTCTTCCCTCAGGCTCCCAGCTGTCTTGAGCCAGTTCCACAGTGTCCATCTTGCAATAGGAGAACTCGAACCCAGGACAGCTTGCCTCGGGGTCAGGGTCACTTAAGGAAGTGGGATTATATGTATGCTTCTCCCCACCTCACCTACTTTGGCTTCTGCAGAGTTCTTGATTATCCCTAAAATTCTGACTACCTTCATTTCCATATCCTTCTGTATCTGGGCCTCCCTGCAATTCTTCTGTATTTGTTTCTGTACTTGTCTCACAGCCTGACTCCAACATTTGATGCATCCATCAATGCTCTGACTTCTTCCGGCAGGTCTCACTCCTGACTTAACTTTCACCTTGACCTTTGATTTGGCTGAGATTCCTGGCTTCTGGCTGCCTTCCTGCCTGACGACCCGAATGTTGGCTTCCCGCTCGAGTGCTACTCAGCACTCTGCTAGTTAGCAGACCATGCCTTGGTCCCAAGACCAGTCATTTCAGTGTGCGTCTGCTTTCCTTAGCCCGTTTGAATCAGGCACATTAGTGAGAGGAGTCCATATCTTGCCTGGCTGTGTAGAGTTCTGTGACTGGTGGTTCGGAGGTGTGTCACCCATCCATCAAATGTACATCTTTAGTTTCACCTATAGTTTGTTGCCCAAGTGTTGGCTCATAAAATCACATCTAGTTTATGAGCACTAGTCTCCAGCCCACTGTAAGTTCCGTTGTCTTTAAAACTCAAAATTCTTAGTGAATCTTCTGGAGTAATCAATATCTTGCAGGGTAAATTCAGGGAATACCAAGCTGTTAGGTGTTAATAAAAGCCTTGCTCAATTTGATGTTGTAAGGAAGAGTGTTACTTTAAGCTCTGGAAGGGAATTAAATTTTTTTCAAGGAGGCAACTGCCAGGGTTCTCAAAACAACCTGGCTGAAAGGTTGTTAACTGACACATGCAACATGTGATAAAGCTATTCTGAGAAGGGAAATGGGCTGTTCCACTTGGCTCCCTTTTCGGAGTAAAGGCAGGAAAACCTGATCTGCAGATAGGATGTAAGGAACCCCACAGAGAGAGGCTCCCCTCTCCAGGAGCACACCACAATTAATAGAAAACAGGGAAGAAGGGAAAGGAGCCAGAGGAGAAGGGGTAGAAGCCAGAGGAGGAACCAAAAGAGGAGGGGAGGGAAAGAAGGACATTAGCTCCCCA
>NW_006793745.1:498312-510969 GCF_000442215.2 Lipotes vexillifer
CAACCTTGAGAAACTGGAACATTCCTATTGTGAAAACCATAGCTGAAGGTTGGAGAGAGAGAGAGAGAGAGAGAGAGAGAACCAAACAGCCTAAACAAGGAGGGTCCAAAGCTACAATCGGGGGAAATTGGTGTTATGTTCTCATTTTTAAAAGATTTGGTTTGTTGGGCTTCCCTGGTGGCGCAGTGGTTGAGAGTCCGCCTGCCGATGCAGGGGACACTTAACCTCTTTAAGTATAAAAAAAAAAAAAAAAAAAAAAAAAAAAAAAAAAAAAGATTGGGTTTTTATTTTTATCCAGGTCTATATGTGTATGTTTTTATTATATTTATTTAGTTATTTATAATATATACATAAGAGTCAGAAACAATTTTGATGCCAATTTAAGGTTTGAAGATGAGTCACAAAGGCTGGTATATAGAAAGGAGCTTACCAGGCTGGGATAAAGCATTATTTAAATAAAGAAAGAAAAGCAACTGTGATGACATCGTAGATAGAAAAGCTTGAAGGAACTGTTAATAAGTTAGTCCAATGCTCCACTTTACAGATGAGGAAACAGACCCACAAGGAAGAGACGTGCCCAAGCTCAGACATTCAGGGTCACAGCCAGAACTAGAACACAGGCCTCCTAATTCTCCAGTATTCTTTCCACTACAATATAATGGCTTTTTATTATGCCTTCAGATGCACTTGCTTTTAAAAAGTTATACTCAATTTTTTTTCTGCTTACTTGTTTTGGTTAAGTCATTTTTATTTTGAGTTATTTCTTTATTTTAACAGAGAAACCCAATGTGATATAAAAATAATAGACAGTTTTCGCTTTGAATCCAGGTCGGTTCAAGCAGAAATCATCAATGTTTTTATATCAAGAGAGATGTCAGCTCTGCTAATTCAGACTGAAAGATGTGGGCATAGAGTCACCAGCTGGTAAGCGTATCTAAAGTGAAGGGACAGGAACTAACAGCCACACATCACCTATTTAACTATTGGAGTTGCCAGGTAAATATTGAGAAATTTAGAGAAATGACTACACAGCTGTTTCACTTAATTTCTGAAGGGAGAAAAGAGGGTCTGGCCTCTTTGAAAAATTAGGCAGTGGTGGAAGCAAGTTATGAGAAAAATACTCAGGGCCAGGCACCAGGAGGCAAGGCTGGCTGGCTTGCTGATAAGACACATATTATCCTGCAGGTTCTGGAAGGTCAGGGTGAGGGTGGACACAGTAGCTTATTCTTTTCTGTAGCTCCTGTGGTACCGTGTTCAGTGCCCCACACATACTTGTCAATACATTTCCTGGAAAACAGAACCTTTGATTCTGTGAAAATGGGGTTGTTCCTATAAGGAACACATTCCTGACTGTTTTGTATCCTGCCTGGGAGGGATGACTCTCAACTTCTCCACACTAGGGATTGTTGATCCACTGGTTACAGATTCCTCCTCCTACTTCTGTCTGTTTAGAGACTGACTCTGCTTGCACACCCATGTGGGGTGAGTGAATCTGTGTGAGGGCATGTGTCCCTTTTAATTTAAATAATTTAATAAATTTAATTTTAATTTTCAGAAACAGTAGCATACACAGTGTTATGGGTTGAATTTCATCCCCCCAAAATTAAATTCCTATGTTGCAGTCTTAACCCCCGGTACCTCAGAATCTGACCTTATTTAGAAATAGGGTCATTGCAGATGTAATTTGTTAAGATGAGGTCATACTTAAGTAGGGTGGGCCCTTAATCCAACAGCACTGGTGTTCTTAAAAAAACAATGCCAGGTGAAGAGAAAGAGACACATGAGGAGAAGACCATGTGAAAAGGCTCAGGGCCAGCTACAAGCCAAAGAAAGAGGCCTAGAACAGATCCTTCTTTCACAGCCCTCAAAAGGAACCAGCCCTGCCAAGACCTTGATTTCGGATTTTAGCCTCCAGAACTCAGAAACAATACATTTCTATTGTAAGCCACCCAGTTTGGGGTACTGTGTTATGGCAGCCCTAGGAAACGAATTCATATGTCAATGTTCAGCCCCTTAACTCTTTTCTCTTAAGAAATAGAGCTCAACTATTTACAATTACCAAGACATGGAAACAACTTAAATGTCCATCGACAGACGAATGGATAAAGAAGATGTGGTACAATGGAATATTACTCGGCCATAAAAAAAGAATGAAATAATGCGATTTGCAGCTACATGGATGGACCTAGAGATTATCACACTAAGCAAAGTAAGTCAGAAAGAGAAAAATACCATATGATACCACTTATATGTGGACTCTAAAAGGTGACACAAATGAACTTATCTATGAAACAGAAACAGACTCACAGACATAGAGTAGAGACTTGTGGTTGCCAAGGGGGAGGGGGATGGGGGAGGGAAGTATTGGGAGTTTGAGACTAGCAGATGCAAATTATTACAGGTAGAATGATAAACAACAAGGTCCTACTGTATAGCACAGGGAACTATATTCAATATCCTGTAATAAATCATCATGGAAAAGAATATGAAGAAGAAAATATATATGTATGTATAACTGAGTCACTTTGCTGTACACCAGCAACTAACACAACACTGTAAATCAACTACACTTCAATTTTTAAAAATAAGAAATGAAAAAAAATAAAGAAAGAGAGCTCATTCCATGTCTGTACACAAAGATCTACATCAGTTTATTTTCTTAACTTAAATATTTCCCTATTGGTGGTTATTTAGCTTTTCCCCAATATTTTGTTGTTCCCAACAATGCCATAACATACTATCTCTTTACACATATATTCCTGTGCACATACGCAAGTATATCTGTAGGGTAAATTCTTAGAACTGCTTGGCCAAAGGGTAAAAAATATTATAGAGAGTGAAAATAAGTTAGTGGCAAAAGAAGCCTCGAATAGCCAGAAAATGAAAGACAGGTGAATCAAGTGAGGGAACAGAGTTATCTGGACAGTAGCACTGACACCACTGGGTAATGAAGTCATGGAGAGGGGTCCCACCATCTGAACCTAGAAGTCAGTTTTGCTTGCAGCCTTTGCTCTAATGAGAGACAAGTTTCTGCCCACACTTAGGATGCAGAAGTTAATTCAGAAGTATATTTGTATCTTAAATGCTCTGGTGAACTGTGAATTATATAGAAGTGCTGGGTTAGCCTCCCCGAGGAGAATGGCTCCCGGCTAAAAACCTACGTGTGATTTTTCAGACCTGACCATGGGCAGTTCCAAAGGCTCTCCCTGGCAGGCCTCACGGGTTGGGGGAAAGCTGCCCTCCCCACAAGGGATTTGGTGCAGGGCCAGAGCGTCGCAGTCTGTGAAGTGAGATGCAGCCAAGGACTCAGGTCCCCCCACCCCCACCCCCCACCACAGGTCATGCTCTTCGCATATTTGCATTCCTGGCCCAGGTGCCTTCATTCCTAAGTCTCTCTCTCTCTCTCTTTTTTTTTTATTTAATTGAAGTATAGTTGATTATCTGAGGTCTTGAGGTCTTCTTGAGGAGCCTCTACGAAGGCCTGCTTATTGTGAAGGGGGCGCTGGGGGGCATCCCCCTTGGTAAGACTTCCAGTGCTGAATGGTCTCACCATCAATTAGGCAACAGTTACTCAGGAATTAAGCAATCTAAACATTGCCCAATCTCCCCATTGCCCATTTCCATGGGACTACGAATATCTTTGTGATAACCCAACAACAAATCTCTTTGCCCATCTGGTCTCTCTATATGGAATTCTCAGCATCACTTAACCTGCAAAGGGGCAAGAAGAGGAACTTAAATTTACTGAGTGTCTACTCTCTATGCCACTCCTTTAGTGTCTACTCTCTGTGCCACTCCTTTAGTGTCTACTCTCTGTGTCACTCCTTTTACATATATCATCTTGCTTAATCCCCATAACAACCCCTTGCCGTAGGTGCCATCATTCCTATCTTACAAATGAGAAAACAGAGTAACTTCCCCAAACTCAAACACCTGGCAAGCAGTGCTACCAGGACGCTAGCTGGGACCCATCTGCGTGCTCTGTTCACCACCCACTCTGTCCACCAGGGCAGTGGCGCCTTGGTTAGCTGTGGAATCTGCCCTTGCCTGGCTCTTGGGGAAGATGCCCAGAAGCACCCCAGTAGTGGGGCTGCCTGTACCTTCGGGTCGTCTTTCGCACCCAGGAAGAGGTCGTCCTTCAGCCCTTTCTGGCAGTGCTCACACGTGCAGTCAAAGTAATACTGTCTCTTCAGCTGCTTCTTGCGTTCTTCACTGACATTAAGGAAGTCGATATAGGACACGGTCAGCTCCTCTCCTTCTGAGATCTTGCCCAGGGCTCGGAGTTCAATTCTGGAGCAGAGGAAAGGAGAGTCCATCAAATCCGGGGTGGGATGTAAGCTCTTCAAGGTTTCAAGAAGTTGAATCTCAAAGACAACGACCTCCACTAACACTGAGAAAACTCCATTCCCCCCGCAAAGGGGGAGACGTGATGTAAAGGACAGTTTTCTGGATAGTTCTGCTCTACTCATTCTAACAATCAAATCTGCTCCATTCAGCTAATTGCTCTGGAATCAGCTCAAACAGACTCCCAGTAGAGGTCTGGGCTCCATCATAAAAGCATACAAATCTTCCACGCCTGCAGTTCTCCCAGTGCATTTAGCTACTGATTGTCTGTAACAAAGGAATGGAGAAATAATAAGGCAAAAACTCCAAACAAGAGAAGCCTCGATAGTCATTTCTGGTTAGTTTGGAGAATGCTTCTCTCAGAAACACGCACATTCAGTTACCTAGAAGCTTGGCCCGTTCTGTGTCTAATTATAAGCCCCCTCTTACCTTAACCTTTGGTCCAATGGTTCAGACCTAATTTATGTGAGGAGACTTATGCCTGGAGATCTCTGAGGCAAATAAAGGCTAGCTCTTTATTAGCCCACTGCATTGTTCACTTTTGTGTTTATTGGGGGACATGGCTTTGGGGTTGAAGGTGGTTAGCGAGAGCAGATGACACTGCAACCCCCTTCCAGCCTAGACCTGACCCTCCAATTACCTACAGCACTACACACCTCACCATGAAATAGATACAGAATGTACTGAAGACAAAATCCCACTGCACAACTGACACCCAGCTAAGCCAAACTAGCTGAGACCAGCCTGTGGGCCTCTCAGCCGTGCATCTTCCGCCCAGGAGGCCAGAAACTACAGAAAGAGTGGTGAGCCCGGCAAGCGGGATCCTAAGCTATGCTCCTGTATCCCCCCAGCATCATGGGGCCTCCCTGCCCAGAGGGAACCCATCACCCAGAGACTGAGGGGCAGGATGCAGAGGGCTGGAAAAGCATCCACAGAGAAGTCCATGGTCATTTCCTTTACCTCCCAGAGAGGCTGATTCAGATGCCACGTGAAAGGCAGGAGAAGATTCCAGCACCAGAGAAAGGTCCCAGTCAGAGGGAGCCCCTTCCACGTGCTCGGAGGTGACAGCCAAGCAAGGAACAGCAGTGACTTGCATGTCCAGGCCCCTGAGGTGACCACTTAAGGTTAAAGAACCTTCTCTCAAAGTGGGGTACACTGCCTTGCCCAATATATGTGATAATATAGGATAAGTAAGCAATTCTGCTCCCACTAGCCCTTTCACAGACGCAGCTCACTATATTGACATGTCCTCGTTCAACAGTGAATCAGTGGCCAGTTGAGTTGGCCAGTAGCTTTGCTTTGCACCAAGGTTAATCCAATTCTTACAAGGTCTCAGCGTATCTCAAATTATTTCAATGATATTAGAGAGTTTTCAAAACCAAATTAATGTAAAGTCACTTAGGTATAAGAAATGCATATTTATATGCCCCATTTTACCTAACTTGGCACTGGGAATCAGGGGAGGAATAGTGAGCACTATTCTGTTTTGGATCCCAGACCTCTTCCATCCCTAATGCTCTGCAGTTCTACAGTTCAGCCAGTTGAGCCACAAGTAGGCAACTTAAGTATTTCTTGTAGAGGTGAGGAGCAGAGTCCAGGGCCACAGAGACTTAGAATTAGGAAGGTCCCTAGACATGCTCTCATCTTGACCTTTGCTCTACAAATGTAGAACCAAACACCCAGGAGATGATGTGAATCGTCCAAAGTCCCTCGCAATGCACATCAACACAGATTCAGATGAACCGACCACTCCTACCCCTGCCCTCCCAAAGCCCAAACTTCCACACAGCATTTTGTTGTTAATCCAAAGATCATTTCAAGTACTTTCAAGCCCACCTTGAGAAAAAGGCCCACTGGGGCTGTGGAGTTGTCATTAAGAAAAGTCCGAAGTAAAATCTAACCTAAACCACTAATTCATAGTTGGCCAGAAGCAACAAAGAGAATACTATGAATAAATATTTAGCAAAAACATCACAGTTATGGTACCATTTTCAGAACCAGTCTGAGTGTGAAGTTGGAGGTTATAAACAAACACAGAGTCCTTGGGCTTCCCTGGTGGCACAGTGGTTGAGAGTCCGCCTGCCGATGCAGGGGACACGGGTTCGTGCCCCGGTCCGGGAAGATCCCACATGCCGTGGAGCAGCTGGGCCCGTGAGCCATGGCCGCTGAGCCTGCGCGTCTGGAGACTGTGCTCCACAAGGGAGAGGCCATAGCAGTGAGAGGCCAGTGTACCGCAAAAAAAAAAAAAAAAAAAAAAAAAAAAAAAAAACACACACACACAGAGTCCTTTAGTAGGTCAGTAATATCAACAGTGCTCATTTCACGATAAGCAGGGTTTAAAGGGACAGTGTGGGTTTTTGCTAAGATGATGTGGACTGGAAAGGACCTTCACACTTTGAGGTTGGAGGAGAGAGAGAAATGAGGAGTAAAAGAGAGGGAAGCATAGGCACAGCAGGTAGTGGGTGGGTGAGGAGCAAAATATAAATGCATTAAACACGCAGCATCCAGCAAAGACAAGATTCTGGGGAGCAGAAGGACAGACAGAAGCCAAGGAGTCTCGTGAAGGGGCAGCCCCAGCAAACCAGGCAAGTGAGGGAGATGGGTCAGAGCAGCAGGGATGTTTCCAAAGACTGACCCACCTCATCTGGGTGTGAAACATGGATTTCACTGCCTCATGACTGAAAAACAAAACAGACACCCAAATGGAAATCATTACCATTGGCTTATCCCGTATGGCTTAGCAAGGGTGCACAGCACTCCAGGTTATGCCATCAAAGCTTTGGTCATCACAGCCATCTCTATCCCAGCCCCTCCTAGCTGGGTTCCCTTGACAAAAGGCAGCCTGCTATAGTGGAAAGTGCACTGGACTTGGAATGAGAAGTTCTGGGTTCAAAGGGATTCAGCCCTGGACAAGTTGCTTCACTTCCCTGGGGCTCAGTATTCTCATCTGTAACCTGGTAATGAGATCATCATGAGACAATGTATTTAAAAGTAGAGTGCTACAGTATTTTTCAATGGCAGGGCACAAAAAGTATGTGAACCATTCATGAAAGATGCTCCAGGTTGCCCAGTCCTGTTTGAGTGCCAAATCATGGGCAAATTGGGCTTGGAGTACCCCTTCAGAGCCTTGGGGTTTTCTGAGTGGTACACCAACAAGGGCTTCAACTTAGAGTCTGTGTGGCCACCAAGAAACGGCATCAAGCGATCTTTGGATGATTCAAGCCCTGGCTCAGCTTTCTCTTCTACTGAAATAAACCTTCCTTCAGGCATTCTTTTCCAAAAGAATAAAAGTAGAGTGCTAAAAAACACATGGGAGGCTATTATTATCCCACTAACAAGCATCTTGGACAAGTAAGGGTGGCCTCTTTGAATGTCTATTTTGGGAACAGTTTGAACTGTGTCTGGAGACCCATCACACAGGTAGTATGCAGAAATTACTGGGGTTAGAATTGGGCTCCTAACACCATGTCCAGTGTTCTTTCAACTATGGCAGGCAGCTAGACAGTGACTGCAGTCACCTCTGGCACAACATCCAAGAAGCTCGGGTACAATGTGGCTGCTCTGAATTAGTGGATGCATGGAAGCCAGAGCGGGCACTGGTGATGATCTGAAGAAAGGGCTCCCAGGTTCTTGTGGCTGCTACATGTGGTGACAAGAAGAGCTCTGGGTCACCACCACTTAGGGGAGTGGTATCCAGAAAGACCAGCCCCACATGTGAATCTGATCTTCTCTGACAACCAGGGTAACTCCAGACACCAGCTCCTCTGGGGAGGATTCCATGAGGTCCAGGCCAGTGACCCTAAGAGGCTTACAAAGGGAAATACAAATGCTGGGGAAAGATAATCATCTGGGTCCAAAAATGAACTGTCCTGTCTTGAGTGACTTTCTCAAGTGCTTAAAAGCCTACTGTCATGCACGCCCTTGCTTCCAGAAATAGGACGGAAGAGGGAAATCAGAGCCCTCGCTCTACTGGAGCTTAAGCTTGATTCTTGGCTGAGAACCAGAAACCATTATCTCTGGGGGGAAGCCTGCTCATTGTTGATGGCTTAGAGTCAACTTGCACCTGTCATAAGAGCTCGTCTCTAAGAGCAAAAGAAATCTTGTTTAGGCCTCATTCCCCCAAAGCCCCCCAGCTTGAGCCGTGGACAACGAGGGGCTCATCCTGTTTGCTGACTCATCTCCATTTGCACCCCACCCCAAATTCCATTCTCTGCCCTTCTGTCCCCTGACCTGTGCCTTCCAGGGGGGCAGGGCTGACCTCTGAGGGCTTCATCACCCCAGGTTCCTTGGCCCTCTGGCTTTTGGTTGAGGTTTGGCCCATGGGAGATCAGAAGATGGGAGGAGAAAGAGGTTGGGGTATTTAGTCTCTTGGCTCTCCCGCTGCCTCACCACGGTTCTAGCAGTGGCTGGTTTCTCTACAGGTATAGCCAAGTTGTTGGAGCAGCCGGGGGGTGGGGGGAGAAAGGGCTAGAGCTCTCACCAGCTGAAAGAACAATCCTTCCTCCATTGCCCCTCCAGGTCAAAAGGTGGTAATGGTTTCATTCTGTCACTAGACCCTGGACATTTCACCATTCTTTGTCAATTTCTTCGACTCTACCCACACTTCCGTCAATTGTCCTTTTACTAAATTCTCTTAGGGTAACCCCTGCATGTGCCTTCTGATTTCTGCTGGGAAACTGACTGCTCCTGCCAAGCGCCTTCTCAGTTGATGTTGTTCTGCAATGACCTCTAGATAGAAAATCTCAGGCTTCAAGTTCTAAATTATGTAGTAGTTGGAGGTTTATCTAACATATCTAGGCAAAGCTCAAGAAACACAGAGACTCCAGAATTACTCACGTGGAATTCTTTGCCACCTTCCTCGTTATGTTTCTCCTATTCACAATTATTCTAGAATAAAATTTCTATTTTCTGTCCATTTGAAATCCATGCTAGCTCAGGTTCAACAGGTTACTTTTGGTTTAAATCAAGGGTAGAGACAATACCATAAGGTCTCCCCATCCCCAACATACCAACCCAAGTTGAAGACATACTCACTTGCCGTTGTTAAATATGACCGTGCAGTTGGGCCAACAGTCATGGTTCACCAGGCCCAGGTTGGGGAAGATGCCCACACCCACTGCCTGCAGGCCTCTCTGGTCACTGAGCGTGAAACCATTGCAGTTAATCTAGCCAGGGGAAAAGATGAGAGTCAGCTAACATAGACTTGGCGCTGAACACCCTCCAGCTGTTGAAAGTTTTTTAAAAAATAGAAAACCTGGTCTCATCCTAGAAACGCTTAGAAAGTCTGGAAACAAAACAGTCAGTCTCCTGTTCTCTGTGTGACCCCAAATGACCCTCGAGATTAGTGCCGTGGGAGAGTCTCCTATTTGCGAAAATGCACCACCACCTTGAAAGTTTTGGGGAGCTGTATTCTAAAAAGGCCCCAAATGGGAATTCCCTGGTGGTCCAGTGGTTAGGACTCGGTGGTCTCACTGCCGGGGCCCCAGGTTCAATCCCTGGTCGGGCAAGTAAGGTCCCACAAGCCGTGTGGCACAGCCAAGAGATAAAATAAAAAAATAAAAATAAAAAGGCCCAAGATGGAAATGTTGGTTCTGAGAAGTTTCTCCGTTTTCCTGTATCTGGGTCTCACGAGTCTTCCCCAGTGTCTATCTTGGTTTCTCTCTCTGTGCCCTTCTCTGCTTTGTGTGTGTGTGTGTGTGTGTGTCTCCCCTGCTACCTTTGACTACTCTCAACACCTATAACTATTCATAAAATAAAATTAACATCTGTTTTTGATTATTTTGTGTCTGGTGGATACCTTGTACTCCCTGTCCACAATTTTAAAATCTGATGAGTGCAACATTTATCTCTGAATGCCAGGCAAATCAAATTGGTTACTGCTTATACGGCACCTGATTTCTTTCTTTTTCCTTAAAAAAAGTTATTTTTTATAGAAATAGATTCCAAATGTCTGCTCTCAGGGTATAAAAAAATGTATAAGAATAAATATTACCTAGGATACATTAATATCTGCACACAAACTTCTGCCAAATGTAAAAATCATATATATAAACACATGCTATCCATAATATTTATAACACAATATACATTTATAGATATATACTGATCTGTATAGCACATAGCTATTTGTTACTGATACTGGAGGATAGTCACTTTCTCCATCAATCTCATTGGTCATTCAGCAAGTACATGAAGTTAAGCCCATCAGTACCACTAATAAGCTGTGTTACCTTGGGCAAATTTCTTTCTTCTCTGAGCTTTATTTTGCCATCTGTAGGTTGAATAAGTTAGACTAGATGGTCTTTATGGGTCCTTTCAGCTCTACACCTCGGTGATTACACCATCCTTGGCTGTAGTCCCCAGACCACCTTAGAGATACTCAAGATAGTCTATGACACCCGTTCACACCAAGGCTGTGGAGCATAGAAACTCCACATGGGAGAGTAGAAACTCTGGCATCAGACAGACTGCTTCTAGACCTTCCTTGGACACCAGCTCACTGTGTGACCTTTGGCAGCCCTGTAACCTCTCTGGCCCTAGGGTTTCTGTTCTACAAAATAGGAATGTTAAAACCACGGACTTCATCTTGTTTTGCACAAAATAATATCTGGAAGGCTAAGACAGTTCATTTTCTGTCAACTTGGCTGGGCTGTGGTGACCAGATATTCGGTTAAACGTTATTCTGTATGTTTCTGTGAAGGTGTTTTTTGGATGAGATAAACATTTGAATTGGTAGACTTTGAGTAAAGCAGATTACCCTGCACAATGGAGATGGGCCTCATACAATCAGTTGAAGGCCTTCATAGAACAGAGACTGACTGCCCCTGAGCAAGAAGGAATCCTGCCAGTGGACTGCCTTTAAACTTGAACAGCAATTCTTCTTTGGGTCTTCAGCCTTATGGCCTACCAGTAGCTCCCATTATCACAAGAGCCAGTTCATTAAAATAAATCTCCTTCCTTCTCTCTCTCTCTCTCTCTCCATATAATATATATATATGCTATCCATAATATAATGCATAGAGTATAATATACTATATATACGCACATACATGCACACACACAAAGTACATCCTTGTGGTTCTATTTCTCTGGACAACTCTCAGTATTACAGAAGCAGTGGCACATGGTGAGAGATGCTGAGTGTGATCATGCTACTGTTATCACAATAACCCCTTCCTCAGCCCACTCACCAGCACCCCACAAGGGGCCGGGCCTGCCAGATGGGAGACATGCCCCCATAGCCCGCGGCCTGAGACTGCTGATCCCCTGGGCTCCCACCCCGCCCTCCTGGACCCTCATGGCTTCAAGAGGCCTGGATAGGTTGCTCAAGGCATTGCCCTCCAGAAAGCCCCTACTTTCCTCTCCCTGGTTCCCCATGATCAGCGCATCAGATGTGGGAAAAGGAAGAGTCTTACTTCCAAAGTGACTGGTGGGCAAGGAGGGATAGCGAGTGGGTCTTCGTTTTCAATGTGGAAAAGAGAAAATATAGGAAGTGCAGATGAATGAGAAGGTAAATCACCATCAAAATCTACCGCTCAGAGCTAATGAGTAGTTTACGCGTGGGGTGGCCTCAGAGTAAAGGAAGACCAGAAAGAGAACTGGGTGAAAGTTCTCCACGTGAGGTCTCTGTCCTCCCTCCAGCGCTTCTCTTGGCCTCCCCTTCCACACGGACCTGGCAGCATCTGGAAGGTCCTTCGTCGGACAATCCCAGGCGCCAGCCCAGCCCCAAGGCCACTTTGGGAGAAATCTTACCACGCCGAAGATGCGCGAGATGTACTGCATGCTGAACTGCTGGCTCTGGGGCGGCCAGTACTGCAGGAAAGTGTCCACGTCCCCCCGCAGCTCTTTCAGCGCCTCCTCCCCGAAGTGTTCCACGTGGTTCTGCAGGTCGTCCACGGGGACCAGGCAGCCCTCCGTGAGCCCGCCGCCCTCTCTCTCCACCCGCCACATGACGCGCGCCGCCAGCCTGCGCAGAGGGGCGGGGTTAGAGAGGCCTCGCTGCGGTCATTCATTCGACAAACGCTTGCTGAGTGTCTAGTGCACGCCGGGCACAGGGTCGGGCCCAAGACACCGTTTTGAACTAGACGGATGGAATTTCTTGTAGCATGAAGCTTCTTAGAGTGGGGGAGACCTAAGTTGAAAAGATAATCTAGACTACTGTTAAGTGCTATGCCCCAAATCAAACAGGGTGACCTGATAGGGAGCGGTTGCAAGGTGATCGAGGGATGCTTGACAAGGCACCCCCTGGCTGCCAGCGGAGTGAACAAGCGCCCGCCCTGTGCAAAGAGCAGCGAGTACAAAGGAACAGGGAAA
>NW_006793745.1:510993-513529 GCF_000442215.2 Lipotes vexillifer
ACAATTAGAAAGCAAGGTGCTGGAGCTAGGGAGCAAGGAGAGGAAAGCACATAAAGGTGGAGAGGTGGGCAGAAGCCAGGTCACGTGGGTCTGGGTAATCATGGAAGGGGTCTGGGGACACAGTGAGGTGCGGCAGCCTGGGTGTCTCCTGACCGTGCGGCTAAGATGAGCACTGGAGAAGGAGTCTGACGACTCCACTTCTTACTGTGTGACCCTGGGCAAGTCACTTGACCTCCCTGAACCTCTCCAGTGGCAAGTAAAGTGAGGATAATATGTATCCCCTGCCGTGCTAACCTGCAGAGTGTTGGTTCACAAACTGGCCCCCATCCACAGAGGGCAGGAAGAGAGGCAGACCACTCCAGATTGGTGGGTGGCAGTTTGAATCAGCAGGGGACTTACTTAGGAGGCTTGTCTTGGGCGGCCACAGATAAAAAAGATCTTGGGGGCTTCCCTGGTGGCGCAGTGGTTGAGAGTCCGCCTGCCGATGCAGGGGACACGGGTTCGTGCCCTGGTCCGGAAACATCCCACATGCCGTGGAGCGGCTGGGCCCGTGAGCCATGGCCGCTGAGCCTGCACGGGCGGAGCCTGTGCTCCGCAACGGCAGAGGCCACAACGGTGAGAGGCCCGCGTACCACACACACAAAAAAAATATATCTTGGCCCCTGCCAGCCAAATTTTAGAGTTTATAAAGAGGCCTTCACTGGGTTCAGTCATACCTTCCAGATGATTTCAACACCACATTACTATCTCAATGCCACATTCTTGGGCAGCTTCTGGGAGGCGGGGAAGGCAAGCGAGCACATTTCAAGGACAAAGGAGGGGATGAAGACCTGGGTCCAGCTTGCTGGTCAACCGGAAGTCATGTCCTCTCAATGACCTCCTCCAACACGGAGGTGTTTAGGAGACAAAGTGAGGTAATGGATGTCGACATCATGTGTGAACTTATTCACATTCTTAATGATTAGATAGAGAGAAGGCAGAGAATACAGTCTAAGAGGGGAAACAGTACAAGCAAAGGCCCTGAGGCAGCCCCAAACGTGCATATGCAGGGAGCAGGGACAAGGAAGGCCTGGTCTGGAAGGAGCAAAGGGCTCTGGAGGAGAGGTTG
The DNA here is from genome assembly GCF_000442215.2 of Lipotes vexillifer. Lineage (NCBI taxonomy): Eukaryota > Metazoa > Chordata > Mammalia > Artiodactyla > Lipotidae > Lipotes > Lipotes vexillifer. The sequence goes on from NW_006793745.1 coordinate 512,102, forward strand.
GGGGGGGTTAACGTGGGACAAGAGGGAGGGCCCTAGAAAGCACAGAACTTTGTTTTTTGGGGGAGGTTTTTTGTTTTTGTTTGTTTTTTACATCTTTGTTAGATTACAATTGCTTTACAATGTTGTGTTCGTTTCTGCTGTACAACAAAGTGAATCAGCTATATGTATACCTATATCCCCTCCCTCTTGGACTTCCCTGCCACCCTCCCCATTCCACCCCTCTAGGTCGTCACAAAGCTGATCTCCCCGTGCTATACAGCATAGAAAGTACAGGACTTTGAGTATGAGACAGAGGGCCTTACTTCACTCTGAGGGCAGAGAAGGCCCACTTGTTAACCGTTAGGCAGCCCATGCCCACAAGATAAAGCCTGTGACCAAGGGACACTTTGGTGACTCTCTGCCACTCATTAATTTTTTGACACAGGCAGATCAATTTTTAAAAAGTAAACATTGGGGGGCTTCCCTGGTGGTGCAGTGGTTAAGAATCTGCCTGCCAATGCAGGGGACACGGGTTCGAGCCCTGGTCTGGGAAGATCCCACATGCTGAGGAGCAACTAAGCCCGTGAGCCACAACTACTGAGCCTGCGCTCTAGAGCCCGTGAGCCACAACTGCTGAGCCCACGAGCCACAACTACTGAAGCCCATGAGCCTAGAGCCTGTTCTCCGCAATGAGAGAAGCCACTGCAATGAGAAGCCCGCGCACCGCAGCCAAGAGTAGCCCCCGCTCGCCGCGACTAGAGAAAGCCCGCACACAGCAACGAAGATCCACCACGGCCAAAAATAAATAAACAAAGAAAATTAAATTTAAAAAAAAATTAACCACTGGGGAGCCGCACGGAACAAGTCTGCAACCAGCTCCACCAGTGGAGATCCCCTCATAGATGGGCTTCCCAGACCAAGGGAGAGCACGGAAGAAGTGACCATATCCTGTCTCTTTGGGACTCTTTCCTGATTTGCACTCATCCCAGCTTGCTTGTATCTGGGCATGCTGTCCCTGCCGCCATCCCCCGCCTGACATTTGGGAATCCCAGTCTCCACCCCGGGGCCCAGCTCTGACCTGATGTTCTCATTGGGCACCTTCCCGTATCTCTTGATGGACGAACACTCATTCTTGTGGTTCAGCCAAGCATCCTTCTGGCAGGTGCGGTCACAGTAATGGGCAAACTTGCACTGCCCGCAGCGGTGGGGCTTCTCCTGCCTCTTGAAGCAAGTGTGGCACACAACGTTCACAAGGCTGGAAATGGAGGGAGAAAACCTGTGATTGGGGGACACCACACTGGCTTTAGGGAGACTGGGGTTCGGGTACTGGCTGTCCTTGTCTTTCTAAGCTTCAGATTCTCATTTTTCAAAATGAGGGGCTTGGGTTTCCAAAGATCCCCTCTAGCTGTAGCTATGCTTCTGGCAGATATTTTTCAGTGAAACCAATGT